>NC_063214.1:32372225-32675255 GCF_020740725.1 Corvus hawaiiensis
AGTCAGTTCTTCACCACAGTTTCTTTGTCCTGCACCCACCAGGTTTTGTTCGTGGGTTTTTGGGTTTGCTTGTTTGTTTGTTTGTTTGTTTGTTTGTTTTTTCTGAAAGGAACATCCTCTTATAAATAAGACTGTTTGCAAGAGAATTCTGTCACTGCACAAGACACGTTTGCCAGTAAAATAGACAACAGATTTGCTAAAATACTCTTTTCTGTGGAAAACCTTTGCTATTGTTATCTATCATTCTTCACAGCAATGGCTGAAAATGATGAATGATGCCACCCATCTGTTGTGCAGCACAAGCTAACATTTTCAATAATGAGTTGGGCAGTTGAACAGAGTGCACCCTCAGCAATTTTGCAGATGATATAAAACTGAGAGGACTGATTGATACACCTGTTGAGATAAATAGAACATCCTGTACATGGGAAAGAATAACCTCATGTACCAAAGCTGGAAAGCAGCTTTGCAAAAGAAAAAAAAGGGACGTAGGAGTCATAAAGCAAAGGTTGAAGATGAGTCAGCAACATGCCCTTGCAGCAAATAAGTCCAACAGCATTTCTGACTGCACTAAGAAAAGTGTTCCCAGGTCAAGGAAATTATTACCTGTATTACACACCAGCAAGATCATATCTGGGATATGTATTCGGTTCAGGACTCCCCAGCACAAGAATTATATGGACATGCTGGAGTAAGTCCAGCAAAGGGCCACTAAGATCATGAAGGGACTGGAGCACCTTTCATATGAGGAGAGGCTGAGAGATCTGGGATTGTTTAGCCTTAAAAAAGAAGGTTCAGGAAGAACCTTGTTGATGGGTATGAATGTCTGAATAAGGAAAACAACATCAGCCTATTCTCAGTTGTGTAAGAGGCATAAAATCAATTCCAGAAAATTCTGTTTAAACATAATCCCCCTCATTTTTTACTGTAAGGGTAGTCAAACACAGGAACAGGTTGCCCAGCTATGTTGTATAGTTCTTGAGTATCTTCAGATACTGAGTATCTTTGGAGGTGTTCCAAACCTGACTGAACACTGAGCAAGCTGCTCTAGCTGACTGATTCAAGAGCAGAGGTCAGCCTAGACAATCTTCAGAGATTCCTTCCAACCTCAAGATATTTGCTGTGATTCCATAAATGGAATCTTAAAGCCAAAGAATCTTAAATATTCTTTTAATTTTTGAGATATTTGCATAAATAAGTGATAATTTCTAAATTGACTCTCACACACCCAGGAAAGAGGAAGATATGTTTTTCTGTACCAAATAAATTGACTCTTTGTATCTGCACTACATTCCAATGTTCCCTTTGGAAATTACTGTAATGCTGCCTGCAGTGCACTGAAGTAAGACACATTAAAAACAATAAAATTGTTCCATTAAACTGTATAGGTTTATGATTGAGGTCCTGCTCTCCTAGCACTCTTAATAAGTTGGAAGAAGCAAATCCTAGTCCTAGTCTCATAGGAATAATTATATTACCTACTGAAACTACCAGAAATATATAGTCCATTTACTGACTTTAAAGTCAACTAGGAGAGGTTTTATGCACAATTTTAGCTGCAAGACTGTAATTTCTGTCTCCATTAGTCCTATAAAAAATGACATCAAGCACTGCAAAGTAAAGACTTCATCTATCCTTGACCCTGTAGACATACAAGCTATCCTCAAATTTTGGAACCTATACATATCCCAGCCCAGACTACTTCAAGTGATAGGTCCCCTTCAAATCCTATTGCTGATTTTCTGCTTACTTTCTCTTGAAACAGCTAAACAGAAGAGACAGCTAAGTCTGTAATGGTTCTTTCTGAAATGTCTAAGCTTGTGTAAATGAATTGCTTTGAAAGACACAACATATTATACAAATCCCACTTAACAACCATTAAAGCTAAATGAATTCTAAGCAGGAAGAGGAATTATCCTGTGGGCCACCATTAATTCACTAAGCAGCAGTCTCTTCCTTCACCTCTCTGTTTCTCTTCTGCACTTTTTTCCTCTTTAATCTTGTCAGAATGCCTGAGGAAAATAAAAACAGTTGAAAGTGTTTTCCCACAGAGAACAGAGCTGTGAAGAATTCATCTCACTATTTCCTCAAGTCAATGTGTAGGAAACCAGGATGGGCTTGAAGGAAAGATTCTGTGGGAATAGATATGAAAATCCTAGCTCAACCATTCTGATCCTTGCTCTTCCCTATTTTTTTCACTGTCTCTTCAAAAAGTCTCTTTGGGCAGTTCACTCCTGAACAACTGCATAAAAACAGTCTCTCAACACAAAGGTCTTTTAGTTGCGGAGGCAAAAGGAGCAAGATGAGTATTTGGCACGGGCTTCCAGAATCTGGAAGGCTACCAGTAAACACTGAGCAGTTGACAGCTTTATGGTGATGTAATTGCTAAACGATAATGGTTTCAACAGCTATGTCACAGACCAAATGTTTTACACAATCCTATTCAGGTTGTATTTATCCTAGTCCACACAATTTCAGACCCTGGAGTCTGTTTATGAGATTATTTCAAGCTCCATGACTTGCTCAACAGGAGCACAGTGAAGGTTATTCATTAGACCTAATTGATTAAGGGACTAGAGCTCCTCTGCATCTACTGAACTTAGTGAAAAGTAAATCCTTCCCCTTTGGAATGCTTCTCATGATCTGCACCCCACATAAGGCGAGTATCCCAGTCACAAAGTCTGGTTGATACACAGCCTTACAGACACAGACTACTGCTAGTACTGCTATGAATTTCACTGAAAAAAGATTGACACAGTTTTTGACATTTTCCCCTGTCCTCCAAAGGACAGCATATTTTCTTACATAAGACCACAGTTTTAATTCAGTGCAATTTCAGTCTTCAGGATAGGAGTAATTTTAAGGTATAAAAGCTGTATCACCCTAGCATGCATCCTTAGTTGCAAGGCTACTATTTAGAGCCAGTGTATGTTCTGTGCAGGTAAGCTGTAGGTAACACTCTTAGAAGTCAGATGAAGAAGATATGGAAAGACAATGCTTTGACACAAGCAGTTTGTGAAGGAGAGAAAACTTTCATTTGCAACTCTGCAAGTGCAAGTCAGTTAACAGTGGAATCAAGCTCAAGGGTATTTATTATTCCTATCTCTCTCTATTGCTGTATTAAGAGCTAGTGCTTATGGGACTTGGAAATATCATTCTTATTGGACAGCACAATTCTGTACAGCTCTGTATTGATTTCAAGGTTCTATAATTGGGTTTATATGGTATTGTAACCCAACACATCAGGCAGAACTTCTGCTATTTGCGGTTTATAGGAAGTCAGCGGCAGGAAGATGATACTTTAATCAGTTTGAGCAACACACTAATGCCTTTGGAATAAAAATACTCTCTGGATCATATCCTGTGATTTCAGAGCTCTTTCCTATTTGAGTTGCTCTCACTGTTTGGGCTTTCACTTGATGTTATTCTAGCCTTTTTAAAACTAAGTATGATAATTATTAAATATTTTACTGAGCAGTGTACTGCAGCTTCAGGGAATACTGAAGGGCACTGCTATGACATTTTATTGCAGTTGACAAAGAATGTGGTAATATTTTGGGTGTGCTTGTCTTTGGAGTGTTCCCTTTACATTCTGTTACCCTTCTTATTTCCCCATTCCTGGATGCTAAAATAGATCTCTTTGTAACTGTAAACAAAACAAAATTTGAATCATGTGAATGATTCTGGATGCTCTCTGAGTAGGATGGTGTTTTACTGGAACAGAAACTCCTGTGGGCTTCCTGCACACCTGGATACAAGTGGTGAAAAATTATCTTGGCTTGCCCGTACTCTTGGCAAGACATGAAACAAAATCTGTTCCCAAAGCCATTTATACACGTTAACATAGGACTGAGCCTGATCACAGAAACTCTTAGTCCCAAGACTGCAAAAGCCTTCTGATCCAGAGGCATGGCAAGAGAGGACCTAACACACAACTATCTGATTAAGAAAATTTTGTCTTGCTACAAAACCTTTATTTTAGAGCAACTTATTTTGCTCCCAATTTCTCCCAATAAAATGCATGGCAAATTGCATGGCCACTGATTTTTTGGTGGAACTTAGCACCACAGCTTTTTATTAGTATTCATAGGGAGAGCATGATTTTGTTAGGTAGTTTGCAATGTCATGCATTCATAGCATGCATTCTGCACTTGTAAAACTGAGAACAGAAATTGGCCAAGTAATCAGAGTCCTTTACTGTAACTACTGCATGTTATCAAGCTTTTGTCAGTGGTCAGTTCGTTCTATGACCACTCTTTATATGTTCCTACTGAATATATACAAATACTTTTTAAAAACAGCTTTCCTTTTTTCTTTTCCCAGTTTTCTGCTAGTTTTTTTTACTGCATTTCTCAGAATAAGGTCTTTGATCTTCACTTGCTGACTCAATGACTTACTGAGATTTTAAACAAGATGGACTCATTGAGAGAATTCACAGAAGCCTGAAACTTATGAAATTATTCATATGTACTGAATTATGCTCTTGAGCCATTAAAAACTTTTGCTGCAACCTAGCCCCAGAGAGGAATGAGTTCAAGAAGCCAATAAAATCTTTGTTTGGGCTTTTGCTCAGTAAGCTCTCTGAAAGCCATTAAATCTTACAGTCATTTCACACATGTGCTCTGTGTACCTTCTGAATTGTCTGACTGACAAGAACAACTAAAACAAGGCTAAAGACCTTGGAAAGGAACATCAAATAATGTTTACATTTATCCTGTCACAGATGTTACTTAAGAATCATTCTTTTGATGCCACTGATTTCAGCTGCAAGAGGAGAAATTGGCTTCCCCTGGACAAACATAGAAGAGAAGCTGACTTGGACCAAATAGTAGCAAAATCTAAGCCCAATGTATGTTGGCTCAGTTCTTCAGAGCTCATGTATGACTGGTATCTTTTTCAGGCCTGAAATGTGAAGTTTCCACAGATTTCCCCAGTTATGGGAGGTGTTTTTTCACAAACTCACACCAATTAAAAAAAAAGTACTACTACTAATAATAACAATTCTCACTTTAATTTGGAAAACTAGAATGCAATAAAACATCCTATAATGTCTCTCAGTCAGACATCTCTGGCAAGAGGATCAGGCAGTCAGGCAGATGGCATTATTGAGTCTCTCCCGTTGGCTGAATATACTGTTCTTAGTTCAGGTAAGCAGTCTGGTCAAGCTGATGTTAATGCCAGTGCAGAACACAAACTTTGATAGCAAATGCAGAATTTCTTTCCATGTTTCATTATTTTTAAAGCATGAAAAGATTACAAAGACAATATCCCTGTTTACAAAAAGAGATCATGGTCTTCAGAGCCAATGTGCTTACATACTCACATACCTGCTCACAGGTATGTAACTGTGCACAGCTGCAGCTCTTCTGGGGAACTGTCGGAGGCATTGTGTCTCAGGAAACAAAAATTGGCACTGTCGAGGCACAAGATTTGCAACCAGTAGTGACCAGCAGCAATGGATTTTAACTATGAAGAACAACAAAAAAAAACCCACCCCACCCAAAAACAAAAATAAAAAACCACCAAAAAAACAAAAACAAAAAAACCCACCAAAAAAACCCCCAACCAACCAAAAAGCTCCAAACCAAAACATAAAGAGTTACGGGATTTCTAAATTTATTTCTTTGTTAAGCAGTGGCTTCGATTAACACATGTGAAGAGTTTAAGAAACAGAACTACAAAAGGGTTAAAAGAGACAAAGTCCATGATTTCCTGGATGAAAGTCATCTTTAATCCAGGATGAGAGAAAAGTTGTGGGGCATCTAGTAAATTTCCCTTTGAAAAAGTCATTCTTTAGATGTTTATTCTGAGGCTTCTTGCATCTCCTTCTGAAACACCAGGTACTGGCCTCAAGGTCAGTCTATTACTCTGTGTTATCCTTAGCATGTGATGAACTCTTTCTGGTTGGCTGTAGGCTTGGAAAGAAGTGGAAGAAAGATGTATTTACTTCCTTTACCTCCATAATTACAGCAAAAATATACTGTCTTTACTGACACCTTAGGTGTCAAACTATGAGTTAAAGACAAATAAAGACCAAGCATATTTTGCTGCAAAATTGCATTTATTCTTGCCATTTTTATCTGGATATCCCCTGTTCAGTTTGTGGTGAAGGAAGATGAAAACCATCATGTTGCACTTCCAGTCCGTTAACCAGGGGATGTTTAGAAAACACCTGTATTTTGATCCTCTTCAAAGCTCCAGATGTCACTGCTAGGAATATTTTATGACTTCCAGAACTCCATGCTCTCTAGCATTGGCATCTTGCAATTGTTTTTAATCTTTCCTTTCCCAGAGATCTTTATATACATGATTCCTAACAGCTAGAGGCATAATAAACCTTTATTGGATTGTTTTCTTTTGGAGAGCATAGTTTGATTACACTGTATTCAAATTTTGCAGCAATTGAAAATACACAGAATATAGGTCTGAGTACATATTATTCTAATGTAACTTCTTGAAGGTCTAGTGACTGAAAGGCAGCTGTCATAAAGCCATATAACTAGTATTTTCTACCAGCAATTGCCTGGCTTTTTTTACTGCCTTTATGTACTTCAGTTGCTTAAAAATCTTTTTATGTACCTTTATTGATGCTGATATGTGTTCATTATACTCTGATGTCAGTGCCTGTGTTTTGGTATTCCTGCTTATTGAGTATTCATTACTTGACCCAATAAAGTTGTAAGATTATCACTTAAAAAGTGAGTTAGAGTCAGCTGCCATAAATCTGTTTGTGATCCCCAGAATGTGAGCACAATCAATCAGCAGTTCCAGCCAGCAGACTTTAATGAATCATATGCTTTGGTCTACTTTTGGTGGTTGTATAAGATACATTAATCAACAATCCATGCATGTTTAGAAAATACTAGAATCAGTCAGCCTTTGCTTTGAGATTTTAATTTTTCACATTGCTTTGATGATTATAACATCATTTGGTACAGAGGATGGTTTGCTCATCATGGTCTGATGATTTGCTTATGATTTAATCAAGCACTAAATTCAGAGAGGAATGTGACTGCATCTGGCTTCCCCTACTATTTTTAAAGAGATGGGGGGCAGTCAGTATTCCAGGAACATGACAGCTTTGCAATCATAGTGCTTATATTTAAGTTTTTTGTAAAGAGGTTCATTATGTGAAGTGTTTATGCTAAGGATGATTATGAAATCAGTGGTGAATAAGGGACTGCCGTTGCCATTTATGAAGTCTTAATGGGACCCCAGACCACTCTTGCAATGTCCAGCACAGCAGAGTACCAAGACAGTGGCAAGGTGGTCTCCTGAAAAACTTCATATGCCTTTTGAGGAGCTGGTAGTACAAGGTGTCTGCTCAGAGGAGATGGATTTCAGTGACTACAGTCAGAGAGAAAAGCACCCTGGCCTGACTCATATAGAGAGAAAATTGCCTTAAGATCCTACAAGAATTTAAAATATCAGTATACAAGTTTTTAAATCCTTTTCAAAGTATTGGGAAAGGGGGTTTTTGTTTGCATGAAATTTAAGAGTAATATGAGATTGTTCACAAAAAATCAATGGTAATCTCTGCATATAGAGCTATCTAGAAGACATGTTAATGATGAAAAGGAAATTGACTTTGTAAGATTTTTGTTGAAAAATGTTGCAAAGTAATGTTGGCTTTATGACTGTTCATCTCTTGCCAGTGTACCTTCCAGGTTCCTTATTTATTATCCTATTTAATACTTAATCTATGCCCAATATCCATTGCATGTAGCAGCTAAAAGTCCAGACATCATTGATCATTTCTGAACTATGTGGTTCCAGAAGTAATTTTCTGACTAATTATCACTACTTTGGCTTCACCCATCAGGTGTGATCTAACTAAAATTACTATCTTATCAAGATAAATGTGACCAAAACATCCTTTCCTATTTCTCATGAACAAGCTGTGACATGTAAAATGTTACACATGATGCTCCTCTGACTGACATTAACATTCTCCAACAGAGTCTGTAGAAATGGATGGGCACAGTTTTAGTCACTTTGTCTCATGGCCTAACATATTGTCTTAAAACATATCTTAAAATGGAATTTTGCTACGATACCAGACCATGGACATGGGTGTTTGAGGCTCATATCTATCCTGGTTATTCTACAAATCACTACGTCCCACCAGCCTCATTATGTTGTATTATTGTAAGAGCCTTTCAGGTAGCAAATCTATTATGATAAATGTCTATGTGAAGATGGCAACTTCTTGTTGAATAGACTTGCTCCCTGTATGTATTCCTTTTGTACCTGTTTTTAGGGAAACATCTTTTTGCTAGTTTTTATTTCTATTTGTCTTTCAATGCCTGAAAAGAGTAATGAGAAGACTTGGAAAGAGTGGTGATATGCTTTCTTTCATGTTATCAGTCTTTTTGATCTAGCAGACAATCATTTACTGCAGAAGCTAAACAGAATTCCCTGGGAGTTGTTACAAGAATGGGACTGAGATGGTACATTTGTAAAGGAAGAAAGGGAATTAGTCACTTAGTGTAACTTATTGGCATTAGTAGGTAGACATGCTGAAGCCTCGGGCCACAAGTTGTAAACTTTTTCCTAGATATGCTGAGCTCTTTATCTACTTAGGTAAGGGGAGGTTGCACACTGGTTCATGGTGGAAGATAAGGAAGCAAGGAAGGTCACTGCCTCTGTCAGCAGAGGCTGCAGCCTTAGATAGAGGCAGAGAAACAGTCTGCCTAGAGACAGTGAAGAGAACCAGCAGAGAACAAGAAGACTCCAGACACTAGTAGAAACATTGAAGCAAACTGTCACATGAGGGGTGGGAAACTTAGCTTATAACAGTATAATTCCTATGGATTCCTTTGGGGTAGTCAGCTTGAGCCAAACCTAGTGTTTTACCACTCAAATATTAAATTATTTCTTCCTCGTATCAGACATCTGAGACTACTGTGGGAAACCTAGGATGGAGACATTTCTTTAACACATTTACATAGATGCCAATGAGCATCCTAATTTATCCTGCAGAATTTTGTTTCCTGTGGCAATAGAAAGGAATCTCAGTTTGGCTCAGACTCCAGATTGTATTTCGAGGGATGACATCTAAACTGAAAGCAAGAACTATTTTGACTATTCTTTCATCAAAAGCTTAAGCTTGGTTCTTCATTAATTTTTTGTGCAATTAGAACACAACAAAGCTTTATGAACTATAGTTCAAGCAATCAATTGTTTTTAATATTTGTTAATGCATCATACTACCAATACATATTCCCCTTTACAAAGTCCAAGAGAGAAGTCCTTACCTTTGCAACCCATTCTGCCTGGCAATGGTAAAAGCAAAAGAAGAACACTCTAGAAGTCTTTTCACAAGAATGACACAGGTTGACAGAATCACAGAATGGGTCTGTTTGGAAGGGACAACAGTGGGTCATTTGGTCAAAACTCCCTGCTGAAGCAGGGTCATCCTAGAGCACATGGCACAGGATTGCATCCAGATAGTTTCTGAGTATCTCCAATGAGGGAGATTCCACAACCTCTCTGGGAAACCTGTTCCAGTGCTCGGTCACCTGCACAGCAAAAACATTCTTTCTCGTGTTCAGGTGGAACGAACTCTGCAGACAGCTCACTCTTGGACAGGTCTAGTAGTGGAAATTACCCATTTTGTTCCTGCCCATAGAAGCTTCTAATAGACAAAAAGAAGTGTGAAGGTTCCTTTTTTTTTTTCCTTTGTTTTGTTCAAACTTCATGATTCATGCCTGAAAACTTTCTCACATATGGTGAATTTTCTATGGCTTGTGGTGAAAACAGTGCTCCATCTGTGAGAGAGCACAGGGAGAGTGCTAACAGGAAGGAGCTATCTGTTTACTGTCACTTTCGGCAGTGTAGGTTATAAGGGTCTCTGAGCCCTGCAAGGAGTGTTTTTGCAGTTTGCTTAACTATGACCAACAAAAGAATGAGTTACCAAATCAGCAGAACTAAAAAAAAAAAAGAGCAATCCTGGCAAGTATTGCCACTATTGGAAATGGCCTCAAGTTGCATCAGGGGAGGTTTAGACTCGATATTAGGGAAAAAAACTTCACCAAAAAGGTTGTAAAGCACTGGAACAGACTTTCCACAAAGTGGTCAAGTCACCACCCCCAGAACTGTTCAAAAAATGTGTGGATATGGCACTTCAGGACATGTTTTAGTGGTCAACATGGTGGTGGTTCTGGGTTGGACTTGATGATCTTAAAGGTCTTTTCCAACCTTTATGGTTCTATGACCCTTTGATCCTAAGAGCTAGGATTTTGAACATGATAACTGACAATATGAGGTGATTGCAGAATATGGGACAGCAGCAAGGAACGGCGGCCTTTTCCCTGTGATTTCTCTTCAGGGAAAACATCTTTTTTTCTACCATTGTTTCTATGTAAGTTTGCATCAGAACTGCTTCTGATAGGGAGCTGAAGCAACACATGTTGCTTCTCACAAGGTCAACAATGAGCAACTGACCATTCTTAGTGTGCGATGTTCAGCTTGGTGCCACCCTCATCACTCAAAAAATGGATACGTGTTCTTCTCAATGACCTCATCGTTGTTGGATGAGATACTGTGTGGAGATGGAAACAGGCTGACTCCAGAAAGACTGAGCTTTCTTGGCATCTTAGATGCCTTCTAGTCAGCACTGAAAGTTGAATGTGTTGAGAGAAAGCAGTTCTAGTGTGTCAGTGAATCATCTACATGGAACTGCAGATGTAGGCCAAGAATCCAGAATCTAGTGTTCAATTTTATATAGAATAACACAAATCATATGTGGAAAAACCCTAAACCATGAGGATTACTCCATGTCTTCAATGTTACAGCATTTGTTCTCTACAGTACACTTGCTATTAATTTTCAGTACTGCTGACCACTATTTATTGACTTGGAAGGGTTTAAGTATTAGATTAAATTTCCATTCTTTACTCATCTCTGCCCAGTTGCAAAGGCTGGTGGTTGCAGCTATGCTCTTTTTTAATTCCTTTAAATTATTCCTATGATATGCAGAGTTCAGTTTTATTATGTTATTAATTAAATGTCTTCAGTTACTCAGCAACACCACAGTAGTGTATAGCATTTTGTAAATGAATTCTTGTCCTGGTTTCATATGGGAAAGAGTTCATTTTCCTCTTAGTAGTTGGCACAGTGCTGTGTTTTGGATTTACATGAGAAAAACATTGATAACATGCTGAGGTTTCAGTTGTTGCTATGTCGTGTTTACTCTAAATCAAGAAATTTTCAGTTTCCCATGCTCTGCCAGCAAGGAGATGCACAAGAGACTGGGAGGGAGCTTGGCCAGGACAGCTAACCCGAATTGGCCAAAGGGATATTCTACACCATAGAATGTCATGCTCAGCATATAAACTGGGGAGAGCTGGCCAGGAGCTGTTGATTGCCACCCAGGGATGGGCTGGGCATCTGTCAGCAAGAGGTGAATGACTGTATTGTGCAACACTTGTGGTATTATTATATTTCATTTTGTTTCAGTTATAGAACTTTTCCTATCTCATTTTATCTTGATCCTCCTCCCCCAGGGGGAAGGTGGGGCCAAGGCAGCTGGGGTGTGAGAGAGCAGCTGTGTGGAACCTCATTGCTGGCTGGGGTTAAACCACAATAATTTTTTATGTTAAACACATCCTGCTTTCATACCTTCTGTGGTGAATATAAACCCTAATATGGTTCCCAGTTCAGTCCCTGTGAAATGAAAACAGTTGCTAAGGTAGTCAATTAAAAGGAGCTTAAAATAAGAAAAGGTAGCATTTTTAGGACAGGAATATTTTTAGGATTTTTTATTTTCTTTTCTTTTTGTCTTCCTTTTCTTCATCTGGCTTTGGTTTTCTGAAAAGGTATGTATCTTCAGAGATTAATGTAATCAAGCTAAAGAACAATGTTTTGTTCAATTTCAGCCCATATCTGTAGGGATTTTGAACAGAACTCTTGCATCATTGAATGACTCAAGGTAAAGAAGACTGACTCTTACTGCCCTGTCATTATTGTCTAAGCTGAGTGCTATGAAAATAGTAAATGCTTGGTGCTGACACTAAAAAAACTGTTTAAAATCATCACCCTTTTTATTTCCCCCTAATTCATCTTAGGCTATTATTAAAGTTATCAGACTCCATTTTGATTATGGCATCACAATGGTATTTGTTATTCTTACCCTGCTTCTGCAGAGTTTCCATTCAACAATATTTATTGTCCCTACGTGTTGCTGGCAGAGTTTACTGTTTAGTTGTGGTGTGTACTAGCACCATCCCGTACAGCTTGTGTCTATTCTTTAACTAGAATATTCTCTGAGTTCATAAATTATATATATATATATTTTAAAGCCTAGAGGTTATCAGCTATAAGACATTTTCATTTAAATGTATTATGGTCATAATGGTCCCTTCATGCCCTCCTTATACACAGCCCAAAACCTTTAGCAGTGATAGACTATACCATGCTACATGGGATATTAAAAAAAAATTTAATGGATTGGATTCTTAGTAGTGCTGTTCCAGTTTACACCACTGAAGCTGTTGCCAAGGGTCTTTTCAGATATCTTTAAAGGTAAATTCATGTTTTATACGACAGCTTTTTAATACAAGTTTTTTCTTCACTTTGCTTTAAAGATGCTTATTTCTGGAAACCTCACTGAAAGTTTCTTAAACATTCTCTACTGTTTATATTACAGGATGTCTGGCTATAGATTGCTTTTAAGCACACAACTCTACTGCAATGTTGAGGGAGAACAGGTTGCTTGCCTTTTAGATTTGCTTTTTTATTAGCTTTATTTTAGCTCTCAGGAGAAGTATTTTCAGATACTCTATTTGCTCTCTTCGACCTGTTCTGACTTAACTAGAAGTTTTTGCCTGAAAGAGCCAAAATTTGTTCACCTTTAATTGCAGCTTGCATCATGCTACCAGAACTTTGTGTAAGTTGAATTGAAAAACTTCACTTTTCGGTTTGGAAAGATTAAACGACTGAACAGAGTATAGTGGAGAGAAGCAGGGGTTGAATGTCTGTAGTTCACATTGCATAGGTAGTTGGAGTGCTTACATCTTATCCAGTTTTTGGTTAAATATGAGAGTACAATCTGAAGTACCTTGCTGAGATGTCCATTCTAGGTATTTTCTGTAAATATCTACCTTTGTACAGCATTACAAACAGTGAAGGATATTTGAGAATCTGAATGAAGACTCTTTAACAGCAACACAACCAACCAAAGAATTATGTTTCCTAGAGGTCAATCTCCTTCACGCCAACAAATCCAGAAAAAGATTGAGAATTAGTTTATGTCTGCATAGATTTAGGTTTGACTGAAGTCAGTGGAAAAACGCATGACTTTTAGGGAAGTCAGTATTTTAAGATAACGTTTAGTCAAATTAGTCAGATTTTTAAGACCAGGAGAAACCAATAAAATCTTTTCTGGTCTACTCCAAAATGCAGACTGTAAAATTTAATTCCCGGATATTTGTGCTGAATCTGTTCTGATTGCTCTTACAAATATATTTGGCTGAAACTTGCGAAGTAATTTAGCTGTTGCACAAGAATGAATAACATCTAGACCCCTGGCTGAATTGTGTGGGCTCTGCAAGGAGACAGGACAGGAATAAAAGTTGTAAAGGTATATTTTTGTCTTTGAGGTAAATAGATCTGACTCTGAATAAACAC
This sequence comes from Corvus hawaiiensis, assembly GCF_020740725.1. Taxonomy (NCBI): domain Eukaryota; kingdom Metazoa; phylum Chordata; class Aves; order Passeriformes; family Corvidae; genus Corvus; species Corvus hawaiiensis. The sequence goes on from NC_063214.1 coordinate 32,385,855, forward strand.
AGCAATCAAATCTGTTGAGTAGGAAGGTGCAATTTTTATGTAATCACTTTTGGAATAGAACTTCCAATATTCTATCCAGTTATCCAGTTTTTAGTTAAGTAAGTGAATACAATCTGACTTTAAGTACCTAATGTCCATTTAAAGTATTTTCTGCAAAATAATGCATTCAACATTTCCACTTGAACTTTCAATATAAACCTGAGTGCTCTCATATCTCCTTGTTCTTATGGGAGCAATTTAAATTTTGCTGTCAACTTTTTTAGGGTTTCACAACTTCAGCACTGTCATCTCTTCCTAAACACTTCTCAAGACTTTGAGGCTCTTGAGCCTAATGTGAAGAGTGTCTCTTTCTTCTTTCTTTATCCCTTTATTTGGCTTGCTCTGTTTTTTGTTTGCCCACTGAAGATGCACGTTGTCTTTGAAACACCACGTAACTCATGCGGAACAACAAACTGCCATTGAGATTGAGAGCATTGTGTTCTTAAAGAACTCTTTGCACTTGCCTTCTCTGATCTGTGTGCCTTAGATCAGAAGTTAAAAACTTGAGTGCACCACTGCATGCAATTCTTCCTCTTTCCCACTGCATTTGACAGGTAGAAGCTGTTTATATTTAACTTTGGGCATTTATTTTGTTCAAGCATACAGCTCTCAAAGAGATATTATACTCCTCTTTGAAATCTGCTTGTCAGCCTCATTTCTCTGCACTTGGTTGACTTCACCTGTTCTCTATTAACTGCAACATTAACTGATTTTACATGGGCTAATTTGCATAAACTGTCAATGGAATTTTAGCTTTCCCCTCACAAAATCCAACATAAAACTCTTGTCCATAACTTCTAGTCTGTTTTCAGGCTTTCACATGGACCCCAATCAATTTCCTTACTCCTAACTTTGCCAATACATGCAGGGATACCGGGATGAATTTTCTCTAGTTTTCTGACAGTGCAACTCTTACTAGGAATTGAAAGATCCTTTGTTCTTTAGTTGGTGAGTTTCAGAACAGAAACCGATTTTAACACCTCCTACCTTCACTATAAACAGCCCAAAACTTTCTTGCAACAAATATCAAATCAGGATTAAAAAAAAAATCAGAAAACTAGTCAGTGGCTTAGTTAGCAAAAATATTAAAATTTTCCTAGTATTTATTTTCCAGAAAATTCTCACAAAGGTTTGGATTGGGTTGGTGTTGGTTCAGTTTTTGGTGTGAAATTTCAAAGGCATACAGTGAATTTGTTTTTAACAGATGTCTCCCATGCGCAGGATAACAGTGCCAGTGGAAAGGAAGGGAAAATGGCAGAACATTGCAATCAACACGCATTTGTTTATTTTACAGTAAATTCTGTTTCGTTTCTAGTGTATTTTTCCTGGAAAAGCCACCAAAAACCCCATGCAAGCCCCACATCACCCTGTCTTGTATCAGCCCTTGAAGTGTAGGGGCTGCCTTGCTCTGAGAAAAGGTGTCTCTGCTCATTGTTAATGTTTCACCATGTGAGCTGACATCTCTAAATCCTTTAAAGATTCTGCAGGACTTTAGGTGGTGTTGAACGTCCAGGCAAGGACAGAGTGGTGATGTTAAAACAGAGAGGGATATTTGTCCTGGTTTCAGCTGGGACGGAGTTATTTTCTTAGTAGGTGGCACAGTGCTGTGTTTTGAATTTAGTATGAGAATAACGTTGATCATACACTGATGTTTTTGTCGTTGCTAAGAAGAGCTTACTCTAAATCAAGAACTTTTCAGTTTCCCATGCTCTGTCAGCAAAAAGGTGCACAAGAAGTTGGGAGGGAGCATGACCAGAACAGCTGACACGAACTGGCCTGAGGGATATTCTGTACTAGAGAACATCATGCCCAGTACATATGCTGGGGAGAGTTTTGCCAGAAGCCACCAAATGCTGCTCAGGTGTAGGCTGGGCAGTCAGTGGGTGGTGAGTATTGTGCATCACTTGTTTTTCTTGGGTTTTAATTTGCTTTCTCCTTTTCCTTTTAAAATTATTTTTGCCATGACTGTTATTATTATTAAACTGTTCTTTTCTCAACCCACGAGTTTTACATTTTTCCAATTCCCTTCCCTATTCCATTGTGGGTGGGAGAAGCATGAGTATGTGGCTGTGTAGTACTTAGTTGCCAGCAGGGGTTAAACCACGACAGTCCTTCATGGTGCCCAGTATGGGGCACAAAGGGTTGAGAAAGAAACAGATCTGACCAGAGCATGTTAAAACAGAATGCTTTAAGCATTCATTTTATTAGTTCAATAGTCACTGGTCAAACTCCTGATTTATTTGCTCTCAGAGTTTCTGCCTGTGTGCTCATATAATACCTTACTTGATGTATGTGTTCTCTGTTGTGGTGACTATCCTTCTTGGGGTCTGGGCTAAGGTTGTCATTTTGTTGTTCTATGCAATACTGGCTTATGATTAGATAGAGTCACTGGTTGTGGAACTAATCTGGTATGTGTGATCCGTGTGCTCAGCATCGCTGTCACCTCTGTGTTTCGAGAGCCATCTATTGGGAACTATTAATAATTACACTTTTTGCCTTGAAGAGCCAACCTAGGGGAGAACCAGCCTCCCTCCCTCCCTCCCTCCCTTCCTTCCTCCCTCCCTCCCTTCCTTCCTCCCTTCCTTCCTCCCTTCCTTCCTCCCTCCCTCCCTCCCTCCCTCCCTTCCTTCCTTCCTTCCTTCCTTCCTTCCTTCCTTCCTTCCTTCCTTCCTTCCTTCCTTCCTTCCTTCCTTTATGTCTGTAGAATGGGATAAAGTTCCTGTAGTGGACATAAAAAACACGCTGGGGAAAACAGTCTGGGTTATTCCTGCCTCAGGCAAAGGCAGCCCCATCCACAGGATTGCTTTAACTCAGAAGCCAGAGTGCCCTCAGTTGCTAAAGTGGAAGGATGGGGAGGGCTGTTGTGTGCCTCAAGGGGATTTGATTTGGGGTAAGGATAGCCAATCAATTAAATTACATTATGTTAATTGCTAGATAGCACTGTATATTATGACTTCTACAGCAGCTATATTCTCATCATCACACTGGGATCTGAACCTCCCTTCCTTTTGCTTGCCACATTAATGAAAACTGACTTTGATGAAACTGGACAAGGGCAGCGGTGATGGAATCAGAACCGAATTCAACATGCAACAATTCACACACCATCTTTGCTGCCTTGAAAGATTGTTATGACAGATGGACCCCGATTTCATGGACTAAATGAACTCAATAAATGGTCCATAGACTAAGAGAATATATCTGTGTGCATGTATCAAAAAACAGGAAAGATGATAGGGTATTGGAAGTGTGGCATGACATGCATTATATGGAGTAAGTGGTGGATGCTGTACTGGTTTTAGCTGGGATAGAATTATTTTTTCTTCTTAGTAGCTAGCACAGTGCTGTGTCTTGGATTTAGTGTGAAATAATATTGCTAACACACCGATGTTTTAGTTGTTGCTAAGTAATGCTTACTTTAAATCAAGACATTTTCAATTTCTCATGCTCTGCCAGCAAGCAGGTACAGAAGAAGCTGGGAGGGAGCATGGACAGGACAGCTGACCTTAACTGGCCAAAGACACATCCCATAATATGGAATGTTATTCTCAGTATATACATGGAGGAGAGTTGGCTGCGAGCCACCGATCTCTGCTCAGGGATGGGATGCGCATTGGTCAGTGGGTGGTGAGTGACTGTATTGTGCATCACTTGTTTTCCTTTTTCCCTTTTAAATTATTTTTCACTATCATCATCATCATCGTCATCATCATCATCATCTTTTACTTTATTTCAATAATTAAAGTGTTCTTAACCTGTGAATTTTACCTTTTCCCAGTTCCCCTCCCCATCGCGCTGAGGGGAGAGGAGGGGGCATGTGGCTGTGTGGTACTTACTGAGTGGCTGGGTTTAAAACACAGCAGTATTGCAGACATGGAAGCAGAGAAGCACATGATAAAGAACTGAGGAGAGAGCAGTGGGAGATGAGGGTGAATAAGGTTAATTCATCTTTTGGGTGAGTTGAGTGGCAGTGACAGGAACATGGGTTTGGGTTTCTGTTTAGGAGGTGTAAAAATATGTGATGTAAGGGTTTGGAGCTGGTAAGATAGGAGATGTAGGATCACACAATATTTCCAGTGAAATTTCTGCTTCTTCTGCCCTCTCAAAGGCACATAAAATCAGGAGTGATCTGTAAGATCATTTTAGAGACAACAGTGTGTTGTCTTTGTAGTATGGTGCATGTTTCTCAGGAATTCTTCAGTCACGCCAAAATAGCATATGTATGGTATCTAGAAGCAGTTAACCTGCTAGACCCACTTGGCTTAGAAGAGAGTCGTAGAAGGAGTTGTGAAACCAGAATGTCTAATACAATAATCTTGGAAGAAGGATTGGGAAGGATTCCTGTTTTCATGATAAAATTTCAGTAGCATGGCTAACTGATTAATTAATTAGTATTTATGAGTGTCCTTATCTAAGCATATGTGGCATACCAAGAATATTTGGTGCAAGAACATAATGCAGGATTGGGAACAGTTATGAAAGAAATATTGGTGTTGAGGGGGAAGCAATAACTAAAAATGTACTGTTGTGGTGTAACCTGGGTAGGCAGCTAAGCACCACCCAGCAACTCGCTCACTCCCCTGCAGTGGGATGGGGGAGATGAACGGAAGGGTAGAAGTGTGAAAACTCATGGGTTGAGATAAAGATGGTTTAATAGGTAAAGCAAATGCTGCATGCACAAGCAAAGCAAAAAAAAGGAGTTCATTCATTACTTCCTACCAACAGGCAAATATTTTGCCATCTCCAGGAAAGTAGTGCTCCATCACACATAACGGAAAGACAAACACCAACACTCTGATCTACCCCCCTTTCTCCTTCTTTCCCAAGCTCTTATTGCTCAGCATGATGTTGTGTAGTACAAACATCCCTTTGGTCACTGGGGTCAGCTGTCCTGGCTCTGTCCTCTCCCAACTTCTTCCACACCCCCAACCTACTCATGGAGGTCCATATGAGAAACAAAAAAAGCCTCAATCTTGTGTAATTGATACTCAGCAATAATGAAAACTGTGGTCACAAATCCAAAGCATAGCACCATAACCTATTGTGAAGAAAATTAACTCTCCCTTAGCCCAAACAATGAGTACTTATAAAATTTTAATCATATTAGTTGTTAGTAGAACATCTGCAAATAATGAATATTCATAAAAATCATGGACTTTTCTTCTAGCAGTTCCTCAAGAGTCAAAATTTTCTCCCATTCCAAAAGGAGAAATAGACGGAGTTTGTGTTTCTTTTGGAGATATTAACTATTGACCAAACCTAATCTATTGCTTGTTTTCATCAAAGAGAACTGTTATCCTGTACCTTGGAGCTCTTTGGATCATGCTAACTTTAGACATATTGTCTAGCTGCAGATGGTTCATTTTATTTAGAATGCAGAAATAGAAGGCATTCATTTAAATGCAAATTTGCCACTATGTCCTATGGAATTTCCTCTCACTGAACAGTGTTGTGAACATTTACTGTGACTGGAAAAATACTGACACACATGTATGCCTGCCCCTATTTTCCTGCAGTAAAGTGCAAGAGCTGTTAATCATTATAATTTGTGACAAACAACTGCCAAGAAGAAATCTTACATTAAACATCTTGACATACTGATGTATGAGTGGGGGATATATGCCCAGCTTAATGTTTTAATTAAAAGCAGAACATTAGACTACTAGCTTTTTTAGAATCAAAAATTCACATTTTCTGCATTTTTCTTGACTGATGCAGAGGTTTTCAAAAGATGATAACCAAATTTAATATTTCGTGACAGATAATTTGCATCTTTTCAATGTCCCACCTTCTCACAGTTGTCAAATCTTTCATATTTCTTTCAAGCAATGTCATGAGTCTGATTGCTTTAACAAATATTAACCAGATTACATCACATCACTTGTTTCTCCATTCATGTGGTATCAGCATTGCAGAATGAATCTCTGAACCTCAAGGTATTGTGACATTAATGTTTTCAAAGAGAGTATCAATGTGTCTGTGTTTTTTGTTTAGTTGGTTTCATCTGTATTGGGTGTCTTGCTTGGTTTAGCTTATTTTGTTTTTCCTTTGAAACAGGAGCCTGGAGGCATCTAACAGCTTTAGGACTAGGTATGCTCAATATCATGTGGTGTCAATGCTGCTTCTAGCTTCATTTTTCTCTTACGTATTCTACAAAAAAATCCCCTCTTATGTGTTCTACAAAACCATACAAGAATAAAGCCAACTTACTCATGAAGTGTGTCTGTTTGGTTGTGTGGTGGCCTGGGTTCTGATCTTACACTCACTCTGAAATATTTATTTTGTTTATCTGCTTAGTGTGGTTTAGTTTCAATCACATAAGATTCCTTATTTCTTGAACAAACTAAGCACTTAGTCCTGCAGATAAACCTTAACATGACACTCTAGTCAAAGCTACACTGGGCCTGGAATTTAAGCATATATTTATGAACTTTGCAGAATAAAAGCCCATAATTGTGTAAGAAACAATACTTTGGAAAATGCTGTTTGATATTACATTCTTTCATCCCTTTCCCCTTATATCGTATTTTGAGAATAAAATCAATTTACTGTCCAAAAAATCTTCTAGGTATCACTTGGTAATATAGTTTTCCTGGTTTCTGTGTACATGGAATATTTGTAAGGAGTACGGATATTGAAAAAATACCCCAACATTTTTCAGAGAATTAAATACCATAGAATACAATAAATCATACTCTAATTAAAATTCGAGGTGTTAAGATTAGCTAGATGTTCTCCAAGTTGGGTAGTGTTCCCCATTTCCCCCTTTCTGCATTATTTCTTTACTGTAACATCCATTTTTTAACCTGTGAAGTCCTCATGTTTGATTTTTAAGGCCATGTCCTGGAGGAATTTTAATGTAAAAGTTCTAAACTCCCTTTTTCACATCAGTAGCTAATGTAATAAATGAAGCAGAGCTTGACACCAGAACTCTGCTATCCCACTGGAGATGTTTCCAACACTCCTCAGTGTAGATCAGAAAGACCATATGCACTCTGGTAACTTCCCAGGTTCTCCCTCACACTGCTAAGTATGGAAGGAATTTCTCTCCTCTGCCAGCAGGTGTGTCTTTGGACTCTCTTCGAGTCTGTCATGCACCTCTTTAGAGTAATCTGTGAGGGAGTAGCACATGCTGTACAAAACACTCACTGAATCATTACCTGAGCAAGCTACACTTTACATCAGTGTACTTGTTTATGCTTTTATTTATTCTAAATTATTTATTTATTCTAAATTATTATTGAAGAAGATCAGATGATATTCATGCACATTGTCCCCAGGTAACAGAAAGCCCATGCTCTGAAGAATTTACAGTCAAAATAGACAAACCAGGGTGGGGAACAGAAGAACTCTCTTTTAGCACATGAGCACAAAAAGCCTTGTACGAGGTCCACATCTCCACTTCCTTCCCTTATTTTGTACAACACATAATGTGTCACATGTGTTAATCTGTGACAGTGCCATCATTGCTCTGAACACAAAATCATGCATCAGCCAAGATACAGATTTCACCGTTATTATACAGGCACCTCTTTGCTTAATTAGGTGACAACTCTGTGGTTGTAATAAACTATTTTGTGTCAGGATAAAACAGGTCAAAGGGGAGTGCTTTTGCAATGTGGATAATTTCAGTGCACTAAGTTCGTGACTGAAGTTTGTAGATAAAATATAAAATATAGGTTGTAGATAAAAATAGATAAAAATAGAACAGTAAAAACTGGGGAGAAGTCCAGTTTGATTGCAAAATGCAGCAGCATCAAAAATTCCGAACATTGATAAAAATTCAAACATTGGGGTCCATGTTTCCTGTACATGCTGCTTTTCAAGGAAAGGGAAAATTATGCAAAACTGCATATTTTGATGGTCAGTTAAGATACAAAGGCAAGAAAATCCAATAAGAATTCTCTTGTTTGACAAAAAAATCTATTTTACCATCACAGTCTTTTAATTGCTGGAGGATGTATTGCTTCAAGAAAACCATCTTGAAAGTGAAGCCTCCTCTGTGTTAAAACATGTAGATCTGTCTGTGGTAAACTGTGACAGCCCTGTGAGGCACCACTTTGCATTTTTTAGCTACAATCAGCCTATGAAAATGCAATCTTGAGCTATGAGCTAGAACCCCCCTGCCAGAGCTAAACCACTTTCTTTGCTCATATTGCTTTGGATGAAGTACAACAGTCATATCCATCTCTTGGAAGGCCAGGTCCCAAAGATCTTGCCTAGCTTTCCTAAGAACTTAAAATATATCTAATTAGGCAAATGACTTGGGGAAACTTCAGTCAGTTTTGAGATTAAGAACTCATGATAAATGAAGGATGTGGAAAAACTAGGAAAAGGTCCAGCAGAGGGATGCTAAAATGGTGTAGGGCCTAGAACACATGATCTACAAAGGATATATTTAGTTTGGTAAAGGGAAGATGAAAACCAATATATAACAATCTCCTGAAGTAATTCCAACAACTCTTTTTCATTTTTTCTTTTTCTCTTTTTTTCCTTCACTTTTTCTTTTTCTTCTGCTTCTTCATCTGCTGCTGCTGCTGCTTCATGCACTGCTTCTGCTTCTGCATCTGGTTCTTCTTCATCTGCTTCTGTGACTTCTGTCTCTGCTTCTACTTCTTCTGCTTCTGCTTTTTCTTCCCCTCCTGCTTATTCTGCTGCTGCTTCTGCTACATTCCCGCTCCTTTTTCTTCTTCTTCTGCTTCTTTTGCTTATGCTTTATCATCATCATGTCCTTTTTCTTCTCCTCTTCCTCCTCTAGTAGATGTTATGTCCACTAACCATGATTGTTAGTGTGCTGTTTTGTTGGTTTTTTTTAATGTAAGCAAGGCTTATACCATTCCTTTCTCGATTTGTCTTTACCAGATGAAGCATTCCAAATACCTTTGATCTATCCTGCTGTCTACTTAAAGGCATCTGCAACTCTCTGGAGGGAAAAATTAAATTATTTATACATTTTAAAATCACTGTGTATAGGCAAAGAGAATTAGAATCACTGTGAAAGACACATAAATTAAAATTGTGAATGCAGCTATTTGTTTCTTATTTAGATGGGGTTTTTTAAATTCTGAGCAGTAGTTCTGCTTTCATAAGTGGATAATCTAGAGAAGGATTATCTAGAGCATTATGATGGTGGATAGAACTGCCTTCCAGAGGGACCTTAGCAGACTGGAGAAATTACACAGGCTCCATTAAGGTACGTGAAAGCCCTCCATCTGTGACTGAAGCCCACATGGCCATGATTGACAGTGCCTTGCTAGAGCCTTTTCTGGGAACAAGTTGGCCTTCACCTTCTCAGTCCAATTCACTGTGAGGACCATGGAAAGTACACACAGGTACCTGTTGGCCTGGTGTGCTGGTTTGGGCTGAGACACAGCAAATTTTCTTCATAGTAGCTTCTGTGGCTCTATGCTTTGGCTTTGTGACCAAAACAGTGTCAATAATACATGAAATTTCTGTTCCTGCTGAGCAGCACTTACACAACATCAAGGCCTTTTCTGTTTCTCACACAGCCCTGTCAACGAGTAGCCTGGGGCTGTGCAAGAAGTTGGGAGAGGACAGAGCCAGGACAGCTGACCCCAATGGCCAAAGGGATGTTCCATACGTATGGCATCATACTCAGTATACAAAGCCAGGGAAAAGGAGAGAGGGTGGAGATTCAGAGTTACCATGTTTGTCTTTCCAAGTAACTGTTCCGTGTCATTAAACCCTGCTTCCCTGGAAATGTCAGGACATCTGCCTGTTGATTGGAATTAATGAATGAATTCCCTATTTTTGCTTTGCTCAGTTTTTGCTTTATCCTTTTTCTTTTCCCTATCTCTTTTCAAATTTTTTATTACTCATCAGGCCTGTGGGGAGTAAGAACCATCTTTTGATTCTCATGTTTTTGCACAGTGGAAAAAAAAATGTCTCTTGTATCTGCAGTTGCTTTAATGATTTCTTCACAGTCAAAGCATTTTAAAGGGAACACAGTATACATCACAATTAGACAATCTCTCTCTGATAAAACTTTAGTCTTTGAAGAAGGAACAAATTTTTTTTTTCCAAGTATAGCTACTTGTGAAATGACTGGTGTTAGCTGTGGTTGAGTAGTCAGACATTAGAACAGAGGTAACTTTAAGAATGAAAGGATGCATATTTATTGATGCACTATGAAAAGTCAAAACTTGGAAGGAAATGAAAGTTAAATGGGATTATGATAATTTCAGCTATCTAAAATGTATCTGTAATTGAAGACACATAAATTTCTGTAGGCGATAACCTCATGTAAACATATCTTAATACATCTTTTTTATTCATGTCTCATAAAAATATGTATTTGCCTACTGCAGTGATCCTGACTGTGAGACTCCTGTGCATTGAGGAGTTAGTGATCCACACAACAGGTTGCTGAATAGGCCCAGGCTCATGCTGTGCTGCACGTACAGCGTGGCCTTTGGGCTTGTGTTGTACCACACAAATTCCTTGGATACAGACCAATCACTGGAACAGAGGAGCCTCCAGGCAGCTTCTGCTTGGTACTGGCTACCTGTGTGGCTTTTCTTGATCTAATTGTACAGAAAGAAGTTCTCATGGGAAAAGCCCAAGTGAGTGGGGAGCAAGATTTATTTTATTCTAGCATGTTTCAGGTATTTTTATGGGCTCAACAAAAATCTGTGAGACATACAGGTGACTAGAAGTACCCTCAAACAGTTGCACCTTCTGAGATATTTGCAGAAATATGCTGCAGAATTATGTTTTTAGGATGTTGGGGATCCTCTAAACATTCATTATCTCTGCCTTTGTGAGATCACTTTCTTACTAGAGTGTCCACCAGCACAGTACCCATCAAATAACATGAGTCATCAAATTTCAGTTGTTTCTAAAATACTTTGGGGAGCAAATAATAAGGGTTTAGACATAATAAATACAATTTCTAGTCAGATGTTGTAGAAATACTTCATGGATCTTTTGTGTGCCATTTATTTGAAATCTTACCATTGTTCAATCACTAACAGTTATCTGCCTGTCATGTCTCTCTCATATTATTAGTTTAAAGGGATAAGCAAAAGTACTTTCCTTCTGTATTTCATTGCTCTGCTCTCTTTTGTGAAGCCTGACTTTGGTCTAAATCAATCCAGTCTAAATTCTGTCAGTAACAAGAGATGCTTGCCTCCAGACCTTGCGTGAAGATATTCGTTGAAATAGCAAAGACTGCATATGCTCACACACTTCCCAGAACTTTCAAGGCAGCCCACAAAACCTCATTGAAATGCATTAAGACCTAATAATAAGTGGGATTCTGTCCATCCCTTTAGATGGGCATGGAAATCCTGGTGTATTACAAAAGACAAGTTAGATATGCCATTCTGTAGCTTTTTAAGAAGATTAGTTATGCATGTTTACAAAAGTTTTTAATTAATTTATCAGCATATAAGACCAAATACCTAAGAAATTCCAAACAGAACTTCTCAATGAAAGACTTAGATTGTGTGTATTTTCAAACTAAGATCATTGGCACAGCACTTCGATTAGATGGTTTTACTTCTGGATATCAATGCTAGCACCTTTCTACAACTTCTTGTTCCTAGGTAATGATGAGGGCCCTTAAAGCAGAAGATTCTTAACTCTTAATCCAAAATTTTATAACCCTTGGGAGAGAAATTTTGGTGCATCTCATAAATAAGTTTTAAATGACAATGACTTCAGAATTCCTAAAACCATCAGAACTGAATATGCAAAAAGAAATAATAACAAAACCACAAAACCCTCAAATATGTGGAAGAGATTCTACTAATGAAGATAACATGGGAGGTTTCTCACAGTAGAGTGTTCTTAGTTTAACAGTTGCTCACTTCTTGATGACTTTCACATTCCCAGCAAAACTGGAGGAACTATCAAAAGAAAAAGATGCTTATATCAAATGTGCATATGATAGTATGACACTTAATGCATGACAAAAGAAAAGAAAAGAAATGATGAGCAAAGTAAGTAGGAATGCTGAATGCCAAGATACAGCTAATATTAGCTAATAGCTAATAATAACCTCAACGTGTTTATTGTAAGTGCAGTGAATGGAGTGGAGTTGAAAAGAAGATCATATGTCTTTTAAAAAGTTACGTTGCAGCCTGTTGCAAGGCAATACTGAAACTGTTAGAGTAGAACTCAAAAGGAACAAAATGCTTTGGCCAGATTTTCCCTAGAGAGAGACACTTTACAAAGCAGGTGTAAAAAAACCACAGGAGTCTTTGTATAACAAATGAACTCTTAATTAAGAGACTCTCAGAACTCTTGGCAAATCAAAGAAAAGCATGCTTATATCCAAATCAGCTGGCTGTTTTAAGTCGATTTAGGATTTGTGCCATGTATTGGCCTGACAGCTCAGGAGACTGAATTCACTCAATAGTAAATAAGGAAGCAGCTGTGCAGACTTTCCTACCTCCCTCCTGCAAAAGTGTTTTGTTTCTATCCTCTCAGAGCTCTCCCAAGATGCCTCCATTCGTTCTCCAAGCCTGTTTCATGCAAGGCTTTTCTGATGACTACTCAAGGTCTAGTCCTGTCACCACAAGGATTCCTGCTGCACTTAAGCACATGACGTAGGGAGGGAGTAGGGAGTGCTAAGTTTGCTGCTGAGATAATCATGTCCTTGTAAAGAAAGCAATATGCAATTTCTGTGAACACACAAGTGGATTTTTATCCATCTTTACCCTGTGAAAGATTACTGTTTAAAACTTAAATAAGAATCAAGAGTTAAATCTAAGTTTAGTCCCTACTCCTGTGCAAACCCTCGGCTCCACTGTGTCTGTTCCACAGATTTATCAGGAGTCTGCACATGGAATTTTATTGGCCTTTTCCCAGCTTCCCAAAGAAAGCTTAAAGCAGTTCTTAAAGAGGTTCAACAAATTTTAACATGCTTTTTTTCTATCTAACAGTGCTGCTGATCCACAGTTACAAATGGTCAAATCTACTTCATGTAAGAATTGGAGCATCAGCATAAACAGGCTCACATAAATAAACTTGAGAACACTTAGTGAGATCTGTAAAGAAGACTTTCATCTCGTTTTGCGGAGCACAATAAATTAAATCCAGGAAAATCAAACAAATCATTTTGAATGTGTCTGAAATATCTGGAGGAAGGAAAGCTTGATTCATATGATCTTATTCATTCTGTACTGTTTAGCTACTTTCTTTTATTAAGATGATATCTTTCTAGGTTTGTATAATATAATCCTTTCACTAGACAAGAAGAGGCATTGCCTTTGTGAATTTGCTAAATCAATTGCGCATTAAAACATGACTGCTAAAACATGCAAATCAGATTCTTACTTTTGTCATTTTTATTGTCTTTAGAAATTATGACTTTCCTATTTGGTAGATGAAAAGCTTTCTCATTCATTGCGTAGGTTAAGCAGTATTTTGTAAAGAAATGGAGTTCAACTCAAAACTCAAAAGGATTTTAATTGATTTTATTATTTAGTGAAGCTGCTGTAAAGATGTTGGCTATACAAGAATAAAGTAGTTTATCAAATTTCCTGCACTGAAAGAGAATTCTTCTAGTAAGAAAGATAATTATTAGCTACAGTTACAGAATAGAAATAAATTGGTTTGGATCACCATGCCTGATCTAACTATCTTGGAGATCTTTCTTTTGTTTTGTTTTGGAACATGAGTCAGTTTTTCCATTTTGGATAAATCAAATATTAAGCAGCTGCAGATAAACCAACTCAAATGAAGTGACTGTTCTTTCTGTATCCAGAAGATACAGAATTAGTTGCCAAAGGCAACTGGTGGATTGATGGGAAAAGGAGAAACCTGAACAGAAAACAGTGAGACACATGAATAGTGCATTGTCATTCAAGCATTCTACACAGAATCTGATCATCACTGGCTTGATGGATTTTTATGAAGTTATGAGAAAATCTATCTCATTTTAAAATGTCCATAAGCAGAACATAACACTCATGAAGAATGATTTAATTTCAGAGTTTATTTTTAAAGACATATTCAAAGACTTAATCTGGAAAAAGTATCACAGGCTCATAGAATGGTTTGTGTTGTAAGGGACCTTAAAGTTCCAGCTCCCCCACGATGGGCAAATTTTTATGATCAATGCTTAATTTGCCTGGCTGCACCTGGAAAAAAAAAAGCATTTTCTAATGACATTGAAAGCAAAACATTATTTGGATTATATAATTTCAACTTTTTCTCCTGACAGACTCTTAATATTTAACTTCTGACTTTTACTTTTGTGAAATTGTTTTCCTTTAACAATTGAAAGAGTTACATATTCAGGGATGCAAAATTTCCTTTTGTCAAAAAGAGAACCCATCCCAACATACTTTCCCAAGAAAGGTGATTTTTAATTGATTATTTTGTTTTCTCAAAGAAAATAGTTTTCTCTGATTCACATTAGTTAATGCCTCCACATTTGGAGTCACAAACAGCTACTAATAACTCTCCGGGTAAAAAACTGCTTAGATTTATGTCTGATAGTATATCCCGGGATCAGACTTTTTAAAACAAAGGAGTACATGCATGTGAAAAGGCTGCTGTTTTTGAAGATGCACTGAACTTGGCACTACATGAGCTGAAAAACTCCAGAAACTAGTTATTGTGGAGTCTAAGGTCTACAACAGAGCAATCTGCTCACTACTGTCTTTCAGTTCAAGAGATTCCTGCCTGTGTCTCTCCCTCTTGGCCACCGTGCAGCTTGCATCTGTCCTGGGAGTAAGGGTGATGACAGGGAACACGATCCTTCGTATTAGCCATTGCAGTGGAAAATCTCATCGCTTAGCGCATTCTGCCAGGAAAAATGTTTCGGTCTAAAATACCACGCCATGAACTGGAGAGTCCGAAAATCAGACATGTTGTTTTCTTTCTATTCTGTGGTTGAGCAGAAAGTTTCTAGCAGCAAAGACAAAGGCAGCTGAGTAATGCTGTGAGCTCCTTTAGAAAGGGAACACCAGAACTTGCTTATGTAGACCCAGGTCCTTAACTTGAGTTGTAACTGGGTGTCACTTTGCATTGGGAGGTTCCCCAGTAACTTCAAAAAGGAAAGTATTCAATTATGGTTGTCCAGCTTCTCCTTTTCTTTAGTTGATGATTTTTATGGCACGTAGATTAATTTTATTGTTTACTTATTTGGTGGATGTTTAATATTGCAGATTGCACTTCTGTTTTTGAAACATAACTCACAGTGGTTTTGAAAGCAAAGTAATACATATTTGCAGTAGGAACAAGCAGAGTGCTTGGAAAATTTCCTGAGATTCACTTGAGTATGTCGAAGTGGGTGTGTGTCTAATTTGATTAGCTCATTTGCTGTGTTAAGAAATTGCTGTTCCTTTGGAGTCATGTTCTTTCTTTTATGGAACAATCTGATGGAAACACACACTCTCGAAAAAAACATAGGAAGTTGCATCTGCAAAAGCAAATTTGTGTTCAATCATCATCTACAGAAGTCATCCCATTGACAGTGATACACAAATCATTTTTGTATTCACAATCCTCACACAGACCCCAGAAGCATGATGCTATCAAGAAAAAAATTGCTCTAAGATATTATTTAGCATATTGGATTAGTTTAAGAAGTAACTCAGCTTTTTCGTGTTAGCCTGCTTTTTTTTTTCAGAACTAAGAATTCAAATTTCATCTTGTAGTTAAATATGAAAATTTACAATAATGCTGAAGCTATATTGGGGTTTATTTGGGTTTAAAATAGCCCAAGGCACTAATGATTCTGACACAGGGGCTTGAAGGGTCTCAGGAATGGAGAATCTGATAGTCTTCTTCGTGCTTTATATTTTACATCTGTGCCTTAAGTATTACAGTCCCATTCTTTTCTGCAACATCCTCAGAAGGAATATGCTGTGAAAAAGCAATTTTCCAATAGCAATTTCTAGAGCAGAACTGCCTATTAATTTCGTTAAAATTCATGTTTGCTCATTCACCTGCAGTAAGTGATGATTTCTGACATGAAGAAAGGGAGCAGATTGGAATTTGTCCCAACCTAGAGCATTTGATGTGTTTAAAGTGAGATAGCAGTGAGAACCTTCTAAGTGCACTGCAACATAGGTATTCAAACCTTGGGAAGAAAAATCTCTCCTTAGTACCTAACAGAGAGTGGAAGTATTGGCTGAACTTGCCCTGCTGAAATCATAAAGTCAGTAGTACAAGTTACAAATTTCAAAGACCTGGGAAGATCAACCACTGATATGACATCTCACTCCCATGAAAGCATAGACATTGAGAAATTTAATGTATAGCTTTCCAACTCATTGGACTAGCACTGGTTGCCAAAGCTTTATCATTAGCAGTAGCATGTAGAACCCTTAAGACTCCAGAATTTTTCTCTGCCATGTCTGTATTTCCCTTTTGAGGTAGATTCTTCTGCACTGTTCTTATTTAAGAAGCAAATCTCCATTCAAATGGAGATTAAAATACAGAAAGGATTATTACACACTGTAATAGTGTGGGAAGGAAACATAAGAGGCTCTGAAAGAAAACATGATAAGGATCACTAAGGAAGTCTCAGAGTGACTTCCTTTTCATTACTGCAATTATATTGTTCATTATCCTTGATAATGTTTGTATGAAAGGGGTTAATGGATTTGGTCAAATTCAAAAGTAGATCTGCTTTATGAGGTGCTGCAAGATATTGATAAAAGCAGAAGATTTTAGAGGGAATTAAAGTTGTTAGAATGATGATAAGGAATATGTTTCACAAAACCTTCGTTTAGAGGCCAATAGGTGATTGCTAGGAAATATTCAGAAATAAAAATTTAACACTATTAAATTTGGGAATAATTCAGTGAAGAATTAGAGGTGAGACAAATTTTTAAAGGAATATGTCAGTGAAAAAGGCCTGTGGTACTGAACTTTAATAACACACAGTAGTAGTCTCTTTCCCTGGAGCTGACATAACTGTCCTCTGGGCAGTTCTAGACATTTCCTTAAAGACAGATAATCCCATAAAGGATGAATTTAAAGGAAAAGAAAGAAAGAAAAAAAATTCTCATGGGTCTGTTTGGAGGGATTAATTTATGGGGAAAGAATATGTGAAGAAAGATATAAATATGCCTTGCTTGACTGAGAAACCATTAAAAAGGAGAAGGGACAGAAGTATCTACATTTTTTCCAAGAGTAAACAAGTCTTGAGTTTATTTTTAGACCTTTTTTATTTCCCTTCAAACACATACTCCTATTGAAATTTCCTAGGGAAAAAAAAACCTTCCCAGAATTAAGCCAGTTCATATCAGCAAAACAGAGATGTACTATGTCTGACACCACCAATTAGTCTGCATTCTCTAGCATAGATTCTAATATCATACTTTATAAACAGTTAAAACAGATTTCTTGGGATTTTTAAGCAGTGCATAAGTCAAAAAGAGGAAGAATTCAAAATAAGAAAGAAATACTAATGTATAAATTTTTAGATACCTAAAGATTCCCTCATCTCCCCAATGAAGCAAAAGTCCTTACATAACCAGCATTCAGTGTTTAAAATACTGCATTAAAGTGTGTAATCCTGAAACAGAGTAAGCATTCTCACCGTCCTCTACTGGAAGGCTTTTGTAGCCCTACCTCTTATTAGTTGCAATGACACCATTTCCTCAGGAGTGCTGTCTTTGAAACATTCTGGTCCTGTCTGGCCTGTACTTTGGACTTTTAGTTCAAGAACCAGGCCCTTCATGTTTAATTAGGACTTCTGTGTTTGTCTCTCTTTTATTTAAAATTGACTGTAAATTGACATTTATTTTTGTTTGAAGTAATTCATCTTCAATTTCTGTTCAAGGTCAGCCTACCCAGATTCATTTACCTTTGGAACAGAAACTGTAGTAGGTGATAAGAGTTTTTTCATGGAACAAGAGCAGCTTGGAGAAAGGAAGAGAGCAGAGGCTGACACCAAGCAGAAAATACCTGGCAGGTCTTAAAGACAAGGGGAAGGGCTGAAGGGAGTGAAAATTGGCCTGCATCACCATTTAGCAATAAAACCATATCCTCCTGGCTTGGACTGAATCAAGAAAAGTAACACTGTAATACAATTAAATAATATGATAATATATATAATAAGATTTGGCATGAAACAGCTCTACTTTGCCGTGCATGTGGCACGATGAGCAGAGTTAATTTTTCATTGCTTTTGGGAATGTGATGTTCTCTTGTTAAGGTGCAAACTGACTTGTCATCACTTCTGGGAATTCAGTTTTAGTGGTCTGGTATTATTTCTTGGGGTAAATATACACTGGCATTACTTAACATAGATTAGCAACAGAGTGTGTCTAGTTGAGAAAATGCAAATCCCAAGTTTTAAGACATCAATATGGAATATAAACTGCAACCTGGCAAAGAAAACTCCTAAATCTAGATTAGCGAGATTGGCAGATTTTTTTATTCTGTCATAGGAACTGATTACTCTTTTCACTTAGAAACCTTTGAAACTGAAACCTTCTACAATAAAACACCAAATTTTAAAGCATTTTGTGCCAAGAAACCAAAGTAGATAAAACACAATTAAAAATCATATTGGAATATCTCGCTTTATTAGCCATATTTTAACAGCTACTCTCCATTCTATAACAATTTGTTAGATGACCAGAATGGTTTGAAAGATACGTCTCATTACACTGCCCATACTTTTATTTTAATCTACATTCTTCAGTTTACTGTCTGAGGACAATAAGACCAAGGTAATTTATTTAATTGGTCTTGTGGTCAGGGAATCTGATACCCACTAATGTCTCATTTACAAACCTATTAAATTCATAATAGGGTAAGATAATACAAAGTCCATAACCCTTAAACTGTTTTCTAAGCCTTGGTTAAGAGCAGTCAGGCCAGGAAGAAAGCTTAGGCACATAAATTAATTATCACTAGATCCTGATGTAAAAATGTATAAATAATGGTTATTTTGTAGCTTAGATCTTCCTAATCCTCAAAGGTACTTAGAAATTCACTCACGTGCACACTTAAAAATTATTTCCCCTTGTTTTTCTGTTTATTTCTGTTTCATAAACATGATTTGTCTATACCACTGCCTACCAAATATGATTTTTCATGCCACACTAAGCTCAGTGGACTAGTATTCTTCTGTCAAGAATTTGTGATGCAAAGTAAGAAAATGTTAAGCTCAAAGCTACTAATAATAAATGTTATATAACAAGAAGAATCAGTGATATAAAGAAGCACTTAGCAGCTAATGATTCAGGAATTATAGAACCAGAAAAGCAGTGAATGGAATGAACCTCAGAGGTCTCCATCCAAATTTCATTATTGGAGTGGGACTGTTGCCAACCCTCTATGAGGAGATTACTCAGGCTCTCTCAGAGACATCTAGTGCTGCCCTACTCAATGAATGCTTTCATTTCCTCTAAGATAAAACCAGCTTTCCCCAAGTTTTTGGGAATTCCCAAGCAGTTTGCATCCCCTTGGCCCTTGTTGTGTCATCTACACTAACTGAGAAGAGTTTTGCTCTGTCATCTGCCTCTTAAACTACCCTTCATGTAATTATGAAGAAACTCAGCTCCAGCCATGCGATCAGCTTCCACCTGTGGGACCAGGAAGGCCAGTGTCATGCCCTGCTCCCCTCAAGGTCAGAGTGCCTCCTGGCCATGGAAGCTTGGCATGGTGCTCTGCTGCTCCTTAGGGGACCTTGCCTCTGAGACCCAGTGTGCTGCTGTGGTACCCCTCTCCTCTCGAGGCTGAGCATTTGGGGCCAGCATAGTGCTCTACTCCCACTGTGGTTCCATTCTCCTCCCAGCTGCCCTGCTTCTGGGGTCTGGTAGGCTGGAGAGGTGTCCTGCTCCAATTCAGGATGCCCTGCCCTGCGTTCCATGAGAGACCCCTGTTGTCCTCCAGGGCTCTCCAGGCTGCCCTACTTCAGGCTCTAGCAAGGAGGCCGGCCTCCCTCAAGGCTGCTCTGTTCCTGATCAATTCATTGCAGGGGAAGCTGCCCAATGTCCTTGGCCTGGCAGGTGGGCTAGTCCCCCTTGAGACTGCCTTGTCTTCAGGGCATGGTGTGGTGCCCCAGGCCACCACAACTCCTATGCCTGACAGGCCAGCATCGTGCTCCCCTTGAGGCTGTGCTGCCTCCATGCCCAGCACACAAGCTCAATGCCCTTTCAGCTGGAACCATTACATGATCCTGATCTCTTGATCAAGAGATCATTACATCTCTGGATCGTCCCCTCAAGATATTGCAAGTTGCAGTTCAGTAAGTGATTGCAATCAGTAATAAAAGAGTAGTAGTAAGTAAAACAAGCGTTGATTGTGAGAGTAAGTGTAGACTAGCAGTGACATTAGAGCTAGGATTACCAAAACCATAGTCGAGTTCACTACAGCCTCTGGCCTCTCTGGCAGGGAGAGCCAGCAATCCATCAAAGGCCCTTCTCCACAAATGATTCCTATGAAATGGACACCCTCTCCCGGGGCAGGCCATTAGCCCCACTGGTATGAAATCCTGAGAGCAGCAACTGGAGTCAGACCACAGATTGGAGGGGCCTATTTGTCTGTGATACCAAAATTGCTGATACAGGCATTAATGAATCACTATCTCCACCATAAACACAGGACTGAAGCTGTGTCTTTAATCATATTTTTTTAGCACAAAAGGCAAAATTTCTGTCCCTTTCTCTTTGGACTTACCTTCCAACAGCCCCCAACATTGTATTAGTTCAGCTCTTTTTTCCAGCTTTACAATGAATTAGTTTAGTAAATGAAATGGAGTAAAAGTAAACCCTCCAAAAGAACAATGTCATGCTCCCTAAAAGAAAAATAAATCGGGTTTGTAAATTTAATCAGTACCCTGGTCTGGACCGACTTGCATGCACGCAGACAAGTGGGTTTGCAAAGAGAAAAAAGCAATAGCGGGCAATAGATCTTGCTGTTGAGAAAATTGCCATCTTGAGCTGCGTCTCCAACTCACCAAATCCTTTCATACACTGGTACACATAAATGCTCATTAGAGAACAATTATTTCTATAACCACCAGCTTCAGCAAACTTCTAGTTCTGTGATCTGGGATTAAAACTATGTTCCTCTAATAACTTCTTGTGCCACTGTTCCATTCTGACATGCACTCTCAAATTGATCCTTGTGAAGCTGAAGTAGGAGTCTCAATGGAAGTAATTTCTTGTCTTTCTGGAAAACAGACCTTCCCTAAAAAGTCGGAACAGAGCTGCTCCAAAACGTCTGCACCTTTTGCAAAAACAAAACAGGAAAGCTTAACTTGTCACTTTCTCCAGAACACAGAGCGTGGCATTTTGCTGCACTTTAGGTCAGGACACACTAAAGCATTCTTAAATTATTATGCAATAACTAGATCCACATGAAGGAGTTTGGGTACTTACTGCCTTTGTGAAAGAGTGGTTATTGGTGCATAAAACACTACAACATTACAGACCCATGGTAATTTCTATTTCTCCTTTCCTTGCTTACAAGAACAGCAGCTGACTGTCAGTGTTCTGGAGGAGTAAGGCTGTTAAGAGTAGGTTCTGGCCACATGAGCTTGGTCCCAGTGTCCCTGGAGGTAGGTCCAGAGTTAAGCGTTCCAGAGGCTAAGTTCCCCCCTCAGACAGAGGTGGATGAGCAAATTCTGGATTTTTAACTTTATTATTGATGGGCTGCTCTGAGGTGTTACACGCTGATCAATGTAGCAGGTTGCCAGGCAAATATTAAGTTCTGTTATTTCTCCCACTTACATGTGTTTTCATAATACCTGTCTAACTAATAAAAGTTACATCCCTAACAACTCCACAGCAGTATATCAAAGGCCAAACTCCGGGCCTCCAACACCAATCTAATTATTCTAGTCATGCCAGCTCAGTAGGGATTTATCTCTCCGTAAGAAAGTTTGATTTTGAGACCAAGTCCCAGTTTCTCATGGGGTTTTAGCACCCCATATTCCCTCCTCTGTCAATTCCCCCCTCTAAACGTTCCACTGGAGGTGATGCACGTGAGAATGGGTGCACAGACACTCATAAGATATATTGTTTGTTAAAAAAAAAATATTTATTTTTATTTTTTGTGTAAGATAACATTCACATAGGAAATCAAATCTCACAAACAGGCTGGTCAACTGGTATCTGAACAGTGACCCTGTAAGTCTCTGTTGCAAGTGTCTTTGCAAAAGCCTCTTCAGCTGAAGCGAGACCCACTGAAGTGCTGCTCTGCTGAATTCTTATAACACAGCTGGCAAACAGTCTTATGCCAAACCTAGTCTAGATGTCTCAAATGTTATGTTTGACCATTTCTGAAAATGCAAGAACAGTTCTAAAGAGCAGTTACAAGTATCTATGTACAGTTTGGCCAATTCTACAGCATCAATTACCTGGGAGCATTTCTGAGACAATAGTGCCTGTCAATTAGCTTACGAACAGCAGGAAGTGCCTGAGAAAACCTCCAGGACCAGCTGAAATTCTCTCATGGAGAGCTTCTGCAATGGTTTGTCACTTTTTTGTGAAGGCAACTAGGAGTTTGGTTGGCCCCTGCATGTCATGTCAGTCCATTATCCCAAATGAGTTGTCTCAGCCAGCAGGATCAGTCTGGAGAGTTCCTCAGCCACCCAGGGAATCAGTGGTTGTGCTGAATATGCAGATTGGCACAGTCAGGATACACAGCTACACTGTGACTGCAACTCGTCACAAATGAGTATATCAGGATATTATATACCAGATAGGGAATTGCTGGAATTGCAACGTTTAGAAAACTGAGACATCAGGGCGAGAAGTTCCAGTTTTAAACAAGAAAAACAGATTTTTTTCTAAATTCATCCATCAGCAACACACTTCTTGGCAACAGTCACTACTTCTGTTACACTGATGATCATCACTACATATACAGAACTGTTAGTCTTTAACAATCATGTTTTAAATTCCTGTGAGTACTCATGGACCTGATGGCTCAGAGGTCAGGATGAGCAGACTTGAGAGCACAGTACAAGTCATGTTGGAATATGCTGATCAGTACAATTATATGTTACAGTTTTCAAAGGCTTCTGCAACAGTCAAAAATTATAGGTCAAATGCAAAGTTCAATCTTACATCACAATTAAAACTTAAAATACAAAATTCTTGCCACAAGGGGAATTCATGATTGCTTTTCTCTTGGGGTGTTCTCAGACGGGAGAATTTTTGGGTCTTTCACTACTATATTTGTACTGAAGGTAAAACAGCTATTAAATGTACCAGAGAGGCAAAATAATCATTCAGAGAGACAAAATAATTTTAAAAACATCTAATGTAAAAATATATGAAATACATTCATCCCTATGGAGTAATCATGATTAGACTACTGTATTAGACAATGCTCTCGACCATATCTTCAATTTCTTTTGTTCTCTTCCTTTTGCAAACCACAGTTTGAAGAGTTCTTGTTCTTTGTTACTGTAAATTTTAAGATTGTACTGGATAACTAAACACTTTGGTTTGCAGTGCATGAAATGATTCATATCATATACATTTGAAGTCTATGCGTGCTTGCAATGATACTACAAATATCACTGTAAAATGATACAATAATATTACAAATATTATTGTAATATCTGATGATGTTCCAGTCCACCTGAAATAATAATCTAGGTCTCTCCCATTCTTGTGTCACATTTAAGAAGTGCTTTAAATAATACTTTGCACTTAGAGAGACTTTAATATTGTCTCTAAACATGTACAACACAAGACATGTACTGCCAGATAATCATCCGCACCCCAAAATCCAGGATAATATTATAGATTAACTTAATATAATAGATCACAAAACTTGAAGATAAAATCATCTAGTATTTTGGGATAGAGTCAAGATGAAAATCTGATGCTTCTAACCACATGTGTATTTCTAACATAGGCATTAGAAACTTCAATATGCTTTCCTATTAAAAATGTTCTTCAATGTTTATGCTCCTATTTGACCATAATTTTCAGAAATCATTATAGGATTCATAGTGGCTTAAGGTTGTTGGTGTTCACTTTTTAAATTTATCCTGGCATCAAAAGACAGAACAGCTCGAATTCCTCCTGAGCTCATACTCTTACAAAATGAACATGACCTTTCATATGCCATTTGAAAAACATGCCTTACATTTGCCTATAATTTAAATCTTCTGTGGTTTAGATTGCTGTAGCTTCCCTTTTCCTCCTCACCAAGCTGGTAATTCTTTATAAGCTGTACATACATGGATTTACTACCTATAAATCATAATTTTTATGTATTTCCAGAACATACTAGGTGCAAGGGAGGGAATGTGCCACTTTCTTACATTTTTTCCTGTCATTAAGAAATTACATCTTTTTCAAATCTCTTGCAGGCTCCAACACTGCAGTAAAGATTAGCATATTTTCATTTGGAGTTGCAGTGGTGTACCCTTCTTGTTAAACCCATCTATACTATTAGTGTTGTTTCCACACTGAAGTAGATTGTGTTCCCAGTGAAAAGGAATGGAGCACACAAATTAGCTTAGTCACAAGAAGAGTTCTGATTCTGCATCATTTCTTCTTTCTAAATACTCCGGTTTTAATTATGTACTGTTTTGATTGAGCAGCTTGAATTTCATTTCAAGTTTTTTTCCAGAATGCCAGTTCTTAGGCTTATGGACAGAAAGATCTGTCAGCTACTGAAATAGACCTGAAAACTGGCTCTGGCCCAGCCCTCCTGGAATTTGTTTTATTTTTCATGTAATTCACTTGAGCTCTGTGGCAAAACTGTAAGGCAAGAATCAGGGAAATAATGCTTTGCTCTCATCTATTTAGTGGCAAACTACCAAAGCAGGATCTGAAGGGCAATACCCGGAACAATGGGATTTGAAGCCTGATGGGCTTCTCTAGGCCACATCTGTAACAAAAATAACTGGTGTAAGAAACTTCCCTTAAGAAAGAGAACTCTTTTTTTTTTCACCTTGTCTTTAGAAGTACTAGCTATGTTCAGGCTCCCCTTTCTTTCTCAGAAGCAAGCTTTCATTCTCACCCAAACTGTGAACTCTGCTACACTGACTTAAATTCTCTAATAAATTCTTTTAATAAATTATGTCCAATACATCTGTATTTCCAGAGGCTTTTTATTATATCAAGCAGGTTTCTGAACATTACAAGTAAAACCATTATATACTTCTTAAGAATTTTTTTTCTCCTGAGAGGAAATACAAACACGCCACATATAGAGTTCATGTAATTCCAAATATTGGCTCTTTTTTTTTTATACCACCTTCTATTTTATGTAGTTTGAAGAAAGAGAGAAGAGGGGCACCATCAGCACCTAGGTCACACAATTATACCTGTATTATGGAGAGTTTAGTATAAATAAGTCAATCTTCTCTCTGGCACCGATCACAGATGAATTAGCAGAGATTCCAGATTCTGCTCAAGTCCACAGCTACATCAGGTGCCAAGGTCTACTACCAGATCAATAATCCAGGAGGCTGAGCTCTGTTTGCAGCCAAAAATATCATCATCTTAGGCACCTCAGAGTGCTGACTCCATGCTATAACCTGGCCAAAGCCTGATTATATTTAATTTACTGGGGAACATCATCAAGCAACATTCTGAAGAGACATGACCTCATTTTGCTAAGTTATAGACAGTTCTGGAAAATGAGCTACATTGTTCTCAGCTCATGAAATACCCAGTACTGATCACACTTTCTTATTTTTCACGTTTTAGTGGGAGGCAGCAGCATTTGGCAATTTTCCTTAATGGAAGAGGAAGGAAAATACCAAACTGGGGAGAAAAAAATGCCAGCCCACTATCATAGTTACCGTTGGTTGCTTGTCGACAGTGACAGCTGAACATGAAGAAAATGGTTCACAACAGGAAAACGTGAGAAACGTAGCAGAATGAATTACTGTATAAGACAGCTATGGAAGAGAAAGCAAGAAGACAGACAGCCATTTGCCAGACCTGACAGAGCCATCAAAGTTATTTTCATAGATCTTCCAGTTAAAATGCTATACAGGAGCGCTCCCAAAGCATTATGTGTATCACTGAAGGAGGCAAATAAATGCCTCATCCATTTTCTGAAAAACAGAAAGTGACAGAAACAAAGATGACAGAATGCCTGCTATTGGGCAAAGAAATAAGAGAGGTGTAATTTCAATTATTGCAGCTTCATGTGTGGTTAAGTTAAATTCCTCTAACCTCATGTGACATAGCAATTCAAAAATTTAAGTACAGACTGTACTCTAAGAAGCAAAGAAACAACTAAGATTTGATACTTAAAAAGCAAGAAAACCTCGTTTGAATGAAGAGTGACATTTTTACATATTTGGTCTTCACCTCAGACTTGCTAATCATGCTATAATCCATGAGGAGAGACAAGCAGAGCAGATGAAAAAGGAATGGGTCTCCAAGTGTGGAAATTCAATCTCAGATTCCAGCAAACAGTATAAAGCAGAAGGTAGAGTTTTTCTCAGAAAGGAAAGTTTCTTAAAGCTATCACACAAAAGAAGTGACAAGATAGGATGGAATCTAGTGATTTGCATTTCTTTTCAGTGAGGATGGGTTCATGATTCTGAGAGTATTACTCCACTTTCTTTCTGATAAGCTGTGTGCCTAGGTAAAATATTCTGCACCCATTGATAGCTTATGGGGGATGGCATTATAATGCTCTTCAAACACCATTACACACCTTCTCTCCCCTGTGAAAACTCTAGAATAGAATACAAGCAACAGTCTGCCACTTCTCTCAGCTTATTTTTTCTGTGAAAGTATTGGCTGCACATATCAAATCACCATGGTATGAGATTATAAATATGTAATCTTTTCTTTTCAAGGCTTCAGGAATAATACGGAAGAGAAAGCAAAAACACAGATGCCATTCGCCAAGTCAGGCAGAGCCATCTAAGTGACTTTCATAGATCTTCCATAATTATATGAAATCACATGATCACTGAAGTTAGGGAAGACATCAGGAAATCTTCTCGTCCAGCCCCCACTCAAAGGACCGTCAGCTACAGCTGGGGCCATTTGTAGCCAGGTTTTTAATACATCTAAGGAAGGAAACTACAAAATATCTTTGAACACCTTCACAGAAAAAATGGAATTTTTTTTTAATGTTTCCATGTCCTTTATTTCCATTTGTGCTCATTTGCTCTTCTCCTTTCGCTGAGAAGTCTGGCTTCATCTTTTTCACCCCCTCCCACATCAAGCACTCTGAGCCTATCTTCATATGAGAGAGTTCCTCAGTCACTGCCTAATTGTTGTGGCCCTTTCAGTGAACTCACTCCAGTATACCCATGCTTTTCTTGCCAGGGAATAAGTTTTGCATAAAAAAAATTTTATGCACCTCATAATTTAAGATAACTTTGACATTAAACTTCAGAAGTATTTTGCTGTCTGTCCTGAGTGCATGATTTGTAAATGCTCAAAAGTTTAGGCAGGAACTGAACAAGGTCAGTGTGTAACAAACATATCATGATTCTATGCCCATTTATCTCTGCCATTGTAGTAATCACAATTCTCAATAGCCTGCTTAACTCCTCTAATCCACAGAGCACTGGAGACCCACTTTGGTGCCCTTTACAGAAGTTGTCAGAATAGGACTTTCTTCAAACTGACCCAGCTACAACATGTTTAGAGTTTAGCATTCACAATGGAAAAAAAAAAATGGAAGAAACATTTCGGTTAAATTTAAATTAGATTAAGTTTTCAGGCTTGCAACTGCAAAATAGAGCTTTTGTTGTTAAATAAAATGAAGTCTACAGTCTTAGAAAAAAGAATTTAAATTCTGGGGATGAATCTTTGCAGAGATAGTTCTGTGGTGTTTCATTATCTGTAAGTATGCCTAAGGGCTTGTCCATGAGAAGGCGTCTGTAACTTAACACTGAATTATCTGAGCCCTGGACATACATTCTTGGCCTGCAGCAGTGGGTATCTCAGATCAGCTTAACTTCTGACAGACCCCTCCTCACTCAAACCTAGCATCAATGGTTGAAAACTACAACAATTCCCAGGAAAAGGCTGGAATATGCAGTGTTTGTGAAGAAGGATAAGAAGATGATGGCGGGGGAAAAAAAGTTAATGAGGAAAACTAAAGGACCATGAAGGAACAGCATAAATAAAATAAGATCTTTAAATCCACTGTGTGAATTGGAATTCACTTCAAATTATTCAGAATTAACATGGGCAAGTTTCAGGAATAAGAGTAATATTTGAAGTAATGGCAACCTTGAGAGACATAGTAGGGATTTATAGTCCAAGAGTTGGCTAATACTGAATCTGAACTTCCAAAGCCACAACTTGCAGCTGTTGCCCTTTTTCAAATGATCTGACTGTACCAAGAGGAGTTTGCCTCATCTTAGTTATAATCCTTAAGGCTAGTCATAAGCCACTACTGGATGCCCAACAAGCCCAGTTTTCCTCAGAGCTTAGTGTCCTAAGAGACGACTGTAGTAGTCTTTCACTGAGCCATCTCCAATGTATCAGCCTCCTTCCTGAACCAGAGGACCCAGCTCTGGAAATGGAATCAACAGTGTGGTCTCACCAGTTCCAAGTAGAGAGAGAGAGAGAATCATACTTCCCTCACTCCACTGGCCACTTTCCATTTAACGTAGATAAATGATGCAGTTTGCCTTCCACGCAGTGAGAGAGCGTGATGAGTCATATCCAACCTAGCTACACCTCCACCCCATAACCCCCAGATGCTTTCCAGCAGGACTGCTGTGCAATTTCTCAGTCTGCACCAATGCACAGGACTGCCCCATCTCAGATGCAGGCATCTGGATTTCATCCAAGCTAATGACAAAGCTGGCAATAAGTCTGAATCTTCTGAGAGCCGGCACAGTGCTATTGCCACACTCAGCAAGTAGCATAGCAGCCACAACCACAGCTGCTATTATTGGAAATCTGAAGTAATAAATGTTTCCCTTTCCACTTTCTCTTTAGCACCACTCTACTCAATTCCTAATGCTTGGTGGCCTTCACATGTACTTACACATGATATTCAAACTCAGAAGATGCTTTTGACACCTTCTGGCTTTGCTGCAAATGCACTTCTACTACCATGACATTTTCCTCATGCCAGTTCTCTTTTTCTCAAGCTCTAACAAAACGGGTTCAGAAATATCTTCCCAAGATAGTTCCATTAATCAACTATCACCCTTAGGTGATGGGCAATGTCAGTAGGATTTTTTTTCACATGATGGGAGTAGAATTTGTCCCCTCAACCATATGAAAGCTCACAATCCCCAAGTTCAGTGTTGCTGTGAATTTCAGTATCAATGGGAACTTCCACTATATGGAAAGCCTCATTTTCCAACTGAAGGACTGGCCAAGTATCTCTCTGTGCTCACAGACATCTGTGTGTGTAAACAAACTGCTTTGAGTCTCTTAAAAATTATTAAAAGGAATAACTTCTACATGATTACAAAAAAAGATTCCTGTAGGACCAATCACTTCCCCTTTGGAATAAAGCAGATTGGAGCAAACAGTATGTGTGTTTTCAAAGCAGTTTCCTCAATCACATATAGAACATAAATGGAGTGAAGACACCAACCATCTGGCAGATTTCCAAAGGAGTTCGGGACCAAAACATTCATCCTTATGTGGGAAACTAAGAGACTGGAAGGCTTTCCCAGTATCCGTAAAACATCAGCACTACGTTCAAGGATGAGCAGTCAGGTATCATCTGTGTTGACAAAGAAGTGGAGGAGGACAAGAATAGGTGCCAGGGTAAGTCATGCAGTATCTGAAGCATAGGAGGGAAGGATATATTAAATCCCCGCCTGCCAACTTTGCTAGTTGCCGAGTGCTTTTGAAAACCTGATGCCTCATTTAGCTGACTAAAGAGTGATTGAGCTGTACCAGAAATACAAACCCAGCTGTCAGAGAAAACTGGAAAATATGTTCTGGAGTAGTTTTGCAAAATCTAATACTTTTTCTCTTTATAGAACACTGGTTTATTTAAAAATGTTTAATTAGGCTAAGTTTAGCTGTGTGTATCACCTGAAAATAGAAAAGACAGACAAAAACTATGCTGGTTAGTCCAAATGCATGCTGACTAAAACTTCATGCACTCACTAACCACCAGATATTCATGCCATATGAAATAAACCATTGTGACAAAGATTGCAGAGACATTAAATTTTTATCTGCGGATAAGTTTTTCCCCTTACCCCTTCACCTAGAAATTGAAGTACTTGGTGAGAAAGAGGTCCATAGCCCAAGATTATGAGAGCAGCTTTGGAATATGTGGCAATGACTGTAGAGGTTTTTATATCTGAAGGGTTTTAAGACCTCCAAAAGCTCTATGAATGTTACAAAGAAAAGGGGAGATGACCTGCTTCCACTTCTGTCATTACTTAAGCCTCATGCCTAGAAAGTGTGAAATTAAACTCTACTATATAAACAAAGAAGGTGTGGATTACTGAAAAAATTAGCAGTGATGTGGAGCTAATGAAAGAATTTGAGGTGTCAAAATAAATGTGAGATGAAAGGAATAGGGGGAAATCAGAAGCTTGTAAAAGACTGAGTGATCAAACAGCTCCACAAAGTGTCTCACAGAGGTCCAGTCTCAGTCTGTACGGAATGTGTGCCTAAAATATATTCTCATATTCTGAAACCGCTTCATATGGTGCCATTGTGCCCTACATGGCATACTCTCATTGCCACATGACATTTCAGCATACCACACATCTTCTGCTTCCCTAGGTTTCTTACTTCTGTGTGACTTATTACAAATTCCTGAAATTTATTGTATACCGACCAATCCGTTTCTGAGCAAGAATTTGTGAGAGTCATTCAAGTAAAAAGGAGAAATTGGCTTATTTAATTTTCTTGGCCCCACCTCCTCATCCCCATGGGGCAGGAGAATAATCTTGCTCTCTATTCTCTAATTCACATTCTCTATTTCCATTCCCCCCACCCCCAGCAATATTTCTGCTTCCTGTGTACCCAAGGGCCTCCTGTTTTTTGGCAGTACATCATGGTATGTCAGTATTCCAGAGGTCAGCTGAGGATAAACGCTAATTGAAATATATTAAAAGAGGCTGCAAGGGACAAAAATTCAAAACCCCAAATCTATCAAAATCTGTTACTGATGAAGCATCTGAGCTGGCAATGTCCTTAAAATATGCATCAAAAGTAATCTTTCAAACCTCTTCTTCAGGTCTCCACTGGCACCCCCAGAGGAAATAATTTCAAACTGTTCATAGAGCAGCAATCCTGTTCTGGTCCTTGAAATCCTTCGAGCAACACACACCCACACACCAGCATTATTTTCTCACCTCCTCCGTATAAAAACAAAACAGAAACGTGAGAACAGTGGGCTGGAGATGGAGCTGCGGAAAGTGAAGTTGGAAGGATTAATTATGTAATACGCCCCCTCTCCCGCCCTTACCCACAGCAACACGAGTGAGGTAAACCCAATCCTCCCAGCTGACAACTCAGAACTAGAAAGTGCCCGGAGGAGTGAAAGCAAAATAAACGTGTGGGGAAGGTGGCGATGCACTCCTACAGAGGAAGATGTCATTAGGAAAAGGCTAAAAACAAGTTCAAATCACCTTTAGCCTCTTCCCTTCCCTACCCAGCAAGACCTCTCCCTCCGCCTCTTCCCCTCTCCTCCCCCCAGCTCCTCCTCCCCCCTTTTCAGCAGGAACTGCAGCCGGATCGGGACTATATTCCTACAGTTCACGGCTATCTGACGGAGTGTGGATCCTCCTGAAAAACTTCAAGTAAAACAGGAGCTGGGAGCACACACACGAGAAGATATATTAAGAAAGCAGGTTTGCTACTTAACTCGGAGGAAAGAAGCTGGAGCAGACTTCTTCGGTTGCTCTCTAAGAGCCTTGCCGAAAGTCCTTGCAAAGAAAAGTGTTGCTGATTCAAAAGAAGAGGAGGGATGGGGAAGAGAAAAAAAATTGTGCATGTCTGTGTGAGAGGGAGACAACGTGTGTGTGTGTACGTGTGAATGCGTGCTTGTGTGTGAGAGGGTGTAGGCGACGGGTGGGGGGAGCTTGAAATTATATTTTTTTCCTGCGAAAGACACGTGAATGCAATTCCCAGTGAGGGGCACCAAGCTCTGCCCAAGAGCAGAAGGGGTAGGGAGAGGGAAGGGGAGAAGAGAGGGAAGGGGAGAGGGGGGGAGGAGGGAGGGAGAAGGAGGAGGAGAAGGGATTTTTGTTTCAGAAGACATTCATAGAAAGAGGGTGGCAAATTCTGTGACCGTCTTTAAAGGAAGTGTCCTGGGACATAGAGAGAAAGAAAGAAGCCCAAAGAAGGAAAAGAAAGGGCTATGATTTCCTTGTCCTGTTGCTTTGTCTCTGGCTCCCTCTGCCTCTGGAAGAGTAGCCACAGGACACAAAGATGCCCAGCTGGTCACTGCACGCCCAAGTTCAGTTTAGCTGGTGCTTCTCTCCTGTTTAGCCTGACTGCTTTCTCTGAAGGGGAGGACTCATAGCCCGACAGCCTTTTAGTTTAACCTGAAGAGTGTGTGCCGCCTCTCCCTGCCCACCCCAAGAACTCGCTGGAGGTGGAGGAGAGGGGAGAAAGAGGAGGACTTGAAAGTGCCTGAGGAGCTCCCGATGCTAAGAGGAGACAAACATTCCTGTGGACGACGCAGAAAGGACAAAGCTGACTGATTTATTGCTGTTTTCCATATTTTTTTTTTTTTATCTCCCTGTCATTTGGCGCACACCAGTGTTTGGAGATCTTTGAAAACACAAACCAAAACACCAGCCCCGAAGCCCCAACCCCTTGGCTAGCTCTTATGGGAATGAAACACTCCTCCCGCTGCCTGCTCCTAAGGAGGAAAATGGCGGAGAACGCTGCCGACAGCACCGAGGTGAGTAAGGATGCGAGCCGGAGCCGGCGCCCGCGCTCCCCCAGACCCGAGCACTGATCCCTCGGCAGGAGCAGCAGTAAGTGCAGAAGAACTTTCCCGGCCCTTCCGGCCACCTCCTGCCTGCCTTGCTGCTACGGTTTCCCGCATTTGCTCCCCTTTTCCCCTCCGTTCCCCGTAAGCAGAGAAGTTTGCCCGGCGCTGAGCCCTCCAGGCGCTCGGCGCTGCCCGGAGCCGCCGCTCCACGGCGGCTTCCCGGGAAGTTGGGCGGCCGTGCGGAGCGGAGGCTCCGCGGGGTGACGGGTCTGGGGACAGCGGGGGCGGGCGGTGGTAATTCGGGTGGTGGAGAGGCCGAAAGGGACAGACCGTCTCTTGCGGCAGCACCTTGGCCAGCTCCCCGTGCTTTCCGCCGGCAGCCTTAGCTAGGATCGTTTGGGGGGACTTCAGGAGCATCCGTGTCTCTGCAGCATCCTGGGTATTACCAAGCGGAGCTGCCCGAGGTGTGGGCTGTCCGGCTAGCCTGGGCAGTGCCGAAAATAGCTTTGCTCTGCCTTTAGACCGGGAGGGTACCCTGCGAGCTTCCAGGCTTTCTGCAAGAAATCCACCCCCCCCACCGCTCCCCCACCCGTTACCTTCTGCTTCCTCAACATTGGGGTTGAGCAGCCCCTGTTTACTTGTCTGGGGCTGTCTTGACCTCACTGAGACTTCTCAAGGGATACAGCAGTGTGCGAAGTCTCAGGTCTGGAAAAGCAGAAGGATGCAGGATGCAGTCCCAGCATCTCTGGGAGCGTGTGAGAAGGAGACAGGCGAAAGTGCGAGCGTGTGCCAAACTCGCTGTTGCTATTAATAGACTGTGCCTAGCACTCTGACTGAACACTTAACACATCCTTAAGCAAGATGCAGCATAGACATGTACAGACCCCATGGACACTGCACCCCAAACAACTTCACAGCTTTGCCCTTGCAGGGGCAGCACTGAACCTTCTCCCCAGTTACCCCACAGAGGTAATAAAGAGCAAAAGCAACTGTGAACACATGACTATTCCATTCTTTATTATTTCCACATCTCTGCCAAATGTCTCCTCCTTTCAGTTAGTCCTCCCAGCAGGTGTCCTGCTCGCTCATGAATTCCACATTTCTCTTTGTAATAGTGTTCTCTCTGCTTGACCTTCATAAATATGCCTCCTTTGCCATGCTGGGTGAAGAGCCAAATTTTCTTAAATGGATATGATGTAAGCACTGAATCAAAGAACATGCCTGCTACTGCACTACAACCCCACAGAGTACTGTTTGCAGAAGAGGCATCTATAAATAGCAAGAAGTCTGGCTGCACATCTGTAAATTGTCGTAGTCCTGACAGCACATATTGCATTATAGGTCCCAGGATCCCAGGACAGGATTGCAACGAGAAATGTACAAGCACAGACAGTTCCTTTCAAAGCCTTTTCTTTCAATGGAAATTGGTTTTAGACAGGGAAAATAGGTGAAAAGAGCTCTTTAAAGATTTCTATTTCGTTCACTCTTAGCACATTTTTGTTGTTTAATCATGTTTTCCTGCTTGTGCAATGCTGTACACACTGCAATGTTATTTTATGGAGAAGGATTTTTTTAATAAAAACAGAGTCATTCCAATGCTGCATACAGGTTAGGAGAATATTAAAATGCTGTGCTTCATCTCCTCAGAGTATCCATCAGTGACAGACTTGTGAAATGAGAGTGAAAATATTGCAGATTAGCCATATCCTGTTCCACTTCTACCTTCAGAAAATAAGAAGGGATACATTTGGAACCCCTGCCTAGATACTTTCTGTTTTATTAATGTTCTTATTTCTGATATGTACTGAGAGAAGTTGTCTGTCTGCGTATGTGCAGAGGCAGAAGTGCACCAAGCAAAATATGCCAAGACCTGTGAAGCTCTTTTACTTGTCAAGTGTCTATATTTAGCAAAGTCATATGATACCAGTTTGACCTTCAAACCCGTATTTGTCTGACTTTCTTCTGAAGTTAACAAATATGTGTGACAGAAGGAATGCAGGACAAAATATCTCACTTTTGGGCTTACCACAGTGTCAGAGAAAATTAGGAATTGGTAAAAATTTGATTCATTTGAAACAAATGGGGTACCAATAATACTCATTATTTGATATTAAATTTCTGAAGAATTTTGATGTCACAATGATGTAGGCATGATATAAAAAAATCAGCTGTAATGAGAGAAGAATTAAAACGTTTAACAAACGGTCAGAATGCCCTACCACCAAATCATTCCAAAGACCTTCTGGTTCTTACTTAGATTGATTTGACCTAATTTACTTATGTTAGAGCTTCATAGTATATTTCTTATGTTTTGGAGGGTTTGTTTTTTTTTTAAATCTACCACAACTAAGAGCACTAATCAAAGTTTTGGTCAAGTATGGCAAGTGTACACTTCCAGTAGTTGAGCAGTTTAAAACAATACATTAAGTCAAGGAATATGGACACCACATGAGAAACTTTTTATTCCCCTGACTACCCTCTGTTGCCCGTAGTGCTGCCTCTTCAGCTTAAAGAGCTTGAAGGAATAAAGACAACAGGCACAGACAAGGGCAATACAAAGCTACAGTAAGACAATACTCACTGTTTCCTCAAGCAGAAATACAAGAGAATGTAAAAGCAATTGCTTGCTAGCATTACTTTGCAGTCAAGGAAGACACCTTGTGTTACCAGGAAACTTAAGAGAAGTGTGCTCCCATGGTTCCAGGCTGTACAGACATTGACATCGCCAGTACCTCCATAGCCTTGTATCTTGATACAGAACATGATCAGGTGTTACCACAGGTGCTGTTGGGTCTTGGATGAGAATATCAGAACTATCAGAATAGTTTTGCAATTTTATTTCACTGATAACAGCCTGATATCAGTCTATCTGCCAGAGTTTAAGTAGGAGCAGTGGTTGTATGTGTTTATAGTACCTTGTTGTACGTGTTCATAGTACCCTGAGAATATTCATTCTTTTGTATAAAAATAAAAGCCAAGGGGAATAAAACCATAAGTTTTTTCTGTTTAGACCCTCACTGAATGCCACATGGTCCCACTAATAGGAAACTTGCCAGAATGATTTCAGATCCGTGTCTGGAGCACACAAGGAAAAGATGCAGAAAATCTTTATTGCCCATGGCCATCCCATGAAATTTAAGAGATGTTCCATTGGAACAAAAGCTGTAGAATCTCTCCTCAAGATATAAAAATGAACTTCTGTATCTTTAGTCCCGAAAGGAGGCTTGTCTAAATAAAACAGGATTGTTTGCATAAATAACAGATGCAGAACTGCGTTCTCTGCAAATAATTAAAGACACTCTGACAGAAAACAAGGTAAAAGAGAAACTGTTCTTTATAGAACATATACACAAAGGTTCTGCAAAAATCATGGTGCTGACCTGCTGTAGATTTTGTGTTTTGGGTTTTTTTATTTTAAATGTATTTTTGGAATCCTTGTCAATAGTAGGCCTCATATCAGTGATGGAGAAAAAAATCTGAAAGAAGTGTAATTTCACAAGAAGTGTGCCTGCCTGTAATTTGTGAACCTATGCCAGGTGAAGGGAATACAATCATAAAACCATGGAATAATTTGAGTTCAAGGAAACTTTTAAGGTCAGCTACTCCCCCCACCTTGCCATGGGCAGGACATCTTCAACTTGATCAGGTTGCTCAGAGCCCCATCCAACTAGACATTAAATGTTTTCAGGGATGGGGTGTCAACCACCCCATCTGGGCAACCTGTGCCAATGTTTCACCATCCTCATTGTAAAAAGTTGCTTGCTTATGTCTTGTCTATATATAAGTCTAGACTAAATCTGCTCTCTTTTAGTTTAAAAACATTATGCCTTGTCCTATCACAACAGGTCTTGCTACAAAGTTTGCCCCCATCTTTCTTATAGGCCCCCTTCAAGTACTGAGAGGGTGCAACAAGTACAAAGTTCTGCAATAGCACAAAATGCCAGGGTTTATGTGCACATCCAAAAGATACCTACCTGTGACAGGCTAGTCTCTGAAACAATCCTATAAGTTGAAACTGGTCTGATTTTGTACAATCTTATTGCTCAGTAACTTCATAAAAAGCAGTTCTTGTGCTGAAGACTTCACAGTGTCTGTAGAAAGAAAAGATGCCTGTCTAATTGCTAAGAATTGAGAGATCCGTTAATTTATTTATGGTAGCAAAATAGAGTCCTCCCTGAATGTCCTATTATTCAAACCTTGGGCTTTAGTTAGATTTGGGGTAACATGCTTAATAGATGTGCTGCCCTAAACAGATGAGTATGACTGATTGAGGGTTGTGTGATCCAGGTCAGCAAAAGTAACTGACTATTCTGTTCTCAGAAGCGGGGAGATAACAATGTCCTATCTGCATGAAATCCAGTCATACCATTACTGAGGGGGGGAAAAAGATATTATAAAATCTATTGAAACCATGAGCTTCTATTTGTGATTCATGAGTAGGAAGAGGGCTTTCTCCTTAATAAGTTACCAAAGCACAAATTAACAGAAGCAGAGCAGGAGTGTGTGTAACAGAGAAAATTGGACTGAATTTATTCAGTAGACCTAAGTTTTGCTCCTGGTTATTGCGCTGGGTGATCTTGCAGATAGAATTTAATCAGTCTTAAGCTTTTCCATCCATTCTGTTGAATTCCGTGGTTTATTAGTGAAAGGTGTCGTAGAAATTTCTTAATTTGGTGTTATTAAATTGCTTAGAACAGCATATAAGAATGAACATTAATGAGTGGGTGTTGTTTACCCAAGAGAGAAATGGCACTGCTGTGTGGTGTGCGTCTTAGACTAACAGAAGTCACGAGAGGTCTGGCCTGGTGTCCCAGAGCCAGCTGAGGAGGCAGTTTGTAACACAACTTTCAACCTTTACTGAGTGGTGTGCCACATGCCTGTGTCACATAACTTTGAACGGGAGAAGTTGTGGGTGGGTGCAAGCAGTGCAGTGAGATACAGAGATCAGACCACTGGCTCATGATCCAGAGGTTTTGCACTGCTGACAAGGCAGTCAGGAAGTTGACCCATGATGTCAGTGAAGAATCTTTACGCTGTGGGTGTAGCCAAATTCCCAAGGGCTACAGAGGTAACTATGAGTTAAAGCAGGGAATATTCCACCTCCAACACATTTCGATCCTTTACAGTGCTCCTACTAGAACTAAACAGCCCATGCTATTAGACTAGTAAAAGGTAGTTCTAACATAGTCATAGGGGTTTTTTTTGGTTTCTAGCCAATTCAGAAGTGGGGGAGCAGAAATATGGCTCTGAGCCATCTTCTACAACTTCAGCTGTGCAGAACATTAATTTAGCTCAGCTGAAGATATAGCTAAATGCATTCCACTCCTTTCTCAAATTTAATACTAGAAGTTCAAGGTATTGACCATGATATTTTGGCCCCATTGAAGAAATGAGTTTTAGTTGGCATTAATAATAGAGATAGGATGAAGAAACATTTACACCTAAGTAAAGAGTAACAGCAATCACTCAAAGCAGAGTTTCAAGATAAAGGTAATCTTAGCATGGTTCATCCTCTGCCAGCATAGGGTTGTTTTAGTGAGTAACATTTTAGTGTCAAGAAGACTGGGATTTTTAGAACGGGTATGGTTCATATTGGTGACATCATGGGCCAAATCATATTGTGTCATTGTGCCAATGCTAAAAGAGAACTTCCATGCTAGTGATCAGTCTTCAATGACACTTTTTTCCAACCTCAGTTTGTGAAAAGCACCAAAATCTTACGAGAGCAAGAAATTCTGTAGATGATAGATTTTGTAATTGTTCTACATCCATGCAAAAAGTGAGCTTAGCAAGACTGATTCACATGCCTTCCAGAGCTCCATCCTCAGCCTGATTGTGAAAGATGAAGGCTTGTGCCCTTACTGGTAAAGGCAGAGCAGAGAAATACTTAAAGGTAAAAAAGCATTGAACCTATTCTTTTCATAAGATTTTGCCTCAGCCTTTCTGAGTTTGCAACAAAGTTCAGTCCCTTGACAGGTGAGGTAATGAACAGCTGAAGGGGCTGAATGATGGAACTTGTTGCTCCTATCTCTGATTCCACAGAGAACCCTGTTACCTGCTGCCCTGCTCACTAGCTTTAATTCCATGTCTATTTTAATCTAGAACTTTTGGATTAAATGGGTCTTTTCCATATTTTTATTTTTTCTTTATGAGTGACCTCTAAATAACAAATGAGAAGCACTCATCTCAAGGAAGCAAAGAGGAGATTACCCAGTAAGTGGCTGAGTTGACGACCACAAGGGTGTCTTCCCCATGCCAGAATGGAGCAATTGTTGATTAATCACAGCCTATCTGTCTCTTTCCTGTGTCCTTGAACAGGTACTGACTGGCTCCATGAAGCCTCTTGGCATGATATTTCTTTCAGGGTCTTCAGGAGCTGAGTCACTTCATGGTGACTGCAAGAGGATGGGCACTACTTCATTCTTACTATTTCACTTCTAAGCTGAGATTAAACTTGCAAAGGGGCAGGTACCAATCTCTTCACTCTCGTGACCAGTGCCAGGACTTGAAGGAACGGCATGAAGCTGAGTCAGGAAAGGCTTAGGCTGGGTATCAGGAGAAGTTTTCTACCCAAAGGGTGGTCAGGCACTGCAACAGCTCCCCGGAGAAGTGGTCACAGCGCCAAGCCTGACAGAGTTCAAGATGTGTTCGGACAACTCTCTCAGGCACCGGGTGTGACCCTTGGGGTGTCCTGTGCAGGGCCAGGAGCTGGACTCAATTGTCGTGGTGGGTCCCTTCCAACTCAGAATATTCTGTGATTCTATGACTCTACGATTCTATGATTGATTCTATGATTCTATGATTTAAGAGGTACCATAAGGTAAAGGATGATAGCTTTACATATTTCTTACAAGCTAGGTTTTGTTAGGTCCCAGTTCTGAAAAATAAAAAATCCCAAAATTTCAAAAGGCATATAAAATGCTGTCTTTTCCATTATCTACATAATTATAAAAGTGGAAACTCACTTTAAAAATCTGGAATAGAAAATCTATTTATCTTCATTTTATTGCATCAACAATTCAGAGATTTAAAGACCAGAACTGCAAATAAGGCAGACTCATTTTCAGAAGCACTCACTGCCAAGTTCGCTTTTCTGAAAATTCTGTTAAGTGCAGAAATTAAAGATAATTTCCCTTTGCATTTTGAGTGTGAAATGCTAGGTGATCATAAATAAAATCTCAATGTTTTTGCCTTCCAAAATTAATAGAATATTTTAGTAATAAAACATTTGAAAGGATATTAAGGTGAGAACAAATTGTTTAGCTGAAATTTTTGACAGAGAAACAATAAAGAAGGTGAAGAAGAGAACATTATTCTCCTCATTTAAAATATCCTGTCCTGCTGTACATGCTCTTGGAAGTCTGTGTGTATTGAGGACTGTACCTGGGTCCTTTCCTCACTGAGTGAATTCTTATTTAAGAAGAGGCATTACCACTTTTTCTAGCTATTGCTCACAGAAAAGGAGTTGCTTAAGCTCTTAAGATTTTCTTTTTTTTGAGGAGGGGGAG
Source organism: Corvus hawaiiensis (assembly GCF_020740725.1). Taxonomy (NCBI): domain Eukaryota; kingdom Metazoa; phylum Chordata; class Aves; order Passeriformes; family Corvidae; genus Corvus; species Corvus hawaiiensis. The sequence continues at coordinate 32,426,168 of NC_063214.1, forward strand.
CCCACCTCAGAAGAGGTGCATGGAGGTGGGTATTTTCTAAGACATTGTTTTATACCACTGTCCTCCTCAGCTTTTCCTGGTGCCAAGCTCTTCACCATAGTGCAGTTGGCAAGCTTCCCATTCAGCATTCTGTTTGGTCTAGACCGCACACTTCAGTTCCTAGTGCTCTCCTTGTCCTGTCCCAAGGTACCAAGTATATCTGAGGCATTCTGTCACAGTTCCTTCCCTGTCCCCTTTTTAAAAGAAAAAGTAGCACTTCCCTCTCTTGTATCAGGATGATGAAAGTAAACATCTACCGGCTGGGAAGCAGCAGTATGTCGTGGTCTCCAAGGAGTAGTGTTGAAGTGTTCCCTCAGTGGCCGCAAAGCACACTTGGGGTTATATGTGGCCTCACAGTTCTCCTGTCCTTCTTGTCCTTTTTTGGCCAGACAGCTTATGTTTCATTACTTCCAATAGGACCAGGAAGGCTCAGACCTGGTCTCAGAGCCCAGAGTAATAGGGGACCAAGCCAGGGCCTTCCAACAACAATCTACCAGTTCAAACTTATGTCTGCTTTGGACCTTAATTTCTCATTTAGGTAGGAAGAGAGGAGATGTTACTGTCTGTTTCAGTTTCTAGCTGCATCCTTGTGCCATTCATCAATCCATTGTGAAATCTGACCCCAGCTTGGGATAAAGACCAGGTACTGATATTCTTTTCCTTAGTCACACACAGAAGTAATTTACCCTTCCTGTAACTCATTCTGAACTACTTCTGTTCAAGGACCATATATCTCAGGATTGTGCCCTATATTAGACATTGACCTGTCTGAAGTACAGGATATGTACTTTTTTATTTTGCTCTAATATGATTTACATTAGGATATATCAGGAGTAACACCTCTGAGTCGTATATAAATAGGGATAACAGTGGTGCGGCAGAAACACAGACGTTCATTAGAACGAACTTCTACAGACCGTCTTATGCAACCTCACACCCCCTGTAGAACAGTCACCAGCATTAGATTGTGTTGGCCATTGCTGTCTCTGGACAAGTCTTGAAAATTTCCAAGCACAGAGATTCCACTGCCTCTCTAGGTTACCTCTTCCAGTGCTGCACAGACCTCTCAGTGGACAAGTTTTTCTTATTGTCCTGTCTGAACCATAACATTTGCAGCTTGTGACCTTTTCACCTCATTATCTCATCTGCTGCTGTTTAGAAGAGTTCACTTCCATATTCTTTGTAACTATCTTTCAAGTACTTCGAGACTACTATTAGATTCTCCCTTAGTCTCCTCTTTCACAAATCAAGTTCAGCACACAGTAATCTCTTCTAACAGGTCATCTCAGGCCCATGACCACTGTATTATATGGTATCTTCCTTACCTCTTTTTAACTAAAGGCTGGGCAGAAATTGTTATGAGAATGGCAAGGAAGAATATTTTCCTAACTGAAAGAACTTAGCAGAAGACTAACTGATTAATGCACGTGGCCAAGTAATGTCAGTGAAGTGTATTCGGCAGAAATCCCTTGTGACTGAGCCCAGCTGTGTATCTGGCATGTTTTACTTCAGTATTTTGGGTCAGTAGTTTCATATTTTCCCTAGAAAGACAGGTCTAATCCAAAAAGCAGCACTGCTTCTTACCCACAGCCTGCATCTTGCCTAAGTGTACATCTGGAACAGCTGTTTCAGGAGGAAATAAAATGAGAAAGAATTAACCACATCTCAGCATAGTTGTCTCCTTAGGAGGCAAAGGGTTTTAAACCTAATTAGGAGTAGCTAAATTTACTGGGAGCAGGGGATGTTCAGCAGTTGGTAGGGATGCTTGCCTATTGTTGAGCCTTAAAAAAAGGTAAGGGCCAGCATTACCCTTTCAGTTTCGTTGGCTTTGGTAAAAGCCAGTAGACCCTCTGCAAGCGTGAAGCAGACCAAGGATGCAAAATAGCAAAACTGAGATACAAAACAGTTATTGGGCAGAGAAGACAAAGAAAGGGAATGTATTTCAGTGTGCAAGAAAGTGTATTGCCGACTGAAATTTCAGCTGAATCCTTTTTGGCTGTGTAAGTTTGCTGATCTCTTAGATTCTTTGGATTAGAAGTGACAAATGTAAAGTTACCCTCACGTAAAAGCCCTGTTCTGGAAAATATTATATTTATATAGGACTATATTTAGCCATGTAACAGAATGGTTTGCAAATTTACTAGAGGTCAAACTATATAACGCAATTATTTTGTCGAGTTGGAAAAGAAAAGGCAAGAGGGACAAAAGGCAGTCAGGAAAGTGGGTGGGCAGGTGGACAGGGAGGGAAGAAAGAAGGGAGGGTGAAAAGGGAAGCAAAGAAGGGAGGGAGAAAGGAGAAGGAGGGGAAGGGAGGGAGGGAGGGAAGAGATGGGGAATGCAGTCAAAATACAGAGAAACACAGGAAGAGTAGAAATACTTGCTTAAACTCCTTATCAGAAAGTCACAGAATCATTCTGTGACTCCTTGAAGACTGTTCTTATCAGTAAAGGCCAAGGTGAAGAAAGCACTGAGTACCTTGGCCTTTTCCACATCCACTGTCACCAGGGCCCCTGCTCCATTTAGCCACAGGCCCCCATTTTCCTTAGCCTCCCTTTTGGTGCCTATGTACTTGAAGATCATTGTTCCATTGTCAGTTTTAACAAATGTCAGGAATCAAGGAGCTGTAGGCAGAGGTAGCAGGAGGCCTTTAGAGAAGTGAATCAATTTACCCTTTTACAGCCTGTCAATAAGGAAGTAATAGGGGCGTTTGCAACAGCTGGCAAGGTCTAATGCAAATCTCAATTTCTCTGTCAAAGAGAATAAGCCCAGCATTCACTGCTTTTTGACAGATTAGTCAGTTATGAAATGAGAAGAGACAGTATGTAGTTCTAGGCCTGTGATTCACCCCCACCACTCATGAACAAAGAAAGAACATAACAAAGGAAAAAACAAGACTCTTTTTAATTAGTTATTGAGGTATGTATTTTAAAGCTTCCTTGGAATTCTCCATTAAAATTTGCCTTTATCAGCATTGTCTCACAAATGGTTAGTCAATTGTTAATCTCACAAATAAGGGATTTACAATGCAGTGAGAGAGACTCTGACAGTGGAAACTTTTCACCAACTCTTATACCTTTGCACACACACCTCAAACCCTCCCCAATCTCCACTCCAATGAGAAGAACCAGGACAACGTCCGATAGTCCTCACTCGTCTCCATGTCAGGATTCTGTGCAGCAGCTCAGCTCCAGCTCACCTCATCTCACCTCACAAGCACACTGTCATCACTGAACTTGACATATTACTGAGAAGATCATTTTCCTAGCTTGCTGTTTCAACTACATTGCCCTTCTATTAATATCTAAATTGCTGAATCTTATATTCTATTAAATCTGAAAGCTGATTGCAATTTCCAAGGCTGTTCAAAGCATGTGTCCTGCTACCTATCTGAATTTCTTTTTCAGTACCAAGAGATTAATTCAAGCCTCCAGTGCCAAACTCCATCTCACACTTCTTAGATTTTTCAAACATACTTTAATGAATAATAATCCCAGCACCGTGACAGTGTGTATACTGTTTAATGAAGGTTAGCCTAAAACACGTAAAACTAGGGCAATGGGTTTATATTTGTTTTCTCCGTATTTGACATTCAATTTCTGTCCTGCTTTTCTAAGAGAATTTTTTTAATCAGATAATGGGAGGCAAAGGTAGATAAGGATTTTTAAGTAAAGAAGGTGCTTGCACCTTATTACTGTGAGATTTTCATGAAAATGTGGAACTATTCTCATAGCCTCAATACCACTATTTTATTGTAGAAAAAAATCTGTGCCATCTTCCTATCTTTTTAGGTCTGTTCCTTTCTCAACCAATAATGCTCCTTAGTGCTCATAAATTATGTCTTTGTTGCTTTGTAAAAGGGAAGGAAAAAGCATTTATGCTTGCAAGACCTATCTCCACCTGGTAAAACTGAGTATTCTAACCATGCCTACTAGAAGACAAAAGCATTCTGAGCTCAAGAAGGGTTTACCCTCATGTAAATCCATCAGTTTCAGCAGAATTATTTTTGATTTCTATAGATTCCAAACCAGCTCACATCTATATATAAAATTGTATTTAAAATGATGAATCACCGGTGGTTTTTCTCAAGAATAGAGTTTTCATTCTGTTTCGTGATAGTATAAAAATGTTAGGAGCATACTTTTCGTATCCCTTTCTTAACTGTGTTTAAAAGATCAGCACGACTATCAATTTCTGCTTTTGAAATACACTATGGAGATACCTTTTTAACAGGTGTGGTTCAGAACCCACTGTAGTTAGCATAAATCACTGAAGATCTTTGAACATTCCAGTAAATGTTTGATTAATAATGCAAGAAATGCTGAACACACTGGTGTGCTCATGTGTGTCAGTAGCACTCAGCATGATTATTTCTTGTAGAATCATGTCCATACCAGCAGGGTATTTAAAAACACTCGTCACCTACCTTGTATAATATGAAGCAAGAGTAATTCTGCTGAACCTAGAGATATTACCTGTGTTCTGAATGTTAGATGCACATACATTTTCTTAAATGACTGCTGAAAACACATTGAAGTCAATTGTGCCATCCACAGCCTTCCTGGGAAAGAATATATTACCAAGCCTGGAACTGACAGGTTGTTAATCTCAGTCTTTTCCAATGAAATTTCTCACACTAGGTAAACTAACACCAAATAACATTTAATGGTCAAATGTGAGCAAGTGTAGTTCATTAGGCTAAATTTAAATTAGGGTGGTTAAGAACATACGTGTTGTCCTTGCTATAAATGGGGACTAGTCTTAGAAACACACATGATTGCCTTTGTAGCCTGCAGAAAGATTAGTATTTCTTTGTGCATTACTAAGCAGCCTGTCATGGTTTAACCCCAGTTGGCGAGTGAGTACCACTCAGCTGCTCCTTCGCTCCCTTTCTTCCCCAGGGAGATGGGGAGAAGAATCAGGAGAAAAAGTAAAACTCATGAGCTAAGAAGAGTTTAATAATTGAAAGAATGTAGAATACAATCATAACAACAGTGCTATTAATACTACTACTACTACTACTACTAGTAATAATAATAATTTTAATAAAATGGAGAGGGAGAGACAAAAAAGTGATGCACAATATAGTTTCTCACCGTGGACTGATGCCCAGCCCATCCCTGAGCAGCAGTCAGCAGCTCCCAGCCATCTCACCCCAGTATATACACTGAGCATGATGTTCAGTGAAATATCCCTTCAGCCAGCTGGGGTCAGCTGTCCCAGCCATGTTTCCTCCCAGCTTCTTGTGCACCTGCTCACTGACAGAGCACGAGACACTGAAAAGTCCTTGGCTTAGAGCAAGCACTGCTCAGCAACAACCAAAACATCAGTGTGTCAACAACACTGTTCTCATACTAAATCCAAAACACAGCGCTGTGCCAGCTACTAAGAAAATGAACTCTGTCCCAGATGAAACCAGGAGGAAGACTTATGAGAAGCTGTCCCTTATATGGGTGTTTGAAACTTCAGATCTAAATTTAATTAGCTGCTTCAACATGGTTATAAAATACCACCGCCATTAAAAAAAACATTGATACCCAGTGCAGTTCCAGAGTCTGATAATTAATGAATTACTGTAAGATATTCAGTCATGCAACAGTTTCTTCTTTGACACTATTCCAGATCAAGAAAGTTACTCTACTCCCCATCTTAGATCTAAAATGCAGATGTGATACGCAACCCTAATTCTGAGCAGGACTATGCTATTTAATAATTCAATAACTGCCTTGATATTGTAATCATTTGTAATATGCTTGCTTACAAAATTCTTTACCAGGTATGTGTGTGCATACATATACATGCAGTGTTTTATATTTACATAAAATTCCAACTGGATATTGTTCATTTCTTTGTTCATTTCTTTGTGCACCCATGTTAGTCTTACTAAAACTGTGTCAGAGAAGACACAGCTATGCCCATGTGGGCTCACACACTGTAAAATGATAAAATCCTGGTTAAAGTCTTACACCACATCAAGTGTTTGTGTGTATATGTATGTATACATATACATTTATGTGTTGATAGAGAAACTCTCTGTTTAAAATGGCAGTTTCATAGAAAAGTCCTAGCTTTGTATTTCTTTACATCCTTTGTATTGACTGTGTTCCTCTGTATGGGTGTTGTAAAAAAATTCAGTTTAGTTGTGGAGAATCACAGGAAGATGCATTCTTCCATTTCGATTTCAAAACCAACCTCATATTTTAGATATAGCACCAGCCAAGCTGAAGTAAGTTTAAATTCAACTAGCTTGGTGAGCTGTTAGGAATACAAGCTCTCAGTGCAGAAAGGGAGCATTTTAAAATATTTGTCGGTTTCAGTTCAGATCACATCCAAGCATTCACACCTTTGATTGAGCAATTAAATATAATTGGTCTTGTTTTCTTAAGTTCCGTAACACCTACACATCTCATAGCTCATAGAGGTCCTCACCTGGATCCTGGGTTCCCTTGCCTGCCCCACTTGCCACAGGTCCCCCACTTGCCAGCTGGTCCAGTTTGGTGCTTGTTGCAAATATGCAGCATTCGCACACTTGTCCCTGATGTGCTTCACATTCTCAAGTCCCCCCGTGTGTAGCAGCACAGACCCTCTGCCCAGGCAGCCCTACCTGGACCCCAGGCCTCCCAAGTCATTGGCTATTCCAGCTTGAAGTGTGCTGGTGATTATGCACGTGCATGGATGGGACTTTGAGCAACCTGGTGTAGTGGAAGGTGTTGCTGCCCATGGCAGAGTGGGCTGGACAAGATGATTTAAGGTCCTTGTAACCCAAGCCATCCTGTGATTCTCCAATGGACCCAGGCTCAGTTCAGTGGTGCCCCATGACAGGATCAGAGGCATTGGGCACAAACTGAAATGCAGGAGGTTCCATCTGAAAGCCAGGAAATACTGTTTTACTGCAAGGATGACTGAGCACTGGCACAGATTGCCCAGGTGATTGTGGAGTCTCTCTCCATGGAGATAATCAAAAGCCATCTGGACACACGTATGCAACTGGCCTGAGGTGGCACTGCTTGAACGTAGGGGTTGGACCAGATGACCTCCAGAGGTCCCTTCCAACCTCAACTGTTCTGAGATTCTGTGAAATCAAACACAACATATAAATAAAATTGGAAATCTAAGTGTTTTATATGGCTATTTCACACATCACAGTTGTCTTCTTTCCTTTGCTGATATTTTAAAATCTGGTAAATTTATGAATCTATAACAAAGGAACACAGTCTCTGTTTTTTGTGAAATATTCAATCCTGTGAAGTGCTGAGTATGTTCACATTTCTATTCACTATGGTGTTTTTTACCCCTCATGAACTGAGGTCTCAATAAAATGGAAAAGGACCAATGATTTATTAAAGTCACTGGATTGTACAGACTGTACAGAACAAAGGAAGTCAAGTCAATTAACGTAATGTTCTAGGCAACGATTCTATATTTAGCTTTTTTTACTTTGCATTAGTTTTTTGACTGCTGGATATGACTTTGCTGTCTCTGGCATCAATTTAAAATCAAAATCCTTCTTAATCATCTGGTTTTAGTGAGAAATCCTAGGTTAAATAAAGATAGTATTATTTATTTGGGATTTCTTAAGGAGTTAGGGGAGATGCTGTTGTCAGTTTCCATTGTTCTTCCTTCATCTTTTAACCATTTAGATCTTTCTCCACACTATGGTCTTCAAAAGAAACATTATTGTTTGAGGGATACAGTTTGGGTGTCTTGCTGCTGGTGGCAGAACATTGCATTCCTCTGACTCGCAACACGCTTCAGAGTTCTGCAGAAAATTACTGTGTTGTCAGTAAATGGAGAAAAATAAGCACTTTTTTTTTATGTGGTGCTGGATGATTTTAACTCCAGGGATTCAGTGGCTCAAAACAAAAAACCACAAAAACAAAAAACCCCAAACCAAAACAAAAAACTATCCCAAACATTTTTACAAGCCCTTTTTTGGGGGATCTTTTTGATGACAGTAATTTGTTTTCCATGGTATTTTAAGAAATACACACAACTCATTGGATAGAGTCCTAATATTCTCCATCATTGAATCAACAAATCTTTATTATTTCCTGCTGTTATTATGTTACTTTGAATGGATCAACTAGGATCTGGAATCTGCTCACGTAAATTCAAATGCTTTAATAAGGTATCTGAGCTGCTGGCCTGCTTGTCCTGTCTAAGCAGCAGAGACAAACCCCTCTGAATGGCAGCTCTGCCATTCATAAACCATACTTTAAAGAAACCTTTTTCTTTCTATTGATCCTAGACAGAGCCTAGGGTGGTTTGGTGGCCAAACTTCAGTTATATTAACAGACCAAACACAGTGGCTTTTGATTTGTATGACAGTACTTAGGGCATACTCCCCTGATTTATATGTCTATGAAAAATCCTATTTTTTGTCTGCGTTTTTCACATTTTCAAAATCTTCTCCTTGTCAGAAAGCCCTCCCTCCCCATTAATTCTGAATGTGCAGCCAGTTCAGAAGTGAGAGCTGATGCTTCTTGTGAGAGCTGATGCTTCTTCTCTTCCTCTGTCCCACTCAGCTGCCAGTCATTCCACGAACAGAAGAAATATTTAAAGAAACAGGCTCCCATGAAGCTTGATATGTTCTAAAAAGAAAAAAAAAAAAAAGGCACTCCATGTCAATAAAACCATGAATCACCTTGAATTGAAACACTATTTTTACTTCTGTTATTGCTCTGTTCTTTTTCTTCCAGTTTCTGAGATCATGTTAATGTTCAAATAGCCAGCAAGTGAAACATTCAGTCTTACTCTTTAACTCCAAGTTATCTTAAGAAATTCACAGCTTCTTTTTTTTGCCTTTTTTTTTTTTTTTTTTTTTAATTTTAGGGGTTTTTAGGGCAGTACAACAGCACATCAGAAGGCAAGAAAAACTGGAGGTCTGTTCTGCCATCGGAACACGGATAGGGTTGGTGCAACAAAGAATTTTGCATTGCTGTACATCATGCTGTGCCCATACTGTGGCTAAAGAACAATAATGCCAACCTTTTATATGGAAAGGTGGTAAGACTGGCTAAAAAAAGACACTGAATCTGCGTCAATGCGTTACTTTTATAGGCCTTTCTGTACCCAGAAACTTTTACTCAGTCTTTTCAAGGTTTCTTCACAACTGTGAATAGTAAAAACATTTCTAAGGCTGAGATTCACTCTCTGAGCTTTTCAGGTTAAGAAAAGTAGCATGAATCAGTGAAATTCACAGCTCAGAAGCACTTTGATCAGAAAACATCAGTCTTCACACTGATTAACCTATTTACACAGCATCAGTGTAAGACTAATTTGAACAGAAGCCCAGTTATAGAGATCTTTCTACTGTCAGTTACATTTTCTGCTCTTGTTGTCGCTAGTAATTTCCTTTTTGCTCTACAGCTTTCCAAAGTGGAGCCACTTCTTCAGTCTGTAGTGATTCTACACCAATCATCTGTATTGCTTCTCTATTACTGCCTAAGTAAAGGGAAGGATGAACCACTCATGCATGACAAGGACGTCTTGCTACCCAGCTGCTCCTGTGGATGCTCTTGGCAGAGCCAGATCTTTTCACACAACAAGAAACAATCAGAACCCAGGAAGGATGTCAAGAGAAAAGCACAAAAGGGCATGTGGCCACTACAGAAATGGGGGAGCAGGGTGCAGACTGTCCTTGCATGCCTGAGACGTGCAGGAAGGATTCAGCTCCAGCTGACACCGTGCAGTGCAAGCAGCATTTGCTTGTTGCAAAAGAGGCACTGACAGCTGTCAGGACAGTCACAGGTTGTGTTTTGTGGACAAAGCATTGTGCTTTGTGTCCGTAAGTCGGGCAGGGATTTCCATGCTGTCTTAGCCAAGCGCGTACCCACTCTCATCTCAAAATAACATATGCTGCCTTATGAATCAGCATCAAGAGAAGTGCTGAGACACAAAGGGGAAGTGCTGCCAATCCTTTATGAAAATGGCAGCAACAAGAAAGGGAAGGCAAATTACAGCGGCAAAAGCCAGGATGGAGACAGCCTCTTGGTGAATAGCAATGGCGGTGGCTCAGGGTAGGTTGTTTGTAATATTTTAACTAACCTGAAACCAGTCAGTATAAAATTCATACAGTCTCACTCCTGGAGGGAGAAGATGCACTCTTCATTGTAAATTTCGCGGGGAAGTGTCTTCCTGAACTTCAGGTACCTGAGAGAGAACAGAGTCAGAATTTTCCTCCTTCCATAGACTTAACCATGTTTGTGAGGCCAGAAAAGCTACTGACTTAGTTTTAGCAGGTGGGGATCCTGAGCGCAAGCTAAAATGGCTTTCTGCCAGTTTTCTCCCCAGTGATTTAACTACAGTTGGACCCTTCACATCTGATAAAAAAAAGATAAAGCTTTGAATGTCATCACAGGAGTTGTGTTCTAATGACTATAAACGAAAATAGTAATTGCCAACAGGCATCAGAGTTCAGTATGCTTTTGATCAGTTTCTTCTAGAAATTCCTGCATGGAAGATGTAACGTTAAATGTCTTATTAATGTGTCTTTTGAAGACAGTTGACATTAGATGGGATTTCTGATTTAGCTGAGGGATACAAAATACACTGAAAATAGAACATAAACAAAAGTTTAACTTAGAAAAATATAAGAACTGCAATTGCAGTTAGATCATAATACAAATGTGTGTTTGTAATATGTTCACAGTCATAACACTGGGTGTCCCCAGTTGTTGGGCAGGATAATAATGTGAGTTGAAGGCAGCTCAACCCCACTGCTCTCACTGAAATTATTCTGTTAGTTTTTCAACTTTTACGCTTTCTGTCGGTTCACGTAATCTCAGTCCCCCATGCAAGTCTGGCTGACTCAGGGAGATGTTCCTGTTCTTTCAATGAACTCAGGGAGAAACATTTAAACTACCAGCTGATTCACTCAAAATCAGCTTCTTTGCAACAGCTGTGATCAGCTGCATTATGTGCTGAGTTTCACAGGCACTTCATCCTTGCCCATCTTCAGTGAGCCATCTTCCATCATAAGTGTTGATTCAGAGTCACATTCCACCTCTAGGGGTTTCACCTGTCACAAAAGGATGCAAAATTCTGATAATCCACACTAAGAAATGGCTGATTCCTTCAAGGTCACACAGTGAGATGGACTTAACACCAACACAGAGGGCAAAAAATCTGCCAGGTGATGAAGAGAAAGTCTGTGCTATAACATATTATAACATATATCCAGTGAGCTCCAGCTCCAAAGGAAGTGGCAGGGTGTCATTGCTCTGTGCAGGGGAATGTTGGGTTTTTGCCGATTGACAAATGAAAGTGCCAAACGTGGGACTTCTATTCAGTGTTGGTGCCTGTTTGCTGGTAGTTCTGAAGCAGCACTGAACTGTAAGTCACTGTGCTGATTTTCTTTGGCACTTCAGCTCAGGAACTGCCATTTCTCAGTCTTGTTCTTCTTTCTGTCCTCACTTAGCCTGCAGAGGGTAAGTAAGAAACCTGGACACTCCTTAGGCAGAGACCTCCTCTAGATCTGAGGTACTTTTGAGATGATGCTAAGTGTGGATCAAAAGCTTGGCTACGACATGGAGTAGGTGGTCAATTGGATATTTTTCCTCTGTACTAAGGCTCAGCAAAGCCTACAGAATATAATGTCTTCCTAAAGAACTTCCTATAGAGCTGTTGTGAAACAGCTGAAACTCAGTGAGAGGGGAAGAGAAGACTGATATATCAGCTGCAAAGTGACTTTCAGAGATCGGCATGTTAGAAATTTGCTAAGCAGAGGAGAGCTTCCATTAAATTTTCTGCTAATTTAAGAAAATAATTTGTACAGATAGAATACTCTGGTTATTTTTGTTAATAATTAGCCTCTAAAAATAGCAGAGCTCTACTTTTTCATATGAAGTTCAGCTTACTGCCTGATACTGAGAAAAGGCCTAAAAATAACTGGTTTAAAAGTTGATTAGCACTTTCTGGTTCTTGTTCTTTGTCACTGGAGAGTCAGTCGAGATGATGCTGGGGAGGGGAAGAGGCCAGTCAGTGATACAGCTACTTTTCCTACAGGAAAGGTACTGTGAGCATTGATCATGGAGGCTCTAACTCCCCCTGACCTTTCCTCAACTGCTTTTCATGCACTTGCCAGGGTGATGTAAAGTAGCTTGAAAGTACCCAGTCCTTTTTGTTTCCTTTCCATTCATTTCTATTTCCTTGCCTGTTCAGCAAGGCAGGCACTTATGCAGCAGCAATGATAGTAAAAACCAATAAGAAAATCACAATGGAAAGTTCACACTTCTCTGGCTTTGTATCTTCATAACTCTTTATGCAGTGATCTGCAACAAACTCTTCCTCTTCACTTGCATTCAACTTTGATATTTTCAGTGCTGGCTTCTATAACTTCTGTTGCTATTTCTACAACAAGCTGTGCCTTGTGATGCGAGGCGTTCTAAAGTAATCTGGCACATGAATATCTCTCTTCACTTGAAAATCAATAAAAACCTTCAGTCACATTTACATTTCTGTGTACTGCTTCCAGATAACAGGAGCATGTCTTCCCTGGGTTACAGCTGATCACAAAGTGAAAACAGCTGCTTGGGTATCATGCCTCAGAAGATGACCTTGTCCTTATTTTTTTTCTTGTCACAAAAAGAGCTGACTTGCCTAGCCATCCTTAAAATAGAACTAATTACCATCTGTTAACAGGCCCCTAGTGCTCTGACTATAGATCCTTATGCACCATTCATGGTTTCATAGCCATGATGATAAATTGTCTGTAATTTAGAATTCATGTGGAATTACATCAGCTTACCTGGGTGACCCAACACACATTATGGAGCCTCCTTCTGTAAGAGCCTTGCACACTGGATGTTGGACTCCACAGAGAAATGCAAGGGCAGTCTCTAAGTCCATTTACACTGTGAGTTATACTGTAGAAAAGAAGTATTAAGGCAATACTGATGAGTCCTCTCTGCTGCATGCAGAAGGAAAGGACCTGACAAGGACAGAGCAATGAGAAACCTGTATCCTCCTTCCAGCTAGTCCAGGTTTGTGCAAAGGCAGCCCTAGTACTGGCTCCTTATGTACTGAGCCCCACATTGCAGGAGGAAAAGGAGCTGAATCGTGACTTGCTAGATAACGATATAGGCTTTGAGCTACTCCCAGGGAAACACAGCATGGAATGATTTCTTCGTTCTGTATGATTGCATAGTGCCAAGTCTACCCAAGCAGCAGGGAACATGACTCACCAGCAACCTTGAACTTTGTTCATGTGCACACAAGAAGAACCACTTAGCCTTGTTCCAGCTACTCCTTCAGAGTACCCAGCCACCCCAGAACTGGTGCTGCATTCACAGGTCTTGGAGACTTCACTCAGCCACGCATAAAACTCAGTGTGTTTCCATCCTGTCTGAAAAAACGAGGCAAGACTGGTGTAATTTGACTACTTGTATTGCAGAATACAAGGGGAAGGGAAAGACTTCACAACAGTAATTTAAACCAGTGCTGTTCAACCAATATGACACTTTTGCAACCTTCTCGGTCTGCCATGCCAACCTGAATGGGTCTTGGAAATGGTAGGGGGAGTTCAGTCCCTGAATAGCACCCCACAGCTGTGTGTTACTTGTTGATGGCATAGAAGTGCTTGCCCTGTCAGGCCAGGTGGGACATTAAATATCAGTATCAGTGCAATTAGTAAGCATATAATATTAACAATTATCACTACCAAGTATAGAGGTGACTCTGCAATGAATGCCCAGGAATGAAATTGATATGGTTTATTTTTAGATTCTTTCAGTTTGGGACCGATGTTTTAAAATCATCTGGAAGACCTGATGCATTTTATTAATGCAGAGATATTTCTTTCCCTTGTGTAACTCCCTGAAAGGCAAATCAGAAATAAAATGACATTAAACTTAGAAAAGCTCTTTATTTCCCAGAGGCTGTAGCCTAATTCAAATGGAAAATTCTGTTATCAGCTTTTCCTCTTTCCAGTTTCAACAATAGACAGACAGTAGTCATACCTCAAACCTTCCCTCTGAACAACCACAAAAACTAAGCCTCTAATAGTTCTGTCAGAACAACAGGTTCTTTCCCCTTCTTATATCTGTGCATCTTGATTTCTTTTGTTCTGGAGAGTTTTGGATGTAGCACTTTAAAGGCAAGAGATCTGTCAAAACTCCCAAAACCCAGACATCTCAGAAGGAAAATCTGTTGCAGGAGAACATACAACATAGTTTATACCTACTGCTTGTTTTTTTCTGGATAATTGGGTGGAAGAAGAAAAGTATTCCATGGTGATCAGTCAATTTAAGTGCTCCCTGGCCTTTATTGGCTGTTTTAGGTATTAGATGCACTTCAAATTTTAATAGAAGTGATACCAATTATGTAGCATATGGTTGCCAATACCAATCTTAACTCTCACATTTGACCTCAGTTCTAAATTTTAAATTACCATGATGATACCAGAATTTCACACAGTCAACATTGATAGGCTGGGGACCACGCATTAAGGCATCTTCCTGTTTTTCACTACCAAGTCAGCTTCTACCAAATCAATAAAGAATGAAATTAAATTACATTAAATTCTCATCTTTAGTCAGAAAAGGAGAGGCTTAAAATGACAGGAAGGTAGGAAGGATTTTTTTTTTCATCTTTTGGTTTTATTTGCCTTTCATGAATCCTTGAAAAGGGTCAGGGTGCTCCAGCAGAAAGCAGGGACTTGCAGTGTTACCGTGTCAGACATAGCTGTAAATCTGTGTAAGTCCAGAAGTTCCAACCTGCAAGAGACACTGGCTTTGTGAAGCTGCTGATGTGCTGCTCTGTGGTCTATACACCAGAGTCAACTTTTCAGACTGGATTCTGGAAATGAGGAGGAAGGCTGCTGTAGCATAAACCAGCAAAAAAGCTCATACATCTTAGCAAGGCACTATATTCAGAAGAGCTCTGTTAGAAAGAATGCTTTTAATAGTAGTCCTGATATATGGTACTGAGTCAGGAAAAAGCTGAGAAGTCTGGAATGTCTCTCAGAAACACCTAGCCCTGTTGGCCTAGCCTGTATTTCTCAGCCTGCCAGATTTACTTATGGGTATCAATCTTGTGTGAAAATAACTGGTATGCTTGATTATATCCACCTCCTGATTATGGTGAAACATAGAAAGAAAACCACAGGACAACTAGTCACAGATCATCACAGATTTTTTTATTTATCTAAAGTTCTTTATTTAATTCTTCAGATTTCAGATTCTTAACTTATGTGGCAGAGACCATTAAACTACAACAAATCCATATGCTGCGTATGTGGAGGGAACAGCATGGTTATACATGAAGATCCGTTTCCAGATTATTGATAGCAGTTAGATTAGTCTCTACCCTATGAAAAGAAGAATGAATTTAGCCATCTGCCAAGTGTAGTTCACTTTTGGTATTATCCACCAGAGGACAACGCTTCTAAAACACGATCCCTCACTGAGCTGAAGCTGTGAAACCCTGGCTGTGATAGAAGTGGGTTTGAGACTTCAGCCAGTGCTTGAGAACCTCCTCACTGTGCAGCTTACCTCACTCCTAATGAGGCTCAAGGGGCTCCAAACAAACAGATGGGCAACAGAGTCTACTGACAGACCATCTGCTCAACACCACAGAGTACAGGTGAAAACACAAGGCATTTCTCCAGCTGTTCCTTGTATCAGGGATGTTGCAAACCAAGGAAGTGTTGCTGTGATCTTAAATCTAAGATGATAATAGACATTAGATCTATCAACTGCCAAAGATAATCAAAATGCAACCTTCTCCTAAAGAAAGGTAACTCTCAGCACTTTAATGCTGTGCTATCCTTCCATAAGGTGCTTCACAAAGAATAAATTTCAGTTAATACTAATACATTTCTCTCGTATTTTCCTTTTGTTCTGTGCTGAACTAGGACTTTTCATGCCCTGCATGGGACATTCTACTCTACTTGCATTGCAAAATCTCCATCTTTATGAAAAGTAACACAAGTTCAATTAAACGCCAACATCTGTAACTTGTCGCTATTTTTTTTCCCAATGGCACCATGCACTAAGCAGTCATGAGAGCAGATTGGATGAAGAGCATTTTAATTCCATGCACTGGCACACAGAATGTTCTAGAACTGCTCACACATTTATAAAAAATACAGACATTTAGTATTATTCCTGCCCTTAAATTTTTGTCAACTCATTTCCTATAATCTCAGTTCTGTTCCATTCCGTGTAGTTTAGAAGGTTTTCATTCCTGAGTGACATGTCCTCGTCTTCTTAGAGTGTGCATTCTTTAATCTCATGAAAGCAGGTTCTGTTCTTTTTGTGTGTGCAAATCTATTAACCCAAATTTATAACCTACCTCATAATTTGCACTAGGCTCAGGTTTATAAACCTTGCTGCCTCTATCTCCTGCATAGGCAAATATAACTGTCTATGTCTTAGTATCATAGAATAGTATGTGTGGAAAGGACGTCTGGAGGCCATCAAGTCCAGCACCCTGCTCAGATAAAAGATAGCTTTAAAGGCTGGTAAGGGATATTCTCCAGCTGAGTTTTGCAATTTTCCGACTCTACACTGTTGGAGACCCCACAGACCCTGTAAGCATTTGTTTCAGTGCTTAACCTCTATTGGGGAGAAGAATTACTCCTGTATATGCTGGAATATTGAAAACTGGAAATTTGTTTTCTTATTTTGTGACCTGTCACTAAGAAAATTCTGGCTTTGACCCAACCCATAGTCCTCATTAAAAATCTTGACAGTATGAAGTACCCTGGGTCAGATCCATAAAGGTATCACAGCACCTATCTTGCATTTACATATGCAAATTTCTTTTTAGCTTCTGCACAGTAAGTAACAACTTTGCAAACCGTTGTGATCTTTACATTCCTTTTTGCTACTCGGTGCTATTTCTGCTGCAGCCTAAGTATGCTGACCACACCTTTGTGATACTGAAGACCAGCTTGCATCTTTGACTTTTTGGGGATTTGTACATCTAAGGTATAATCTAATTCCTTGTATGACTGATCAGTCTTGGTTGTTCTGGACAAAGGCTTTATTCTAAATTCAGAACACGCGTCAGTGTTTTCACAATATTTTTACTATCACCATTACTTATGGATATGATGTCACAGTTGTAATACACTCTACGTTATGATTGTCTGTATAAAGGACAGTGAATTTCCTGCTGATAACAAATGGGCAGGTTTGTCTGGGAGAGGTTGACCTGGGATTTCAAACAATCCATGTAGAAAGTTCAGAGCAGAGCTTCACTTCAAAGGAGCTGAACAAGGGGTAGCCTCAAAGCAAGCAGTTTTAAGAATCAATTCTCTCTCCCAATTTTCTTACAGAGTCTGTCTGACTAGATTCAGTTTTAGAGTTTAGATATATTTGCATTTGCATTCAACTCATACTTATGTGCAACTTAAAACAGACTGAGCCTGATTTTCATCAAGCAGAAAGTAGATTTATAGCTGCTGAAGAATTGGCAATTTCATCCTGATTTTGAGACAGCATAAAGCTTCTGCTAAGCAAATGTTCTTTACTGGTCTTCGAAGGTCCTAGTTCCTGAAAGCATGTGCCTAATACAGGCATATATAATATCCTTGTTCCCAAACAATTACATCTGTCTGCAATTGGATGTTGGAACTCCTTGATTTCCTGCCATTTTGAATTCCTTGTGAACTTCCCATCCTTAGCATGGAAAGGTTTTCCCATGTGTAGAGGAGCTAGCAAAGCCTTGTTTCCTGCAAGTATGTGCTCTATATGCCCTCAGATCCTAGTTTAGTTCTGAGCAATGCCTAGTCTTCTTCCTACACCTTCACTACTTATCATCCAGTATGGTGAGACTGAAAGCTGCACATTACCCATGTAGCACAAGGCAGGTGGCTAAATAAACCTAGAGCAGGTAGAAAGCATGATAACTGAAATCTAGCTGCTGCAATTTTAGTGGATAATCAAATCAGTTATCCCTCTACCTAATTTCTGGTTTTCAAGAAATGTACCGAAATACAATTGTGTTTGATATTTCTTCTGTCAAATCAGACTGGTTTGGAAAAGCTTGAAAGTTATTAATGGGAGGAATGGGCAAGATACTGTAGAAGCTTCATTTCCTCAGAAAATCAGGTTAGAACTTCTCTGATAATGGATTAGAGTCTTTGCTCTATCCAAAGATCACTTAAGATAAGTCTTGGACAAAGACTTCAAAACAATACAAGGTAAAGGAGTCAAGGGAGGTTTTAACCTGCATGATGACTGCCAAGAAGTTTTTGTTGAAGCATAAATTTTGGCAGGAGGATATCAAATACCTCTTACATTTGGCTGTGCTTTTATGTCTGCGGCAGGAAGAAGCTGTATTGTTGGAATTGCTATGCTGATATCAATTGATAATCTCTTGCATGCTAGAGGTCTTGATTATTAAATTCAGACCAATGAAAATGGTGTTAGGCATATTCTATTCTAGTAGTTCTGACATAGAAAGCTATCTGGCTCAAAAAGTAAGTAAAATCAACATTTAGATATGATAAAACCTTGTGTTTAAAGTGAAGACAATGCTGAAATTGAATCATTTTAAACTGTAATTGCATTCTGAATTAGTTTCTTAAGGAAAAGTTAAGCATTTCCCAGAAGAAGGTACAGTTAACCTCTTCAATGTCATAAAAATGCCATAAATAACTAAGAATTTGTCAAGAATAAAACACTGCAGCTTGAACAACAGTATTGCAAGGATTGGAATTTTAACCTCCAGCCCGGTGTCTCCATAGTAATATCGAGAAAGGAGAATTGAAATTCAAGTTTATTTTTACTCTACACACTACAGCTTTTGTCACAAACCTCCTAAAAAATGAATTGTGCACATTTCACCATCATGTCTCTCTGTAGACAGATGGGTATATCTAAAAGGCTCAAATTTTCAAAAATAGCCCATGATTTTTGAATACCAAGTTCTCTTTTGTATTTTGGGAGTTGTACACCCAGACAGCCTTGTCAGTCCATGTTGGATTAGGTCCAATTTTCAAAGAAGAAATTCAACAGTACCCATTGATGCACATGGGCAACCCTGTATATCTCAAAGTCACACTGAGGTGCCTATCTATGTTTTAGAAACCTATGTCAGGATGTTGAGTTGAGGTATTTTGAGAAAGAGTGAGGATTACCAGTCTTATCTTTTGGGAGAATTCAAAGCTTTTATAGAAACCAGTCCCATGCTAGTACATTTGGTCACCTGCAATGTACCAACCTTGTCCACAAAGAAAGAGGAAATAAACTTTATTTAATTTTTAAAGTTAAGGAAAAATTTCCCTAATTTCCTTTGATTTAAATGTTTAAAATGTACACAATAGGTTATCAGTTGCAAAGCAGTGATAGAAAAAGATTCCTTCTCAGATCCTTCAGACTCTCCACCTTTACCTTCAGTAGCAAATGGGAGATGGGAAAATAGAGGGCTGCATGTTTTGCAGTGAAGAATGAATTCTGGAGCAGCTGCTTCCATTCTTTCAGACTTCATCTGCATTAGCAGCAAGCCGGTGTTCTGGAATTGTGTGCAGCTGGACAGAATCCATACATGGGTTCTGCAGAGTTTTTTAGATTTTTTACATTGATGTGAGGCTTGCCCCCAGCCCAGATGCTTTGCCTTTTCAGGTGTTATTCAAAAGATGAGTTGTTCCTCACGTAGGCTATATATATCTGCTAAGCTTGTAAATCACATCAAGGATTCTTTTCTTTTCTGTAAAGGATACAGGAAGTTGTCTCTCCTTGATAGCTTTTGTCTTAAAAGCATGTTTTCTCCTAAAGCAGTTATACCATATCCCTGAAGCATAGTTGTTTCTAGTTTACAATCTCAGAGCTGTACACCCAAAGACTTTATTGTTTCTGAAACAAATAATAGCTTTCGTTGTAATTATTTATTCTGTAGTTGTCCACTGTGTTTATGTTTTCCCCAGATATTTGTTATCATAGGGCATAAGTCACTCTTGACTGAAATTGTTCGTAGGGTCTATGGAAAGTTATTGACGGATGGATTTCCTGAGCCCCACTCACAAAATTATTCTTATAATTGTGACAGTGTTTTAGAATTCCAGAATTACAGTGCTACAAATGGAAATTTCAGCAGGAGGTATTACTGATGCTGCAAAATCTACATCATTTTAATTCGGAAGGTCTGCGTTGTGTTAGTATGCCTAAAACAGAAATGAAGCAGCTCATCTAAGGTCCCTGTGACAGAGTGCTGCTGGCTGAGAAGATCACCACCCCTATTCAGTTTTCTATTGCCTGTTCTGCACGAGGCTGTGATACCCACAGCACAGGATGGACAGTGTGTGACCTATGGTCATTCAGAGCCTAATGTTGGCACACAGCCACCATCAACAGATTTTACCACAGGCTGCTTGGCTACAAACTAAGGCAGGTGAGAAGCAGAAGTAATAGACTACTAATTCTTCTGCTGTGTGGGATATGTTCTTCCTGGGGGAAATGTAGATGCACAGTTGAGAGCAGTAAGTCTTCAGGTAGTTTGAAAATCTGAAAAGTACTGTTAGTCAAAGGTGCAGTGCTGCCTTAGTAGCTGAATAAAAGTTATCTTGCCATCCCTTGGCCACAGTAATATTCAGTTGCAGACTAGAAAATAATGATGTTAATTCTTTTACAGGAAAGAAATTAATTCAGACAACTTTCCTGGCCTAAGTTGCTGGTTTTAATTTCATTCTGTATCTTTAGTCAGAATAAGCCTTGTTCTCATAACCCTGTCCAGACCCTTCGATGCAGCCAGGAGCAGAACTGATACTGCCTGAGATCCTGGCAGGAGATTCACCTTCAAGACCAGCCTCTTTTCCTGTAGGAAATGCTCTCTGTTGTACAGAAAAGCACATTTAAATTTGTAGTTTAACAGCAACAGAAATTAAACCCCCCAGTTTAATTTACGAAAACTGATGTAACTTTTCTCCATTACATAGCTTTTGAGCAATTGCTCATGATGCATGATCTTGTGCCTGGAGACCTTCTTACCTAAGACAGGAACAGAATTCATTGACTGTTTTATTTGGTAATTTATATAATAAAACTTGTGTGTTTTGCTTGTAAAATGATGCAGGGGGTAAGATTTAGGAGAAAAGTGTAAGACCTTATGGATTTCATATTATATTAAAACAAAATTTCAAACACCTACAGTTTAAGTCTTTGTAATCCAGTAGAAAAATACAGAAAGGACTACTGAGAAAGGTAACTGCAAAAATTACATAGGGTGCATGCCAATGAAGAAAAAAGTTAAGATTTAACCTCAAGTATGTAATTAAAAGTAGCAGGATTATATTTGAAAGAGTTGAGTATTAAGAGCAACACTTTGACAGAATGAGTTATCAAGGTTTTACTGCTTGCAGTGAACAGACAATGAAGCAATGTCTTAGGAGAAATTACTGCAGATGGACATTTTTGAAACTAGACCAGACAGAAATACAAACCCCAATTGGGAGCAAGTGTATTCTGCGTGGGAGGTGAACTAGGTGAGGTGAACAGGGTGAGATGATAAAGTAAAAAGTGCAAGAAGTAGGAAAGACTTAAAAATAAAGCACTTCTGTATCTTTGGGGATGAAAAATGTTACAGGAGCATAAACCACTTGTATTTATTTTTTAACAGATGGACCAAAGAAACCATCAAAAGATGACACATATAAATCTTCAAATGAACAAGGGTAGAAAATGTGGAGGCTTTTTTCTTTTTTCTTTTTTTTTTTTAATTGAAGCAAACTGAACTAGGCTAATTGATGCTATTCAGAGACAGTACAAGGGGTTGATATCTCACAGTCCCAAGCTGCAGAAGACAGCATTAATTTTATGAAAGTAGCGAGGAGAGGCTCAGGCGACTCTGGTCCCCACTGGGAAACTACTGAGTCTCAAAAAAAAAAAAAAAAAAAAAAAGATGCGAGAGGATATGATATATTTTAAGTAGGATTGACCTTAATATATGAAGTTGTTGACCCATAATTTGCAGGTGACTTTGTGCATAGCCAAAGCTGTAGCATATTGCTCAGTCTTTCTCAGTTTTCAGCGTTTTGCTTCAGGTTAAGGATTCAGGATGTAGATACATACATGGGCTGGACCAGGGTCTGTTTTACCTCATATTTGAAAAACATTTTATCTTCTGTCTTATGTGCTACAGGTATCAAATCTGACCCAAGGGGGTGTGGGCATTCTGTGTCTATCGGAATGTTGGTATTGGGGCTGCAATACGCAACAAAAAATTAAGTGCTGGGGGCCATGATGTGTTGGAAACACATAACTCCTGCATCTCCCAGCAACAGAAAACTATATTAAGGGACCACACATGCCACACAGCTCCCTACAGTGCTCTCTGGACCTGCCGAGAGACTTTCAGATAGGGTCAGGGACTTCCTGACCTTCTCAGACCTAGCTTATCAATACAGACAGGTACCTTACCTGATAAGAATCAATTGTGAATCCTGTCCTTGTTGGCAACACTGTGGCTGGAATCCTTTGATTATGAGCTCTTCTTTGCAGGGGAACTATTTGTTTATTGCAGCTTGCCTCTCACAAAGCTGTGGCAGTTTGACAGAATAGGACACTAATGGAGAAAACGTAGCTCTTTACTGCCTTGTGTCAATGTTTGCAGAAACCTGCTTCGGCCAACACCAATAATTTGCCATTACTCTGCACTAATTTAGGTATCTGCAGAGAAACATTAAGGAAAAATCCATTAGGGAAATTTTCAAAGGCATCAAATACATTAAAGATCCAGGAAGGTAGCCTAAATTTCAGTTATGATGACACCAGGTGTCTTTGGACTTGTTATCTACTAAATTGTTAAAATAATGCCACTAACAATAATATACGTTAGACAGAGAGAGAAATATTTTCTTTTAATGATGCCTCTTAACTATATTCCATGTTCTCCTAGGTTTGCCCTATTCCATCCCAGCCTCCACAGCCTACTGTTGTTCCAAAGCCAGTTCAATCTGTCATACATGTTCCATTACAACCAAGCTGCCCGGGCCGAGGCAAGATGGCAAAGCTCATCAATCCAGAAGAGATGACATCCAGGGATTATTACTTTGATTCCTATGCTCACTTTGGAATTCATGAGGTAATATTTATTTTTGTTTCAGCAATTGTTAAATAACTAACGATATAGTGATAATAATTATTATTTCTTTGATTTATTACTTACTTATCTGTATCCCACTTGCTCGTGATTGTATTCCTCTGCCTTTCCTCAGACAATTGTGTAATCTAGTTAAGTGCCAGAGATATCACCCACTTCTCTAGAGACCTGTACTTAAAACCTCTGTCCCACTTAGATTCTTACATATGAGCTCTCTGCCGAGCTTCTTGTAGCTGTCTGTGCGGTGGTGAACTTCATGAATGCATCAATGCAGTGCATTTATGAGGGCTGCAAACCAGCCCAGCCACAACCATGGACACGTCCTGATTGCTGAGTTGGGGATTCTGTTCTCTTGCATGTTTGAGCACAGACATCAGCAGAACAGCTACTCAGCTGACATGAGAAGCCAAGCAGCTTCTTGACTCCTGGCATGTTACTTGAATGCACAGGCTGCATTGATGGGAACATTAAGCCAAATTGCTTCCATTAAATACACTTCTGGAAAGAATTTGAAATACTTGATGGACCATTTACTATCAAAAAGTTGTCTATAAGCGAGTTCTGAAGAAGTTACTTTGCCCTGTTGGTATTTTTGAGATGCAAGAGGATGGGATCTTTAAGAGCAGGATGCAAAAAAACAAATGTGAGATGACTCAGTGCACTCCTCACAAACAGCATAACAAACAATATCTATTTCCATTACTCTCATAATTGTTTGGGGGGGTGTATACATAAAAGTAAGATTTCTATATGCCAATAACATCTTGCCAGCGTAGCATTCAGAAATTCAGTCCAAGAATGGAAGAAGATAGAGAAACAATTGAGTGGGAAGGAGACCTAGGAGAAATTTTGAAGACACATCAGAGACCTTAAACCGAATGGGTCTCCTGATGGAAGGATACAGCCATGTAGGTTGCAGAGAGTGCAGGGAACTCCTTGCTGAGGCTGGGAAGTTGGAGGTTTCCTCCTTGTCTGCAGGAGGTTTGCACTGGTAAAGGATCTGTGTCAACAAGTAAAGGAGCTGCTAGAGGAGGCTGGCAGACTTTGAAGCATCAGGGGCATGAGGAAGAGACTGACTGGATCTTCTCTGAGACCCTGAAGGTACAAGAGCCTAAAACCCCAACTGTAGTGAAAGGAGGGGCAGTCAAAGTCTGTACTTACCAGGTTTGGAACTGGGGACTCCTCTGATGGTGAAGGCTGGAAACTTGTGACTTCTGGTAACAGGAGGGAGGCTCTTGATCCACCTGCAGATCTCTGGTTACAGAATAGGGTCAGTGTCTTCTTTGCAGATGAGGAGCAGGAAGTTCTGTCCAGCAAACCTCCGTCCCTTAGACCAGCCCTTAGAGCCTGCTGCTCTTCTACATAAGCACCAGTGAGACCTGGAGCATATCAAGTGTCACTGGGCAGCTCCTAGGATGGTGATCAACAGCAAGGTGTGCCAGGTGGATTTTTGACTCAATTCTAACAGTGCAAACAAGGACTTGAGGAGAAGTGCTACCACAGGTCCACAATTGCTTGTGCAGGTGGTGTCAATGACAAGTTTTCAGTTTTTGTATCTATGGGACCCTCTTTGAGGATTGAGGTCTGCTAGGAAGAGATGGAATCCACCTGAAAAAACAGGCCAAAAGGCATCAGTATTGACTCCTGGAGAGATACCACTAGTGACTGGCCTCCAGATGGACTTTGTGCTGCTCCTTACAACATTTTGGGAGCAGCAGTTCAGTCAGGTTTCAGTCCACTGCACTGACCATTTATGTAGTCCATACTTCATCCATTTTTCAATGAGGATGTTATGGGAAACAATGTTGAAAATCTTGCAGAAAATCAAGATAAAACCCATCCACTCCTCTTCCCTCATTCACAAAGCCCATTATTTCACCATAGAAAGATACCAGGTGGTCAGTCATCTCCAAATCCAAAACACTCCCAGTCACCTTCTTGTCCTTAACATGTGTGGAAACAGTTTCCATGGGAGTGTACTCACACCTTTCCAGTGGTGGTGGACTGCTCTTTGCCTGATACCAAACCATGCTTTATGATGATAAAAGTAGCCTTTTATTCATCTGCAGTTATTGAGTACACATAGTGTCCTGCCAAGACAGGTAAGTAAGCAGCTGATACATGTAACAATCCCCTTCATGATTGCCTCAGGCTGCTGGGCAGTGAACTGATCCTTTTTGTCCTGAAATTGAAAAACTCACTTGTCTACTCGCTTAAACTATGAAATTAGGCAGTAGTATAAGCAAACCTTCAGCCTTCTAGACATAACAGAAGCATTTTCAGAAAACTAAAGTGTGTGTTGAATGGTCTGCTTCTCTTAAAAATGGCACCTGGGTCTTGGCCTGGATCCTCTTTATTGATATAGTTTGCCTGAAATATATACAAGAGAAGGCAAGGTATCCATGGAATTAAATGCATGTCCTGCTGCTATCAGTGCATCAAAAATCAGCACCGCACAATGACAACTTAAAGTGGTGAGATAGAGGTCTAGGTTATACAGTAGTATCTTCCAGAAATTGGTCAGATAAATGAGTGGATAGAAGAGCAGTGAGGGAGGACCTTACAGTACAGGATTTCTAAGCTCTGCTATGGACTTCTGCCTCACGTTGGGCAAGGCTAATGGCTTATGGAACAATTTCTTTTCTGTTCAAAGTGGAACCACAGAAGGTCCCTCTGCTGAGGCTCTGGGTTGTGCATGATTTAGGTCTGGATTTCTGTATGGCTTCTGCCTATTCCCAAAGCAGTGCTGTGGTTAGAGTACATTCTGGTTGTCAATTGTGAGAGTGAATAGCAGAATAAAATCATACAGGGGACGTCATGCTGCTTCTTAATAATGCAGCTCTAAGTAGCTGGCGTTTTACAGCTGCTTTGATGTGCACACCCCAAAGTACTGGAGAAAGCCTTCATGTTGTGTATTGATAATGCTTAAATGATAGCAAGGGAATGCATTCAGCAGCAGTGTGGAATGCATATAAGCACTTCAAATGGTGACACAATGCTTTTATTTTCATCACAGGAAATGTTAAAAGATGAAGTGCGCACGTTAACCTATAGAAACTCAATGTATCACAATAAACATGTTTTTAAAGATAAGATTGTCCTCGATGTTGGAAGTGGCACAGGAATCCTCTCCATGTTTGCTGCAAAGGCAGGAGCAAAGAAGGTATATGGGGTAAGAAGACTTTCTCTCACATTTTGAATTTGTTTGTGCATTTTGCATGAGATTTTGGCATCATGATTTACCTTTTTTTACTTGTCTTGGTTTGAAATTCTTCTCTCCAAGCTCATCTGGGGCTTGGTTTATAGTGACTTCAGTGGAGTTCTGTTGTAGTCTATGACTTGCACTACTGTGCCTTTTCCAAATTGAAATGCAATGTCTTTTCGGAACTTTTGGAACTTTCGGAACTTTCGGAACTTTGCGGAACTTTTGGTGATCTGGTACATACCCACATTTCTTCTTGGCTGAAAAAAAATGTTAAAGAGACTCACTCCTACTCAGAGGGGTTAAGGGAACTATCTTGCTTTTTAAATTTTCAAGGTCTGCAACTTTGTAGTCTTGGAAACAAATTTCCTTAATACACTTTTCCCTGCATATTACAACTCAGCAAATTGTGCAAGAAAGCATGTGCATGTTTTCTGTGCCAACAATAACACTTTTCAGAGGCAGAAGGAAATGATTACCTTAAATACATTGAACTTTAGGAGCATGAATGTGCTGTTCTCTGCAGAGAAGTCATTACGGAGAGCATAGATTTGCTTACTAAGTATACTCAGAATTATTTGTACTGACTCTAAAATGACAAACGCAATTTCTTTTTGCTTTGGACTTCTGTTTGCCCTGAAGACACAATGCAACATCGAAAAGGGGAAATAGATATTATTTCTCTGTATACTTCTCTTCAACAAAATTGTTTGCTAAAACTTAATTGGGTACATCTGTGCATTTGAAGACACTGATGTCACTAAGTACCCAAACTGTGCGTCTTTATTACTGGTAGTGATACATGAAATACCATTTCAATTCTCTGGCTTATATTTTCAAAACCCAGTGTTACTTCTGAGTGTCTCATCTGAATATCCGACTAGAGCATGAAACTGTAGATGGCTGAAATCAAAAGGTGCTGGAAAAAGTTTCAGAGTTTAAGCCTGAGACTGGCAGCTGGAATGTATTTCCTTGTGAATCAAGTATTATTTATTAATACGATTTATTACCTCAAAGCCTCAGGGAGGATAAACCCGCAGCTTTCTGTGATACAGAAACGCTGGTCTCATGCAAAGATGTTGCAGTGCTCTGGAAGTATAAGCATATACAAAATGATGATGCTGTGCTCCCACCTTCCTATCTCTCAGATCCCTGGCCATATGGTCTTCCTCCCTCCCTTGTGCTGGCACTGATGCTTATCTGATTCTACAGTGAGCCAGCTCACTGGCAGAAAATTCACCAAGTAAAAGAAAAGTAAATACTTTTCCACATGTTTGTTGTTGTTGTTGGGGGGGAGGGGGGTGTGAGGTTGTTTGTTTGTTTGTTTGTTTTTTCCTTTGGACTTCTTTACAGTTCAGGCTTTACCTCAGGCTTTTATAAAGCTCAGTGACACACCAGTGCCAGCTCACCCATGGACTGTTCATTGCTAAAGCTGGTGGGTGTGCTATCCATGGAACTTAGCTCTCAGAGGAACTCCCTTAGGTGTGAAACTCTTCTGCTACAGCCGAAGAATTTCAGCCTTCTTGTCAGATGAGCTGTCTCACGGTGAACCCTGTATACAGCAAGCTGCAGAGTGGATTTGTGTTGGACAAGCCGCTATTTCAGAGATCTAGCAGTGGCAATCTTGTAGTCAAATTGAGAATTTATGGTCATATTGGCAAAGACTGCCAATGGAAACAGTGAGTGTTCCATTTAAGAAGCAAACATTTGCCATGAATTATTACATAGAGCTGTGATGTTCCAGTTTCTTCTCTACAGTTAGATGTGATTTTTCAAATAGCATGATGTGGGAACTGTTGACAAATGCAGAGTGTTGGTTTTTCAACCACAGAACTCACTCTCCTCTTACTCACTCTTCTTTGGGTTCAAATTCATCAACCACTCTGTCTGATTCTTCTTATCCCTTCTTATTCACTGTTGGAACTTATTCCTTGCCACTACCTAAGCCAACTGCTAGAATTATCTCTGGGCCTTCAAGAGTTGTAAATCATAGAATCATTAACTTAAAGACGTATCAAGTTGCCCAAGGACATGGCCAGTCCGATTTGGAAAATCTCCAAGGACAGAGACTCTAAATCCTCTCTCAGAACCTCTTCCAGGCCTAAAATCAGCAGGAATTTCCCTTGCCACAGCTCATGATTACTGACTTTTGTCTTGTCCCCGTGCATTTCAGAAAGGAGTTTGCTTTCCCTGCAAGCCCTTTTGGGATACTTTTATATAGCTTTTAGATTGAGGGGGATCTCTTCTACAGCCTGAACAGAACCAGCCCCCTCATTTTCTCTTCTTTCTTCACCTGCTCTGAGCCCTAACCCTTGTGGGAGGGTAACAATATGTCATGAAGTGATGTTCATCTAACCGGGGAGCTGTTGTAAGAAATGTAGAGATAGGATTGGCACATAGCTGTCAGTGCTTGGGAAGGGTCAGTGAAGGACACAAAAATACATAAAATATCCCTTGAAGCCTTGGTTCATCTGCTACATTTAGTCATACAAAATTCAGGACAATCCCTGCAGTAGAACTATCTGAATTCTATGGTATTTTCAGACAAACAAGACAGTGCGGGTAAGAAGGAGTTAAACAGACACAGAAGATGAAGGCTCATGTTAGCTGCTTTGTATAAAAGGTTGGTGATGAGGACACAGCCCAGGGGAAATCTGGGAATCTTGTGACTGTTTGAGGAAGAGACTGCAGTAAGAGAGGAGACATTTGCATCAGTAGATTGAAGCGGAAGTAAAATGAGAGCAGAGGTGAATATACACACACAGAACCAGATACAGTGGAAGCAACTCAAGGGTCCATGCTGGGATCATTACTGGTTAATATCTTCATTAAGGACAAGAGAGAGTGGGATTTGAGTTCACCCTCAGCAGGTTTGCAGATGACACGAAACTGCATTGTGCAGCTGGTATACTTGAGGGAAAATACGCCACACAGAGGAGTCCTGTCAGGCTTGAGGAGTGGGCCTATGTGAACCTCATGATTCTCAACATGGCCAAGGAATCAGGGCAATCCTTTGAAGGTCCCTTCAAGCCCAAACCATTATATGATTCTGTGATTATAAACTCAGGTACAGACTTATTTTATTGGAACATGCACTTTTCATAAAATCCAAATGCTTTGCAAAATAGGCCAGATTTGAGCAGATCACTGACTTGAAAGAAAACTGAGAAAAAAAACCTGACAACACCAATTTTTCCTCTGTTTCTTCACCTACAGAATTCAGGGTTGGGGTTTTTTTCTGAAATGAGTTGCTTTTTAAATTAAAATTCAGCCACACTATAGAGTCCAAGTCAAAATGCAGATGAACAGCTTTAGCCACCCTAAAGCAAGTTTATTTTCTGAAATATGTATTCCTTCATGAAACATTGAAGTGTTGGAGTTTTTTATTCTTTTGCTTCTTTGTGAAGGAAGCGGGTTTTTGGAACGTTGTCATCATTCATGAGAGAACTTTTTATTTCTTTGCACCTTTTTCTTTAGAAGGGTTGGAAAGCAACCTCCAAACACCTACATATGCATTCTTTATTTAAAAACCATCCAAAATGGGCAATGTAATTAAAAATGTCAGACAGATATGAATAAAGACAGGGAAAATGAGTATAAGGGCAGTAACTAGAGATGGGGCACACAGTCTGTCCAGTTTACAGTAAGGGAGGAACCTGGATGGAGCAAAAGGATGGCCCTCACCTCAAGGTATTTCTTCCTTGAACTCTCTGGACTGGCACTCAGGCTTTCCTTCCCACCAGGCAGTTTTATTTTATGCTCAGGCCACAGAGCCAGACATTTTGAGGAGTGGTTTACATGCACGGGCAAGCTAAGCAGAATTAATGCTTGTGTTCCCATGGGGACTGGGATTGATATTACGACTGCTATTACGTCTGTTTCATGGACAATATAAAAACAATAAAGGATTTTTGTGTCCTTGCACCCGCTGTCCTGCCATCTGTGAGTGCTATCACAGAGGTCAAGCACAATTTAACTTTTAGAGATTAAATGGGATTCACTGGATATATAAACCACTTCATTAGAGATAATATAGTTCTATTTGACGTTCCCATAAGGGAATTAGAGAGACAAGGATTATGCAAAGTAGTATCGTCCGTTTAATGCCAAATTTGGAAGAGGTAAATTAGGAACTGATTCAGTGACTACAAGCAACTTAGGCCTTCATGATTTTCAAGGAGCACAAAACCCAGAGAGATCCATGGAATGTAGCTTTTCTCTAAAAGATAGTAAAGGTCATTGCGAACGTGCTTTTATGCTAGTACACAGATTTTACCGAGTTTAAGGGCAAATCTAAAACTAGGAGGTACTCTGTAATTATTTTCCTAGAAAAAGCACTGAACTGGTCAAAGAAAAATCCGTGCAGATCTGGATATTCTTGTAAAGAGAAAATTTCAGTCATTTCTTATGTGTAAAATGCCTGCATTCTTTTGGAATAGCAGCTTTGCTAAAGATTATGGATTTTTCACATAGAAAACAATTGTTTCTTGGCATAGACCAGTACTGGCATATTTGAATTTTAATATTATTCACAAAGTTTGAACGTATTTTGTTTTAAAATACGTATGGAAATTTAGCACCATCCTAATTCATTCCATTCAGCAGATTTTTGTGGGGGAGGAGGCAATATTCTAAAGTAGCAGGAATAAATTAAATAATATAATTAATAAATTACATACATTTTGTAGGTAGAACCTCTCTTTTTTTTTCACATTTCAACAGTTTTCAAAGCAGTCTTTCCTACAGGAGCCAGTTTAACTCAGACACAGACTGCAATTTAAATATTAAGATGTCATTAATTATTATCCTCCCCACAGGTTTGATTTACTCTTTATCAATGGTTATATGCTCTGTAGAGTCTTCACTGCCTTCAGTAGATGTTGTTTTTATTCACAGAGCTGAGATCTCTAACAGATAAATTCCTCTTTATCTCATTTTTCTTTTTTTCCTAGATTGAATGCTCAAGTATATCTGACTACTCAGAAAAAATTATCAAGGCCAACCACTTGGACAACAGTAAGGCATATATAATTTTGTTTTTCTTTCAGGAAAAAGAGAAGATAACAATTTTGCTTTTTCTGATTTATTTATGTTGTGTGTTTTATATGTAAGTGGTAGTTTTGCAGAGTTTACTTAGGTAATTACCAAATTAAACACCTCATTCTAGGCACTACAACAATTCCTCACTGAAATTACTGTTATATCTACATTTATTTCTAGGCTCAGAGATTACAGAAGTTAATAGGACTTACCAATAGGCAGTTCGGTTTAGCAAAGCAGAAGGAAGACCCTATATTAGAACTGAACTTATCAAATTAATTCTGCCATTTGAATTCCACCTTCTCTCTTAAACAGAATTGATGTACAAACACCCATACTGCCATTCAAATTGAAATGATGTTTAAAGTAAAAATTTTTCACTAAGATTTCTGACTCCCAACTTTAAAAAAATACTTCAAAACCTTATCAAAATACACACTCACACAAATGAAAATGTTCAATTCATAAAATAAAAATATCATATAAAACTTCTTTTTTACTTGAAAAGAAAGCTGGTGAAATTTCCAAGGTTGTGGAAATTCTAAATAGAAAAAAACCAACCAACAAAAACCTAGAAGTAACCCCAAGCTACTGAAAACTCTTAGCACAAAATAACCCCCGTCAAGTTCTATTTCATGCCTTCAGTCCTCCTCCAAATCACAGCACACAAGATATCTTTGTAACAACCTAAAAAATCAGTCTTTTTTTAACTGAGGCTGTGAGACAGCTCCTGTTTAAAAGTGCTTTTTTGTGAAGAGCTTGCCTTTGCTGCAGAGCAGGTCATGGCTGGGCTGCACCAAGTGCCCCCGCTTTTTGCTGGGTCTGCGCTGATGCTCTGCCCGCACATGCGCAGGAATGGATTTCTGTTCTGGTTCAGATCTGTTCTAATTTTTGTTGCTGTCACTGGCAGTTTCTGACTAACCTCGAGCTCTCTGGGAGGAATATTTATTGCACATCACGGGTGTTCAAGTGTTGTGGTGTGAAACAGCAGTGACGTGGGATATAAGAGGCCAGCCAGTGAATGCAGCTCTTCGTTCAGGAAAAGAAGGAGGCAAAGGACTAGAAAATACTCTTCTCCACAGTAGGGATAAGGCACTAAAGCAGGGAGGTGTGACCTCCTTGGTTGTTCTGAACCTTGGATGCAGAGGCCATATGTTCCCAGAATGGTCTTTCATCCGCTAGAGACACAAATAGCACACCACAAATCAATTTGCATTTGGATTTCCAGCAACAGGAATTGTGTGTGAGGGGACCATTGTCAGAATAAATTAGAAGGTTCCAGTGTGCTCCAGAGGGTGCAGAAGGTATTTATCTCTGCTCCTTCCTCCTGTTTCTACAAGGAGCAAGTCATTGGGAAACCGTGGAGGAAGAATCAGAGCCCCCTCCCTTTGGCAGGAGATTTGGCAGGACAGGTTCAGCAGCCACCCTGACTGCAGTTTGGTCTCCAAACTGCACACCTGGACCAACATTTACACTTTCACACTCTACACTGACCCACATTCACTTTTATTTCTATGCAGTCAGGTAGTGAGCCAAAGGATCTTGTTGGTCATGGAAAATTTTCTTTCCCCCTCCCACGCCCCACCCCCCGGCCGGCCCAAAAGTTGAAATGCAGAGTCAGCAAAAGGGGCTGAACCAAGAGAAAACCCACTGTTTCCAGAAGAGATACATACAATACATCTGGGGACAGCACAGTTTGTTCCCACATGATGCCTTATGAAGTAAAGGGAGGTGGAAGGAACCCGTGCTGCTGCAGCTGCTGCAGCTGCTGCAGCTTACACTGTGACTGTTCTAGGTGTAAACAGGGGGCTTCAAAGTCTGCTGGTATGTCACTCTGGCAGCTGTCAACAGTGCTAAAATTCACTCCAAAAGAATTGTGGCAGTGAAAGTTCTTGGGAGAAAAGAGAACTAAAGAGGGCTCATGGCTGGAGCATATAGGCATGAAGAGCTTTCAGTAAAACAACAGATAAACTGTTGAACTACTAACTGTGAAAGAAAGGAGTTTAAATAGCAGCAAAGAGAGGAGAGCTGTGCTCTTTTCCAGTCAGGTTGCTCTTATCAGCTGATACTTTGTGGTACCCGTCTGAGTCAGAGTGTTCTCAATTTATTAGGGGGCCAGTCTGGATTAAAAATTTGCTACTCAAATGAAGTGGCCACATCTGGTTAGAGTAATACTAGTACTGCATGTATTTGGGAAAGACAAAGCCTCCTTTTCCCTGGGCTGAGTTCTAAAAATCACTCAACCCACACTTCCACGCTCAGCCAGCTAACCTAGTTCTAGCTAAATTAAATGAAATTAAATTAAATTAAAATAAATTAACTTTTCCAAAACTGAATGTTGACCATTTCATCAGTAGAAGTTCCTATCATTAAAAATTGCCATTAATTAAGAGTAATAATTTTATCAATTGGTAATGGAAAGTAGAATATTCACCTTATTCCTAAATTTCAAGTGCCTCTGTTACCTTGTCAAGGAAGAATCCAGAACCATGAGACTTTATCCACTGCAACAAACAGTATAAACAGCAGAGAAAAACAAGCTGAAAATTATTTATCACAAGCTGAAAATATATTTGGAAATAAGAAATATTATTTTAAAAGTAGAAATGATTGGTGACTTCTGTAGTGGTCCTAAAACAAAAGTATTTGTTACAACTGAACTAAATATGGCCCACCATTTAAATATTCATGTGTAAACCTGCAGGGATGTTTAAAGGCTTCTAAGTGGATTCTTTGCCTTACTTGGTCAATGATCTAGAAATCTGCCAAATTCCAAAGAGCATTGTAAAATGAGATCATACAGATAACCAGGTAAGGCCTGTTTTTCTGTTGGTTTTAGACATGGTGGGTTTTTTGTTT
Source organism: Corvus hawaiiensis (assembly GCF_020740725.1). Classification (NCBI taxonomy): domain Eukaryota; kingdom Metazoa; phylum Chordata; class Aves; order Passeriformes; family Corvidae; genus Corvus; species Corvus hawaiiensis. Next base: position 32,460,348 of record NC_063214.1, read on the forward strand.
GGCCCTTGGATTTTGGGTTGGTTTTTTTTTTCCTTTTATACTGATACTAAAAATTCTATTTATTATACTTACTCTGAATAGTTTTTTAAAAGTGTGAAATGCATTGAGTCACATGGAGTCACCCCTTATCGACAGGCATTCAAGAAGAGAATCATATTGAAAAGGTCAGCCTGACATTCACCAGAAAGGAACTTAGTCAGGTGTTTTATTATGTGAAACGTATTTCTTTGGATTCTCTTTTCAGTAATCACAATATTTAAAGGTAAAGTGGAAGAAGTTGAATTACCTGTGGATCAAGTAGACATCATCATCAGCGAGTGGATGGGTTACTGTCTGTTCTATGAGTCAATGTTAAACACAGTCATCTTCGCACGAGACAAGTGGCTGGTAGGTGCTCTGCATGTCGTGCTCCTTGCTGGGGCAATCATCATTTATTTTCTGACTACAAGCTTTCCCTTCCCTACTGTTGCCATAACAAGACACGGTTACATCTCCAAGTGCCATTTCTTAGGCTTTAACGAGGAGATAACAAAGGGAACCTCAGTGAAAGAGCTTTGCTTTTGATTAAGTGCTGGCTGGCGAAGTTTGCTAGACACTATCTAATGACATTGCCACAGGCTGCAAGAGTGGCTGAGGTTAAAGCTGGTGTGACAATCTGACAGAAAACAATAAAGGCATGCAAGGGGTGCTTGTCTGGTTTTTGTATGTGCAGTTCAAAATGTGATGTCTTTGTCAGGTGAATAGATTACGAGATCCATTTCCCCACAATTCATCAACAGAAACCTGGAGGGCTAATGTTTCCAGACCGAGCTGCTTTGTACGTGGTAGCAATTGAAGACAGACAGTACAAGGACTTCAAAATTCACTGTGAGTAAGCACCTGCCAGCAACCCTTTCCTATGGCTATTTCCCTAAAATATTTCATTCGTAGTAGCCTTCTGTAAGCTCTTTGCAGGCCAGAATTCCAATGTAAATGTGAACTCTGAGAAAATGTTGGTCTGCTGATAAATTCGGGAAATTTGCTGTAATTTCAAGTGCACAAAGGAAAGATGCATGTATAAATTCATTAAGACTTTGCCTTGAGTTATATTAATACCTCTAGATGTATTTAAAATGTGGATTATAGGAGATTCAATTTTGTTGTTGTTTTGATAAATATATAATCCATCGTAACAGCCACAAAAACCAGTAATATTCTTTTGCCATCCAGGTCCTTATTTTTAGTTTTAACACAACAAAAACATAAAAACAGTAAGATGCAAATAAATTGTAAATGTGAAGAAATAAACCAAGAAAAAAATTGTATCTCCATGATAAGCTTGTCAAGAAGAAAAAACCCCACAATATGTAAAGCTTTTTTTAACACATTTTGTGTGAGAATTTTCAAATTAAAAATAAGGATCAGAAATTTAAATTTTACTTACATGTTAAAAAAGGGTTCTAATTTTATTTTTTTTATACTTCATAGATGCATAAAATTGACTTTTCCTTTGCTTTTTAAATGTTGGGAGGGTTTCCTTGAAGTGTCATTGAATGACACTGCTGTTAGTGACATCTACAAGTGACCCAGTCCAGGCTCCTGCTCCAACCAAGTCAGACTTCACAGTTAAAGCAGGTCACCCACAGGGCCCTGCCCTGCAGTCAGGAGATGGGGATTCCACAGCTCCTCTGAGTGAAGCACCCTTAGGAGTAAACAAGTTTCTAAATATGTAGGCTGACTTCTCCTTGCTGAAACTTGCCTTCATTCCCTCTTCACCTGAAGAGAAGCTGACTTTTTCTTTGTTTCTGTGGCAGTGGACAGCAATTAGATCCCACCATAAGTCTTGCTGTCTCAGGCTAAGCAAAGCCAGTTTTGCTGGACACTCCTTATATCTTAGCATGGGGTTCACATCCATCGCCACCAGATTGTACTGCTGGTTTGTGTTCAACTTGTCCCCACATCACCCAAATTTGGATTGATTTGATCATAAGATCATAATACTTGTGATCAAACGAACAAGTTTTGCATTATTGCATTCTTCTTTTCCTTTCAACTTTTTTTGATTCTATATATTTTTCAGAGCTGGGCAGTTTCACTTAAAGGTATTTTCCATTAGGGAATAAAAAATCTCAAAATTCCTAAGGAGGTTTATTAACCAAAGATAAATGAGAAAGTTTGAGTTAAATTAGTGGGTTCAGACAACCTTTAAATAAAAATGCCTAACTCCTCATTCTTTGCCTCTCACCTCCTCCCAGAAAAGAAGGCTTGGTGTTTCTGTAATCAAATTCAGTGCTAATAAACAGAACTGCCAGTTGGTCAGAATTGCTATTTTGGGTCAAAAGTGAGCCCAGTGCAGTGGGGCAGTGACAAGAATTCTCTGTAGGTGCCAGGAAGGATTATATCTCCTCCTCAAGCACAGTCTAGATTTTTCTCCTCAGTTATGTGATGACCTTGACAGCTAAACTCATTACAAAATGTACAGATTCAAATGGATGTATGAGGCATCCATTCTGTAAAGGAATCAGGGTCGTTTTGGCCTAAGATCCTTTATGGGTTCTTTCACCTTGCTTTTGAGCCCCTTCTTTTCTAGACCTTGAGTCTTTTTCTTTTCTCACAGACAATACTTCTGTTTTCAACTTATTTCTTTTTTAGTCATTTGAAAAAATGTTTCAGGTTGTTTTTTCCTCTTCTAAAATGTTGTTTACCTTGAAGACACTTTATTTTCTGATCTCACCTCTGATTTCCTTCCCCCCCTTACCTTATATACCTCTGTGTCTTCAGTTATTTCCACCTCACTACCCGTCTGTGCCACCATCTTGTCTCTCCTTTCCATTTATAAATGCTTGATGGTGTCTCCTTACATTTCAATTTTTCATCTTTTTCTGTCTTAAGGAGGAGAGAGTCTTGCCTTCATATGAGATGAGGGGCTGAGCATTTTAAAGGGCATTCAAGAACTGTTATATTGATTAAGAAATAATGCAATATGAGGTTTCTAAAAAAATCTAACTTCAGATTTTTCCAACTGAAGATTAATGCCACAGAGTACTGCTATAGTCAATTACTCTGATTTCCTGCAAAATGTAAAACATATAATTTTACTTTTTACCTCCTGTGACAGCTGTCTGCCTAATACAGATAAAGGCACATATTTCAAAGGTATCCCATGTAGGCTGAAGTACAGTAAATGATGGAGACCCCAGTAATAAATAAACAATTAATAAACTGTTTCTTCAGGGTTTCCTAGTTAGTCTTTTCTGAGTAATCACATAGAAACACATGACTTCTATAAATGTAATCTGAAGTTCGCACATGCTCATGATGCCTGAAACAAAAGTTTTGAACACCAGCTCCCCTGAAATGTTGAGAAACTCACAGCCCAATAAAGAGATAACAAAGTGGTATCAAAGAATCATTCATGCCTATATTCTTTCCAGTTTAGAAATATGCAGATTTTTCTATCATATTAGTTCTTCAGTCATACTCCTCTGGAAACCCCAGTAGCTCAAATGCTATGCTCTGAAAAAAATGAGACATTTCAAACATGCTCGCAAATGTGTTTATGAGTGAACTTTGCTTTTTGTTCAAACCGTTTTTTAAAATGCTCCCAGTATTCAGTTTAGACTTTTAGATGAAGCAGTGAATGGACCTTGACTTACATCCTTCATAAGACTAAGATTTTACTTGTTTGAAGGTTCTTCTTTTCACTTTGTTAAGCAACCTTAAAAGCAAAGCCAGTGTACTTTTCCATTTCTCAATGTTTTCATTTTGTGCAAAAAATCCTCAGCATGATAAGAAGCATCTGTTGGAACAATCAGAAGAACTATTCAAATACAGAGGATTGGCATGACTTTTAAATCTTTTCAAAGTGAACCTTTTGCTTTTCTGTCATGATATACATGCAGATTAGAACCTGCAGTCCCAACTATTGAGACACACCTGCAGTTCTACTCCTGCCAGTAATTCACTTGCTGAAACTAAAACTACTTAAATAATCACAAGAGCATGTAAACTTCTGATTGAGTGGCAATCTGTGGGGAAAAAAAAAAGAAAGTGTTAAGCAGCATGGATAGGAAAGGATAGCATCCCTAACAGCTATTCCCAAGACTCAGCCTGACATCAGATGATTTTGGGCAACACTCACAAGTGTCTAAAGCCACAAAAATCATTGAAAAATCTCATGTAACGGTTTTGGAGACACCCAAAAAAAAGGGTCACTTGTTCAAAGATGTACACTGAGGGCTTGTTTTGCCACAACTGCATTGTCTGTAAAGTAGGAATGATGACATGGACAACTGGAACAGGGACCAAAGAGCTAAAGGGGGCATCTGAGAATTAGGGGATGGTAGAAATTCTTTCAAAAGAAAAATGCTTTGAGAAACAAAAAATATTTTCTATTCTTACTGCTAACCTTGACAAATCCATTTGGATTGACAGGGTGGGAGAATGTGTACGGCTTTGACATGACCTGTATTAGGGATGTTGCCATGAAGGAGCCCTTGGTGGACATAGTAGATCCAAAGCAAGTGGTGACCAACGCCTGCTTAATAAAGGTTTGGTGATTCCAAATATACCTAATTATTATTATTAACTGTAGGATTATTTTGGGACCTGCTGCTTATGTTTTGCTACTATCTTTGCATGCTTTGAACCAGCTGCAGAATGCTGTCATCACAGAAACATGTAACACTATGAAGGAAAATTGTGCAGTTTTGAATTAGCCAGCACTTGCACGTTGCACATGCTCAATACTGTCCCATGACCTGAGCATGAACATTGATACCTTGATTTCTTACGGAATTCCCAAAAGCAAGATGTTCCTTGTGTCTCTACTCGTCTGGTTACTGCAGGCTGTAACTGAAGACTCTTAAAAATTTTGCATGTGCAAATACTGGATGAAGAGAGATGTGGTGTACTTAGATATGAATTTGAATTGCCCTACCTTCTCATAAATAGAGGTTGGAAATTACTGATAGCATGCTGCTGAGGAGAAGGGGTAAATGATTCTGTTTGCAGTAAGAAAGTCTGAAGCGTCAGTTCTGAATTGACGAGGAAATAACTAACACCAGAACACGTGATCAGAATTGGAACTCAATTTATTTGTCTAACTTCCTAATTCTTAGCCTTATGTAGAATGTTACTGTGCTCTCTCAGCCCCAACATCTGCACCCAAAGGTTAACTGGTACGCTGCTCTAGATGTAAGACAGAATGGTCACTAACCCCTGTTCACAAGATGATGTTAACAATGCAAGAACTACCTGCAGGAACACTTGAAAGCTCTAAAATTCCCTACACGTGAAGGAATCCTCCTCATGTGGGACGACTCTCATGAGCAAGGCTGTCTGCATCAATAGCAGTGGTCATACCAGGTCCATGAATCCAAGAGTACACTCACTTATCCCAAAGAGTCAATTCTAACTTTTCCCTTTCACTTTTTGCCAGTAACAAACACAGCATTAAGTATTCCCATATGCAAAAGGGAAAGCCATGCCTCCAGTCTGCAGAACCTTTACTGAAAGCAGCAAAAAGGAACAGAAGTAAAAACTCTACATGAGTACGTATGCATGCACAGTCCATCTGCACTGAGGGGAACACAAGATGGCTGTGCCCGAAAACACCCTGAACCAGAGCAGCTTAAAATTGCATTACACACAAAAGAAACAGCTATTTAGACTCTATGAAATATGTCCAGAGAGAAAGAGATCAGGGAGCAAAATGGGTTGGCTGCTCTGGAATAAAAAGCTGCACACCTGTAATTGAAGTGCAAATCTAATGCTTTATTTAGAAGGTCTTTGAAAGTAATTTGGTTTAAGATGACAGACAAAAATTTTCAAAGTGTGTCTATTCAGGTTTTATATTTAGTTTTGACATCTTTTGTCCATAAACTGAGTGGTGCTGTTCCATGTAGAGGTACCATGGGAGCAAAGCAGGTAATAAATACACAAGCACAAAGCACCCTCCATTCCAGAATCAGTCACTAATCTCAAAAACTGATCACTAAAGAAAGAGAAAATTGTCAATGAAAAGCATGAAGGAGGGAGGTTTATGTTCAAGCTAGCAATATGGAAGCAGGAAAAACAGACTCTGCAGTTATATATTTTTTAATTTAGTTTGCTTTTTCACATGTTTTATTTATATAAAGTGCATTTCTTTCGTCCTGAAAATATTTGTGAATTCAGAGAATAATATTAGCCTAAGAAAACATTTGAGAATAAACAAAGCCATAATGTTTAATTATTTAAATGTTTTATTACAGCACTTTTGGATAGCACAGCTTGTTCATATTAGATTCACAGAGGGATTTTTAGGGTTGTATTTAACCCAAAGCCAGCTAATTTAGGGTGCCTACCAAATGAATCTGGGTTCTCTCTACATTAGTCAGTGGATGGACTAGTCACTAGACACATTCCTCAGAGACCAGTCAGAGTCTTGTGCTTCTGCAGTTATTTCAATTCCCAATTTAGACACTCTGAATTGTTCTACAAAATCAGCAAAATAAGACATCAACTGTGCATGCTGTGTAGCCATGACACTTATCTAAAATGCTGGAGACTGGAGTAAAATTCCCTCTTTTGTACTCCTCAGAAACTGGATGTAACCCAAGTCCTGGATGCTTTAAGGAACTTCAGGCACTAGGCCACAGGTGCACTAGGGGTGGTGCATGCAGGGAATGCGGCATCCTCTCTCTTTTGAAAGCCATTCCCTTTTGCATGGTCTCTTAAATACATCTGAGGGGCACAGGAATTGTCCTGCCAAATAGGAGTCCTTGTTTAACTTCCAAACCAAATCAGCCAGGGAGAGTAGTGGGAACAAAGCGTCTTCAAACCACCAGAATCAATAACTGAACTCAGGAGAAGTGTACAGGTGTCCTACTGAGGGCCTACTGCTGTCAGTAACACTGCCAAAAAAAATGGAAAAGTTTGTTTCATACTTAGTAAAACAGTTGTGTTTTCTTCTCTGATCCAAAACCAAACAAATAAACAAGCAAACAAAAACAACCAAAACCAAAAAACAAAACAAAACAAAAAAACAAACAAAAACAAAACCAAAAAAAAACCCCAAAGAAAACGTGAAAGAACTCCACCAAACCCAGCCATCCACTGAGATTTGAATGTTTAGCATATTTCCATGCTCACAAAATCCTAGCTGACTAACCTGACTGTCTGGAAAGGAGATCAGGAAAGAGGTCCCTTGGCACTCTAGAAGCAACCTTAACTCCAGTTTGTATCATTTGTCCCCTGTGCAGTTAGCTGTAATGAGTGTTGCCATTTTAATTAAGAATATATAGTAGCCAGAGTATAATTCAAAGAGATTGCCAAAACCAGACTTGGCCATTCTCAAAATTATATTAGTTAATAAAAAAGCCCCCACATTTGTCTCATACCTTGCATTGCAAAAAAGCTATGTTTCTGTCCTTAAAAAAAGAACTGCAGAAGTGACCAACAGTTTATCCAGGACATCTGTTCAGTATTTTTGAGGAGGTTCTACTGACTAACGAAAATATTTCCTAGTGCTTTTGATTTCCCTTTACCCTGCAGAGCCAACACAGCTCAGAGAGAGGGAGCTAGTTCCCTTTTATGTACCCCACCATTAGACTTAAGTCCCAATTTCCCCACGGTGAGATCACTCAAAAGACACCAAAAACTACAGAAGTCTGCAGTCACCCACCAGTCCAGTCTAGCTTGGCAAAGCAACTTTTGCAGGCTGCCATGGAATTCTGCCAGGAGACCTCAGAAGTTCTCATTCCTACTTTTTTCTTACCTTGTTTGGAGGGGGAAAAACCAAAAACATTTTAAGGTTATCACAGCTTTAAGAGACCAATTATATGCATAGGTCACTGATAAACACTAGTGCCTCAGGGTGTCATTGCAATGCAGTAGAATAATTTTCATGATGATTAAGTTGTTCTTGAGCAGTAATGTTAACGAGGCAGGCCAAAACTATGGCTTGCTTAAATCATCTCCCTGTAAGTTTTCTAAGTCTCAGAAACACAAATGGGGTCCATGCAAAGGCCTCAGTAACTGAAATATGGCTGCATCTTTCTATGTCTGTTTTTGCAGACTTACCTTAAGTTATAGAAGGCAGTTTCTACAAGAGCCCTCTAATGGGCAGTCTAGACTCTGTTCTCCACTTCTGCAGTGCGAGTCTTAAGAAATGCTGGTAAGGTCAGAGACGTGATTCCTGACTTCAGCTGGTAGAGTAGAGAATATTTGGATTTCTGCCTACAAAAATTCTGTTTCCCTATAGGCATGAGCAATAGGGGTATGAGAATGAGCAGTGAGGGTACCAGAAAGTGCACAGGAAGCATTCCCCACAGAACAGTACTTCAGACTTACCATCCTCCCTATCATGACTACACGTTTTGGAAACAACCCAGAGAAAAGCAGTACCTTGCTGGGAGAATCAGATCCATGTGAAAAACACACTCCAAGCCTTGGACAGTGAGATTTAAATATTGATGGAAATAAGCAATCTTGAAGACTACATCATTGCTTCCAACTACTGCAATCAAGCCATAGTATGATTTACATGGTTTGCTTCTGTCTTGCTCAAGAGTAAGATCCCTGTGCTCACTGTTGGGACTGACATAGGACTAGAAAGCATCAAAAAGCAGGCCACTCTCATGCCTCAAATGTTTTGACTGCTTGACACAGTCAAATCACTTTCCATTCCAGAGATGCACAAACAAATACGTTTGTTTTTATTAAAAATCCAACTCTGGCATCTGTCCTCATGCTGACGGTCCCTGATGATAAAAGGTTTTTGAACTGGGACCTGTATCTATCAACATCTATCATGCCTGTATTTGTCAAAGCACCTTTTTACCTTGATTTTCTCCAGCTTCTAGAGTCCCTCCCTGCCATTCCCAAGAACACACACTCTTCAGTGAGTGTCCTCTCTGTCAGCTTAGTCAGATAACTGGATCATTTGCTCATGATTTGATAGATTAGAATGTACCTCTGATTTCTTACGGTGTTAAAAGGCTGTCAGTCATCTTTGTGTCTGATCATTAAATGAAATACTAAAGTTCATCACTTAACACTTACCTGAGAGTCACAGACAACTGCGTCTAAATGTCTTTTTCTTTCTCTTCAAAACAGGAAGTAGACATTTATACAGTGAAGACTGAAGAATTGGAATTTACTTCTGCATTCTGCCTCCAAATTCAGCGTAATGATTACATTCATGCCTTGGTCACCTATTTTAATATTGAATTTACGAAGTGCCACAAGAAGATGGGATTTTCTACAGGTAATCTGTATTTCTTTTGATTTCCTTTCTGTTGCTATTAGTCTATCAGTGCTGCTGATTAGATGGTACAGGAAGGTTTAATGTACCACCACGTTTGAATTTCAGTGATAAAAACCATTGTAATTTTGGGGGAGATAAGCAGGATGGGAAAAGGACAACTGCTTATAGGAATTCTGTGGAAACAGAGGCAGGGTTTCACAATGGCTATCAACCTTAGAGCTCAGCAGGAATTTATGTTCCCCACCAGTTTTAGCAAAATCCTGAGTCAAATTTCTCAGATTAGACAGGGAATTATCGGCTCAGTGAGAGATAGAAGCTCTGCATCCTAGTTTTCCCCAAATCCAAAACTCAACAAAGCTCTGGCTTGCCCCAGAGTCTAGAAAAAAACTATCATTTTTTCCAAGCTATAAAAATACCCGTAGTGATTATGTGAATCGTCTCTAACAACCCAGCTGGGAAACTCTAACTTGCCTTGGTGACCAAATATTTAAAGGAATAACTCCATTCCCTTAAGGCATTGTTTACAAGACTGAATAAACCAGAGAGTGTTGCAATTGCCTGTCCTGACTGCCAACTTGTACAGCCTCCTGTCTCAACAGGAGCAGTCAGTCCACGAGGATTGCAAAGCTTGCAGTTGTAGCAGACAGGTATTACCAAATACCCATCTTCCAAGAAATTTTAAAATATCCATTATCAGTAGATGCCTTTTCAGGTGCAGTCTTTGCTTCAGTACATACAGGTGAGACAGCCAGTCATGCCTGTCAATTTTTTTTTGCATTTGCTTCATTACAGGTACCTAAAGATATAATAACAGAAAATGGCCCTGCATGCACAGCAAAGAAATTGGCTGATTTTCTAGTGGATTGGAGAGTTCGGCACACTTTTGGTGTTCCTTACTCTCCCACCAGTCAAGCCATTGTTGAAAGAACACATCACTCTTTAAAACATTTTCTAGATCAGCAAAAGGGAGGGTTAGCACAGGCAACACCACAGATGAGGTTAAGTAAAGCTCTGTATGTCTTTAATTTTTTAAACAGCTCTTTTGCAGAGCCTGATCCACCAATCTTCAGACATTTCTCTAACAGTACAAGAGCAAAGTTAAAAGAAAATCCTCCAGTGTTAATTAGAAACCCAGAAACCTCATCCTGTAAAAACCTCATCCTGTAGACAGCCTGCATGTAGACAGGAGGTTGAAGGAAGAGTTTCTCTGCCTCTGTTTAATTTATCATGGTAAGGTAGGGCCAGAAGAAATTACTCCATAAAAAGGTCGTTTGGCCATCTGCTGCTGAAGGTCACCACTGTCTAGAAGACTGGTGTAGATTCTCACCTGGTGTCTGTTGGCAAAGCTCTAGTGAATTCAGTAAAATAACCAGTTTGTAGGACATGACAAAGTGCCACTTCATTGATGTGTTATTTCTTAAATGATGAATAAGTGTGTAATTTGGGGTGGACTTGGAGACTTGGGCCTGTATTACACTCACCCCTACCCTGTTCATGGGGCACAAGTTTCCAGTTACGTCAGGCTTTTCTAGGGAAGATGGCTTTGCACAGGGGCATGCGCACATGTACGTGGGTGTGTACAAGGCAGCAGTTATGATTGAGAATATAAATTCAATTTCATTTTGGTCTAACATGTTTTCAGTTAGAAATTTTATGCAGCCATGTCCAAATAGCAAACAGTCTGGATCTGAACTCCTTCAAGAAGATATCTCATTAAACAATTGAAATTAACAGTCATTAAAACTGTCTGGACACATAGACAGAAATTAGCTGGTACAATCCTTTTCCTTTCAAAGATACCAGTTTGCCAGAACAGTTTATGAAAAAAAGTTGGTTTATATCGGTCTTCTGATTCTAGAATTTTAGAAAACAGTTAAAAATTCCTGTCCTGCCAGTTTTTTTAAAAAGCATCAGTATTTGTCCAGTCACAACGAATTTTCAAGGCTAAATATTTTTTTTTAAATGTTCACATTGAAATGAAATAAGATCATTATTTTATTAAACAGTGTTAATTATGATACAATACAGTGACCTCATGTGACTGGGGAATACAAACAGAAGAAAAATAAATTTATCAGAGGCTTTTTTTGCCAGGCTAGGAAGTCTCTGTGCTTGTACAGCTATTCTTAGGTTCCTAGATCCTCTTGACTGCAAGAGTGGTAGGAACCAGAAGTGACCAATACAGGTTCATTAGGCATTGCTCAAAGATTGGCATTTAAATCAGAAATAAAATCAAATAAGTAAATTAAAAGCCTGAAATTGATTCTGCTACGCAAGACTAGAAATTAATTTAGACCAGTTTCCATCTCTGGAAAATTGCCCAAAATGCCTTTTAAAAGTCCCAAAACAGATCAAGGTGCAAGTGCCCTTTCATCAGCTCTATCCTCCTGGAAACTATAAAATCTGCTGTTTTGGAATCACTAGTCAAATGTTTCATCTGTGAAATTGTGATTAATAGTTTTTGATGAACCTTTCCTTCATGCTTCTGTATAACTTTTTTTTTAACTAATTTAGGCTTCTGAAATTCAAAGCACTTAGTGGTAAAGATCTTCCCAATTTGAACACGTGTGGGTTGAAAGGAGAGCATTAAAAAAGTGCCTATTTTGCCCTGTAACCCATTTTGCAGAATCCTTCTTGCTGGGTGTGATTCACATCTGGCATATTCCAGTAAAAATTAGAAGACAACCCACTGACACTCAGCAGAATTGTTCTGTTGTGAAGTATGTTTGCTAATATAGTACATAAAGCATTCTATGAGAAGAAAGGGTTTTTCCCAATTGTTCCCAAGTCATAATTTGATTTTCAAGGCATGTAGGAATTTTCAATAAGTGATATCCATACATATTTTTTAGCACCTGATGCTCCTTATACTCACTGGAAGCAAACTGTCTTCTACTTGGAGGACTATTTAACTGTGAGACGAGGAGAAGAAATTTATGGGACTATATCCATGAAACCAAATGCAAAAAATGTGGTAAGTCAGCATCCCTGATCCTAATTCCACCTCTATTGATCACAAACTACAATCAGCAATAAAGAAAATGAATAGGACTAAAACAGTGAGCATGCTAAAGGCATTCATGTTTATTAGTAAGAGCTCCAGCCACAGCTTCACCAAAGCTGATGAGAGCAATGATAAAGCAGTGCTAATGTTACAGAAGTCAACCTGCAAAGCAGGCTGGCATGGGAAGGCAGAAACAATTCAAATACATCACCGAGTCAGCTGCCCTCTGCAATCAGCTTGACTGATTTTTGTGATGCAAGCAGGCAAGGGGCTCTTCACACTGTCACTGAAATCAGTACAAAGATCCCTTCTGCCAGCACAGGATGATCAAGTGTAAGTACTTCAGTTCCACATCTATGGGCACTGAGTGATTTGCCACTCAGTGCCCAAGGACAGTCCAACAGGAGATTAAGTAACACATTTCAGAGGAATGCTTGTATTGAGCATGCTTGAGTTGAACTCACTGATCAAATCTACTTGAGCTCACTAATTGAGTGATAGGGTTGTTTAAAAATTGTGCCTTTCCATAGAAAATACAGATGCTTTATTTAAGACTACAGCTAAAGCATGATGGATATCACACAACCATGACTGCTGAAAACTTCCTCAGTTTCTCTACTGTGGGCTAAATCCTCCTGTATCAGTTATTCAGTGCTTCTTTTAACGTGTAAGGAGACTGTGAGACATGGTCTGATGGATAACCCATGGCTGAATAGAATAAGACATGAGAAGTATGGCTTCTGAGAGAAACACTGGCACCATTTTCTGCCAAAAACCTTGAGTAGTATCTCTTCATTTTCTATTACAGTAAACAGCAGTTAAAATAACCTGGTTATCCATCTATGCAGCTGTTGTAATTATTGAAAAATTACATTTGTTAACTGCAACAAATCTTAACATTTCATTGTCTTCTCTTTTTGCATTGATTTTCCATTTTCCTACCAAACACAGATTGGATATTATTTTCATAGTGCTGTTGATATAGGGGGAGAAATAAACACAAACTTGGCATTAAAACAAACACATTCACCCCTGAAGCTACTTGCTGCGAGAGGAAAATAATCTGTTTCTCACCCTTGTGTTGTCCTAGGGGGACTGGAATAGGTTTTTTGGGTTAAATGTATCAATTTTCTTTGAGGGAAAAATTAATAAAATACCTCAGATTTGTTCACACAGCAGTTAGCACCTGAATGCAGATTTAGGTGCTAAAATTAATGTGCTCTTGATAGCTGTCATGAGAGAGAAACCACCTTGGTTCAAAAGGATTTGCTCATGCTTTGTTCTTCTGAAACACAAAGTTTTTGAAAAGCTTGCATAGACACAACTTCCTTCTGTAGGGCTGTGTAGTGCCTCTTCCCTGAAAACGTGTCATTACAAGATAAAAAATTACTAAGGGCTTCTGTACAATGGGAAGTTTACCAGATATATTCTGGAATAACCCCTAGTGGGAAAGCCCTTTAGCCTAAATTAAGAGCATCTCAATGGGGGATACCCTTCAAAAATTTTCCTAGGATACGTATGATAACAGCATTTCAGAAGCTTCCTGGGAGTAACTAGGACACTGAATCCACCTCAGGAAGAGTATAGAAATATGACCTAGGCACGGATTGTATGGTGAATGCTATTACACATCTTACAGCCTGCTTTCTCAGTGTCAGCACCAATTAAAAACAGAGGAAGTTAGAAACCACCCCAGGAATCTCTTGAATCTGCCGGTCTTTTCAACCCAAGCAATGATAACTGCATTAATACACTAAACTTACGGTCTTACTTACATGTTACATTTAAATCTTTTTACAGCGTGACCTGGATTTCACAGTAGACTTGGATTTTAAAGGACAGCTATGTGAAATGTCAGTATCTAATGACTACAAAATGCGTTAGCAAGAAACCTTTCAGAGAGATGAAAACGAGAATTTTATCAAGTCTTGAACTGCTGAGCTTCAAGCTAGGAACAACTGTTCACAAGATTATTATATTAAATACTAGAATGTTTACTCTGATGGAGGGTGGTAACCTGATCTTTCTTGCAGATAGTACAGGGGGCTGGGATCCCACTGTGAATGTACAGTATACAGAACTGTAGCTTTTGTTAAACATAGGAAAAAAAATAAGCAACAGTCTTGAGTGTTCTGGTTAACTTTAGGATGGCAGAAGATGCATATACAAATTGTATTACTTACTGTGAATTTCTGGTTCTTCCAAGCTTTGCATGTTAAAGATGATTAGGGCAGTTTTCTCACTATGAAAGACTACTACAGCACATTACTGTGATAGTATTACTGGACTTATAGTCAATATAAATGAATATATATATTGTACATGAGAAAAAAAGAACTCATTTCATAATAGGAATTTTTGTGATTATTTAATTCTCATTATGCAGTTATGGAAAGATAATGATGTTACCTCTGGCACTACTCTAGGCAGTGATATATTCCATCAACTGTCCAATGTTATAGCTTTGGTAAATATTCCATGCAAAGTGTAGATAAGAGCTGGGCATTTACAGGAAGTTCAACAACTATATTTTTGAATGTCCTCTGAAAATGTGGACCATTCGTTTTGAAATTCACCTTCACAACTGGATGTCTGTTCAGAGCTTTTAAAAACATTAGCTTTTTATCCTTGAAAATATTCTGTGGTGAGTTTTTATAGCTGGATTTTGCATGAGACTTTCAGAAATCAGACACCTAGTATTTAAATGTGATGAATGCAAAGTCTCTGAAATGGTGGATAATTCATGCTTCTTGGCCATGCCATATTTCAGTTCTTTGCAAAATTCTTAATACAAAATAATTTTAAAAAAATAGGAATTAGTGTTACCTTTTGGTGATGTTTTAGATAAGTTTTAAATTGCAAATACTATTCTCAAGAGTGCAGTAATTTGCAGGAGCAAGTTAATGTCTTTAAAAAAAAATGTCGATGGCTTCTGATACTACTAAGATGTCTGTAGCTTTCCCATCCCCTTGAGCCCCTTGTTTTTCTTACAAAATCTCCTGCTTATTGTTAAAATATTAAGTGCTTACAATTCCTCATATGTATGTATCAGGTCTTTTTACTATATGAATGTGGGCCATTTAATCACATGTAATTCATCAACTACTGCATCACCAGTCCTATCTACACATTTTCCAGTCCATCTGGCATTAGGCACTAAATCATGTTCTATCTTGTACTGGATAAGATTGACTAGTTTTTTGCCTAAAAATATTTTTAATCACCTGCAAATAAAGCATACTTGAAGATGTATTTTGCCAGTATTTGTCAACTTCTCACTTTTTAGAAACCTATTTCTATTGATTTTCCCTCCACAGAAACTGTACAGTGCCTCCATTTTCTTATGGTCTAAAGAACATGGTCTAGGGATTGTATCACATGGTATCTATGTAGAGTGAAATTAAACTGTAATTCAGCAGTAAAAGATACTGTTTTCAATTTAGTTCATCATCGTTGTTTTAAAGCACTTTTCTTTCATATTTTTTGAGTGTGGATGAACAACTTTCCTCACAAATTCGAGTTTATCTGTCAAATATTGCTGTCATTTTCAGGAAATGAGTTCAGCTACTCTCAGTAATGGACTGGAACAAAACCCTCTGCAAGTTCCTTTCTAGTAACACTTTTGTGATTCTAGGAATTTAAGGTAAGGAATTCTACCAGATTTTTTTCTCAGGCCCTCCATTTATATAAATCTACTCAAACGATGTTTTCATCTTCTTCTTTGCCACTAATCACTGAGCTGACTATTACTGAAAGAGGAAAGACTCTTGCTTTGCTTAAATTATACTTTGAAAGCACTTCAAACCATCCACTTCTCTAGACCACTGCATAAATATTTAATAACTTTAATATTAAAAGAATAACAAAGAAGGGAAAAAATCTCATATCTTGTTTAAAATAAGCAAACAAAAAAAAAGACAAATGAGGAAAAAAAAGAAAAAAAAAAAAGAAAAAAAAAAAGAAAAAGAAATATTCCAAAGAGTCTTTACTGAGAATATGTCATTTTTGCCTGACAGAAAGCACAGGTCAAGAAGCAGCAAAAAAACCCCACTAGATCAGAACAGCTCATTAACCAATTTGAGAAGTATTTAAGCATTGCTGTCCACTGTCTGCCCTTTCTGCCTCATCTTTCAACTACTGACAGTGAAGTGTTGGTCTCTCTTCAATAGTGGCCCCTTTGCCTTAGTACTTGAAGCGCCCGTTCACTTTAGTGTTGCAAGATTAAATCCTGACTGATATTATTAATGGCACAGTTCTGAGATGGCCACCACACCTCAGGCACGTTCTGTCCTGGAAAATTAGCTTGTGCTTTTCTTCACATCAAAAAAACCATCATGTATTTCTCCATCACAAAAAGAACTGAGAGTGCCTACTGCAGAGCTGAGTGTCTTCATGTCACAGTGATCAAAAAGCAAATTCAGGCTTCCAAAGCCATTAAAGCTGTTACCTACCAACAAGGCTTTGAAAGCACCAGTGAGTTCGGCACACAGAGGATCAGTTAGGTCAGCATTAGTGAAACAGGTATGCAAAGATCTTGCAGGTCAGGTGTAATCAGCTAGAAGGCTTTCCTCAGCAATCCACCAAGTCCGGGTAACTACCACAGAGCTTCATTTTCTCAAGGCTCGAATAAGGTCTCTCTCCAGGACTGAACCAAAGCCACTGATTTTCAAAACTTTGCATTAAAATATAATGACAAAATGACTGTTGAGAGCTGAAACAGACACATGTTTAAAACGTTTAATTCCCTTCCCACAGACAGGAGAAGAAGATAATGAGCTAAGGTCAGAGCATGAGAAAGAAACTGAAATACAGTATTCACTCAAAAGACTGTCCCTGATGAGTAACACAGCGCTGGAGAAAAGAGAAAGCAGGTCTCTTCTGCCTTGACTCTGATCTTAAGGCAAAAGTATTAAAACTCTTCTCAGGGATTGTTCTGTCACTTGAAACAAAAAGGAGCATCCAAAAAGAGCTACATTCTGAGCATGCTTCTGAAAGGCACAGTGGGCAATTCACACTTGCAGTGCTTGATAGGATTAAGAAAGGAGTCTGCAGTGTTAGGGGGCCACTCTGTATTCCCAAGGTTCTCTAAGGAACAGTGTAGTATTGCTCTATTCTCATAAGCATTTCTTACTTCCAGCACCAAGTAGCCCTTGCCAGATGTCCTTAGTTTCAGGTTTGGGTTTTGCAGGGGTTGTTCTGGGGACCTTTCTGTGTGCAGAATTAGGGGTTTACAGCCTTTTTCTACTGTCTTAGACTTCTAATAGGAGTTGAAACTGTCCAGAATATGAACAAGAATATAACCCAAGGCAGTAATATTTGCCCAGTAATACCTAAGGCATGTTTTTACCGCAGAGCTAATTTGAAGAACCTTCTCAGAGATCATTTCTTACAGGATTTGTTTTAAACTTAATATTAATTCAGAAATTAATTTAGCACATACAGATTTGATTATAGATAACTTCATTCACTTAGAAGGTAAGTTTATAAAGGATACATGGTATTCTATGTATCTAATGAAGAATAAATCCCTGCTTTAAGACAATTAGAAAGAACAAGGCTGACCTGCTGAAAAGCAGTTCTTCAGAGAAGGACCTGGGGGTGCTGGTGGACAATAAGCTGCCCATGAGCCAGCAGTGTGTCCTGGTGGCCAAGAAGGCTAATGGTGTCCTGGGGTGGCATAGGAAGAACATTGCCAGCAGGTTGAAGGAGGTGATCCTGCCCCTGCAGTCAGCCCTGGTGAGGTGCATCTGGGGTGCTGTGTCCAGTTCTGGGCTCCTCAGACCAAGAGAGACATGGAGCTCCTGGGGCAGGTCCAGCAGAGGGGAGTGAGGATGACTGGGGGACTGGAGCATTTCTCTTGTGAGGAAAGGCTGAGGGAGCTGGGCCTGTTCAGCCTCGAGAAGACTGAGAGGGGACCTTATCAATGTCTGTAAGTACCTTAAGAGAGTGCCAAGAGAATGGGTCCAGACTCTTCTCAGTGGTGCCGATCAATAGGACGAGGCAGTGGGCAGAAACTGATGCTCAGAAAGTTCTACATGAGCCTGTCACTTGGTTTGTTCAGCCTAGAGGAGATTGAGGGGAGACCTCATTGTGGTCTTCAGCATCGTCAGGAGGAGAAGTGAGGGGAAAGTACTGACCTTTGCATCCTTGCAGCCAGTGGCAGGACTGAAGGAAGATGAGTCAGGGAGGTTTAGGTTGGATATCAGGAAAAGGTTTTTCATGCAGAGGGTGGCTGAGCACTGGAACAGGCTCGCCAGGGCAGTGGTTACAGCACCAAGCCTGACAGAGTTCAGGAAGCGTTTGGAAAACACTCTCAGGCACATGGTGTGACTCTTGGAGTGTCCTGTGCAGGGCCAGGAGTTGGACTCAATGATCCTGATGTATTGACAGCATATTCTATGATTCTATGAGGAAGAACTTCACTGTGTGGATGACCAAGCACTGGAACAGATGGGCCAGAGAGGTTCTGGAATCTCCTTCCCTGGAAATATTAAAAAATCTCTTGGCAACTAATCCTGAGTAACGTATTCTAAGGGACCCTGCTTGAGCAGGGGGTTAGACTACATGGCCCCCAGTGGTGCTTTCCAAACCTAACCATTCTGGGATTCTTTGATTTCCAAGAACAGAGACTCCCCAGCCTCTCTGGGCAGCTGTTCCAGGGCTACACTAATCTCACAGGGACACTTAATGTTCAACTGGAATTTCTCATGTTTTAACTTGAGACTGTTGGTTCTTGTTGCTTTATTACTTGCCCCTGAGAAACGCCTGGCTGTAACTCTCCATTAGGTGCTGGAAGATACAGTTAGTTCCCACCTTAGTCCCCTCATGGTAACTCCTCTCTTCCCTACACAACCCATGATTGCATCCTAGCCTTCTATATGAATTACACCTCCTATCCACCTGTAATCCCCCTTCCTCCATTTTTCCTTCTAACAGTTTATGTTGCTGCTGTTACACAGTGCTTAACAAATGCATCTAAGGGGTTTGCAACGAATGTAATCCCAAGGATCACTGTTTAAAAGAGAACTTCAGTTTTCCTACTGTGTTGTGTTGGTGGCATGGAGGACACATTTTATGAGCAATTTCCATTGGCTTATAAGCTCTAAATTTATGCCAGTGTGTGCACTTGCCTAGTTGGAATATACAAATAAGCCAGGTGACTTCTTTTTCAATAGGCATGAAGCATTCACAGACTAGTTCCAGCTGGAAAAGTGGGAGGTTTTTAGCCTTTTTTGAAACATTTCTTTTCAACATTTCTCAGAGATAATCTCAGATCTTAATCTGCTAAGCACACAGGTATGTGGGAAGAAGACAAATCCTTTAGATTGCATGTAAATTTCCTAGAAATTAACTGTGAATTAAGAGCACCTACAAATATTTTTTAAAAGCAACTAAAGAAACAAACCTGATGTTTTAGATCTGATATAACAATATGTTTAGAGTAAGGAGAACATGAATCATCAGCTAGAGATTTCCCAGAAAACTGGTATTTCTGCACAGTATGACTGGGGTGAGCCAGGGCAGTAGTACGCCTACAGGGAACAAGAGTGTACCCTGAAAATAGCTGTTGCTTCTGAGGATAGACACAAAAAGGGTAAAAGATGTGTTCTATACAGCTGAGACAGAGAAAGAAGCAGACCACTGCTCACAGATGACTGTTAAAGCAAAGCACCTGTCTCTTAGACAAAAAAATAAAGATTATGCTAGGGTTCAGATACAGCTGACAGGAAAGAAAAATATTTCTATGATCTCAAAATTTTTGCAATCTCTGCTGTTCTCTTTGTATCTCTTTCAGGCTCTACAGGTACCAATACAATCTCCCCGACTCCCTTCCCTTTCCCTTGTCTTAGTATGTTTGATATTTTTCTCATTTTTTAGTGGAAACAAACAATGGAGATAAGTGATTAAGCAAACAACATGAAGGTAGCATTTTTTGAGAAAGCTTGGAGAGATGGTATAGTGTGATGACGAAACACAAAGAAACCGTGTTAGCTTTGAGATAACAACTGCAACAAAAAATCAGTCTTACTTCCTCACACAGCACACAGGTTTGGGATCCAAGTCATTCCTCTGAATCATCAAGTGTAGTCTTTTAGAATCACAGCAATCAGCAAGATCAAGCCTGAGCTGACCCCTAAATCTACATGTGGGAAACAGAACATCCTCTTTTGCAGCTTGGTTCTGTGCTTTTTTGTCCAGCCATTTCCCATTTACTCACATGAACCATCAGCATTTCCAGTACAACACAGCCCTAGAACCAGCAATGGCCCCTTGTGTTAAGGTCACAACAGAATTTAATCACAAACCATACATGCACTACCATTTTGATGCAGGACTATGAAATGGCAGCCCAGAAGGACACATGTAACTCATTAACAGTAACTTGCAATGCTGATCAGTTAGCAGAAGTACTTTATCATTATAGTGGCATATTTTTCACATTTATTGGCATGACAAATTAATGCCATTAGCGAATGAGATATGATTGAAGCAAATATAATTGCTATTATCACCACTGAAAGAGTATCTCAGAAAAAAAAGTTCATTATTTTGCTTGCTTTCCTATGGGGTGAGTGTAGATTGCAAGAAATGTAAGTGGTGTGTGAAGCTGAAGCAGCAGCATGTGATGGACAGCATTTGTATGTCAAGTAGCCAACAACAAAACACATGGTGACAATACATTTTGAGCTGTGAATTGAGGGTATGGAAGCAGCAGAATTCAGAAAGTGAAGGTATCCTTTACCAGTAAAAATGTGCAGGTAACTGAGGAAAGAACTTCAGAAAACAATTGGAAAACATCCAGAAGACTGGGTAAATTGTCCTGATGCCTCCCACTGACAAACGTAGTGAAGACATTAAGGCCTTACATTTTCTGGGAGAAATTTCCATTTGAATTCTGCTGCTCAATGATACCATTAAGTAGGAATTAGGAATTCTCTTAAGCAGCAGGATGTCTACTCTCCATCTGGGCAAATTCCTAGACCCTTGCAACCTAATGTTCATGGGTCCAAATGCAAAATTCACTTCTACTGCCAAAACATTGACACTGTGTTATGTTCTTCCCATTCTTGTTCCTTCAACAGTACGGGCATAATATGCTGTTTCTTCTTCATCTTGAGAAGTTTCTAGTTTGTACTTCAGTGATATACAGGATTCCCTTTGTGGAATCTGCTTATAAACCAAAACCAGACCTACATCAAACTTTTTTACTAAGCTGTCCTCATCTCTTACTTGCCTCTGTGTCATGTGTCCTTTTTATTACAGTCCACTCACGTTAGTGCCTGTGGTAATGAGGATAAATCTAGTTGGCCTGGAGATACTGCCAGTCCTGTGAGACTTTGAACTTTTATAGAAAGCTAGAATTTTAGAATACAGAAAGTACCACTGTGATTTACCAATCTCTTGAAAACATCCAACCCCACTGCTGAAGCAAGACAAGCTGGAACAGGTTGCCCAGGACCATTTACAGTTAGGTTTGGAGTATCTTCAAGGATGGATACTCCACGACCTCTCTGAGAAAACTATTCCAGTGTTTGACCACTTCCACAGGAAAAAAAAAAGATAATTTCTTCTATTCAGATGGAATTTCCAGTGTTTCAATTTGTGCCTGTAGCCTCTTCTACAGTCACTGAGTACTCCAGAGAAGAGTCTGGCTCCCTCCTCTTCATTCCCAAGGTCCATCAAGTATTTACGTTTACTGATAAGATCCCTCTTGAGCTTTCTCTTCTTTAAGCCCCCTGGGCCCAGTCATTCAGGTGGTTTTCAAAGCACTTTACTGTTCAATTATCTGGCATGTACTTTGTCACCTTGTCAATGAGGATGTTATGGGAGAGAGTGTCAAAAGCCTTACTAAAGCTGAGTTAAACAACGTCCATGAATCTCCCATCATCCATGAATCTTCCCTCATCCATCAAGCTAGACATCTCATTGTAGAAACTATCAGGTTCATTATGCACAATTTCCCCATTGTAAGTCCATGCTGATTATTCCTGATCACCATCTTGTCCTTCGCGTATCTCAAAATGGTTTCCAGGACTAGTTGTCCATCACTTTCCCAGGAATTGTGGTAAGGCTCATAGTTGTCTGGACACTGCTTCTTGCCCTTCTGGAAGACAGGACTGACATTTGCTTTCTTAGAGATGTCTTGCACCACAGAGTGCTTTCATAACACCCTTGAATGCTCTGTTGCAGGTGTTGTGGTGGCACTTAGATTTGTTGGTATACAAAGCAGACAGGCAAAACCATCTGCTTAATTAAAATGCTATTTGTTTAGGGTTTTTTCCATCTGTACCACCGAAATGTTGGTTGTAAGGAAACCTTGGAGGTTTCTACTCCAAGCAGAAATTTCCTCAAAGCTATGTCAAATCACTGTGGCTTTGTATAAAATCTGTCCTGAAAACTTTCAAGGATGGGGATTTTACAAGTTATCAGCAAATTGGACACAACTCCCCTTCACAATAAACCATGCCTAGCATATTTAGCATTACATTTTGAAACCTGCCAGCAGTTAATTTTTAATCATTTGATAGATGTCTGTAATTCTGTGTGACTTCACTTTCTTGATCAATTGCACCCTACAGAAATCTCAGTATACCATGTTTGCACAGCTGCATTGTCTGCAGAGCAATGACAAAAAGGTACAATAGCTACTGTTCTACACAAGAATTGTGTCAGCGAGGAACAAACATTAAACAAAAAATCCAATATTTAATCATCTGTGTATATGTTCTCCATGTGCCTTGATGTGAGAAGCATTCGATTGCTGTGCAGCATTCCCTGCATGGGACAAGCCAAGAGCAAGGGCTTCACACATCTTACCTGAGTTTAGTAATTCCTTGCACAACCTCCCCTGGGGCTTCTAATGACATGAACTATTTCAGTGTAGAAGGTGACTTTACAGAGGGTTACAAATAAAAATGCCTATAGCATACCTGTAGAAAGTTTCACTCCTATCATTCGTCTTTGCTGACAGAAATGTCATTTAATGCAAATCAGTTTCTCTGTCAGAATAATACTTAAAGAAGTCCTGTCACTGAGAAGCTGCATTAGTGATTTATGCCTCATTTCATAGGGATGAGCAACAGCCTTATTACAGCTTCATAATATAAATCCATACAATACAGGGTTGCTATGACAACTGATGAGCCTTAATAGCCTAGATTCAAAGGACCTTGTTCAAAACTGTCAAGTAGTGCAGTTCAATGCAGTTCAGTCATTTGCACCTGTAAGACCTGGGAGAAGGCCATGCAGAAACAGAACAGTTCACTCACACTCTCAGAGGAGGCACCTGAGCTTTGCAGCCAAGAGCCTTCCTTACCTCTGAGCTATGCAGTGCTACTCCTGAGCCTTTTCAGCCCCCAGCAGAGGTATCCAAACTGGTGTTTGGCTGCAGCAATGCTGAGCTCCCGAGGCTACCTGAGAAACATGGTTCACATCCAGTTCCATTTACTAGTATTTCAAGATGAGGTTACAAAGAGGTAAGACAATTAAACACCTTCCTGATACTGAAAATGGGCTGCCCACCCCTCTAGACTTCTTTTCTCAAAACTGTGATCTTAGCTGTTTTCCACCCATATCCTCCCACTAACTGTGGTATTTGTCAGATTTTGCTGGGCTAGATCAGCTCACTAATGCAGGAGAGAATTCTGTCTTTTTCTTCTTTCCTCTATTATTTTTTTTCCCTTGAGATTCTGCCAAGGCCTAAAATGGCATGTTGCAGGGTTCTAACAACTTGTAAAAGGTAAAATGGAGGAGTAATGACTGGCCTGAAAGGAGAGCTGCAAGCCTATCCAGTACTGTACCCTCTGAAAACAGCAGCACCTGAGCTTTAACAGCAGCTGTAGAGTCACAGCAATATTCACATTCCTGATTCATAGACTTGATTTGCTCTGAAAAGGCAAGATTTAAGTGTAGTGCTGCAGCAGCCCTGAATCCTGAAAATAGGCAGACTGATGTTCCAAAGCTGATAATACTCACTTTGCAATGAGTTCATTAAGAAGACAGCAAAAAAAAAAAAATATTAAGCTGGATACAGTGGCACAAGACCTAAAAAAGCATATTATGCATGCTCTGAGAAAAAGAACACGGATTTCACAACGTGAGGCAAAGATGGCACAAGACGCAACGCCAGGCACAACACAGTATGTCATAGAGGCATGATAGCTGTGGCTGCTGCTCTTCCCTTCTGCAAGTCCAGCCAAAAGCTGAGCTGATTATATACTGCAAAGATGCAGATGCACACACAACACACTAATGTCATCAGCCACACAAACAACACAGCAGCATCTTCACCGCTCATTACCCACACACACAGGAACAGCAGCTTAAGTAATGCGAGTACTTGAGTAAGATTCAGAGCCACATAGTGTGTTACTTGAATGTCTCAGTTTCACAGGATTCCCTACTCCCTTCCTGTTCAACCCATGGAAACCAGACATTTCCAGTGAGAAAGATCCTCTGAATCTGAGTTTTTCTTCCAGTGATTGTTGTGCTCAGGAGAAGCATGTTGCAGAAAAGGCACTGAGAACTGCAGAAGCTAAACACAGCTGTCCGGTATAGCTGGACTTGTTTGAAGCACTTCCCTCTTCAGTGTTTGAAAGGAAAGAAGCAATGCTTATCTGACTAATCCAATGTCCTTTAACTTCTAAGTACATTTGGAAGGATTCAGTGTCACTGCATACAATACTTCAGATTAGTAATAGGAATGAACTTTAATACCCACCCTGTAAACTTAACCTACTGGGGTTTTTTTTTCCCCTTTAGAAGCCTGTTTTCATTGTACAGTAATCAGGTGTCTTTTAGTAGCTTCATATTAAAAGAACTTCAGTTGTTTGATGTGTAAACAGGCCAAAGTGCCCAACTGTCTCCTTTTCTCAGAAGTGTATGTGAATGCTATTGCAATTCCTGTAATTTCAATAATCAGAAAGACCCATTATTTCAACAGCTGTGGATGAATTCAGGAAGTTGCTACTGATGAGCTTTATGAGCATGTTTCTGCTTTCTAAAACAAGCTTCCACTTGTGCAGATGATAAAGTGGATTTATTCCAAAATGATCTCACATGGTAGAAAATTCTGCCAATATACGGATGTTGCAAACAAAAATGGTCCCAAGTTGGGAAATTTTACTTGAGTTAATTTACTACCATAGTACACAAATCTTTTATCGATGATTGAGGTTCTGAGGAGAGAAAAAGAGTGCAAACCATTAGATCAATGTATTCATGTACATTTTTTCTCTCCTCTGCTCCTGAGTTTCAGTTTCCTTTCTTTTCAGAGTTGACCTCACAGTGTCTGTCAGAATTTGTCCAGGGAGCCAACAGGCAGACCAGGAAAAGGAGGGGCTGCGTGTAATGCTTTGTGCCACCCCAAGTAATATGGTTTCTGCCATTCAGTTCCAATGCTTCCACTTGTCTTGGGCATAGGGATTACAGTTGTCCTGTTCCTCATTTGTCCCTGCTCCAGCATGGGGAGTGACCACTGACTGCAGTTCTTTCAGACGCAAACTTGTTTCAGTGTGGTTGTTCCTTATATATTCCTTGCGCGTGGAGCATTCCCACTTTAACAGCTGCAGATTACTCCTTAAATCTGGTATGTGACGAGGTGCTGTGCACTTCTCTCAGGAAGATTATAGTGTGCAATGATTTTTTTTTTCCTCTGTTGCTCCATTCACATCTGAGCAGGCTGGAACCTGTTTTGATTTGTACACAGTAATTCATGGACATCCAGTTCCAAAGGGTTGGGAGCACTGTGTTATATCCATGTAAATCGGCTTTTTATTGTGCACAATACCCAAAGATCTGTCACTATTGGGTACCTGACCAGGCAGAGATAAATTTCTCCCACTTTCTCCTTCCAACTCATCATCCCCTCTAAGAGTTTATGTAGGTGCACACAGCCTGTGAGCTGATTTACTGTACGCAGGGTAGCATTAGAGGAAACATTAGTGAGTCAAAGAGTTACATCAGTGAACATGAGAGCAGGATGAAGCCTGCTGAGTGTAAGGAGTTACTTTTTCAGCAGAAGTTCTCATTCTCTATTGCTGGTACTTCATTCTAGTAAAGGAAATTTTTGAGACCTTACATATCCCTAAAAGAATATACTACTGTCATCAATCTTACACCAGCTGTGAACTTTGTTCAGGGAAGACTCCATGACCCATAGGCCAGTTTCATGGTGTACAGCTGCATCACAATCTTGTCTTATCTTTATCCAAAAAGTTTTGGGGAAACAGGAGGGGGAGACTATGAGCAAGTTAAAGCTAATTCAGAAAGGGAAAGGGAAAAAACGGGAAGGGAAAGGGAAATAAAATGGGAAGGGGAAGGGGAGAAAAAGGAAAAAAGGACAGAAGAAAAAAAGGAAAAAAGTTTAAAAAAAAAAAAAAGGAAAAATTAAAATATTACTATTAAGCCAGTATTAACTTTCTGAAGAGCTGAGAAAAATACTGCCAGGAGGTATGAAACCCTGGTGGGCAGTCAGAAGACAGCAACCCAGCAACACAGTTAGCATCAAGGAACACGAGAAGCTGAAAATTCCCACACCACTTTGACGGCCAGCTGGACGGCAGAATCTGTCCAGAAGTAGAGCCTTGTAGCATGTTATTCATACCTGTCTTCTGTGAGCATTAACCCACCAGTACCTGCTGTTTGTTCAGGTGTGCCAACAGGTGACTAAGCCCTGGCCTGAGGTTTCGATAACCAAACAGGCCATGAGAAACCCTGGACACAACACAGGCAACTCTGAACATTGCAAATAACAGAGTGAGAAGCTGAAGAAATGCAGGACTTCACAGGTGGGTAAGGGGGAGTTACACTGTAACTTCACAAATAATTGAAAGGGAATAGTTGGGACTCTTTTGGGAGTGGAAACTTGCAAGGCCAGCAGCACCTCAGTAACTGTATCAATAACAGCACATAAAGTCAAGGTGACTTAGGAAATGTTAGAAGAAATAGGTATGTGGGTACAGATGTAGAAAACCTGGGACTAATAGGGAAAAGGCAACTAGGGACAAGTTGTTTCTTTGGGATATGAAGGACAGAGGAAGGGAGGGGTCAGGGTAGATGGAAGAAAAAGCATGGAAAAAAATCAAGAGAAGGTAGAATAAAAGGCACCAATTGTATGCAAGCAAGTTGCTGGTCAGAGTTTATCTGACTGAGCCTTGTGCCCCATAGCTGCAGGACATCCAGTCTTTTCATTGAACCTTATTTTCTGCATGATCCTGGGGAGAGTGGGAGAAAGAGAGCACTGCAAGTCACAGGAGTTGTGTACATGCACGTCTTCATCAGCAAACTTCAATCCTGATCTGTTGGAAAGGAAGAGGAGGATTAGGTTATCTGTGTTCGTATTTCTAGGAATGCTGCTTGTGTATATGTGGGTAACAAGGCGTGAAGACATCAATCTCTGTGTTGTCTGTGTGGCTGATGACGTCAGTGCTGTGTGTGTATCTGCACCTTTGCAATGTGTACTCAAGCTTGGGTTTTGGCTGGACTTGCAAAAGGGATCAGCAGCAGCCACAGCTATCAGTCTGAGATGGCAGACATTGCCTGGGTCCTAGACTGCACCAGATTTGTCTCTAGAAGAAGAAATCCCCCTCATCCCAGGATTCAGCTGCTCCTTAGTATTGTCTGCTCTCAAATTGTGTACATCCTGTTGGCATGGTCTCAGTGCACACCGAAAGACACCCAGATAAACATGATCCTGTGGAAGTCACAGAAAGAAAATCCACTTCACCTGTCACTGTCCTTCAAAACCAAGATGAACTTCAGGGAAAAAGAAATTAAGGATCTGAATTTGGGCATTTGTGGGGCTAGAATCATGGGCAGTAAAGCTGAAATTAAGCATTCAAGCTGTCTTCCTGAGGCTGACAGAGGTTGGAAGAAATATTGCTGGTTCCAATATCGATGGGGGAACAGATCACTCAAAGTCAATTAGCAAAGCCAATATTTAAACTGATGACACTTCTTTCCTAATTGAAATCGGGATAAAGTGTTGATTTTGTTATTTAAATTAATGGTTTGCATTAGTTCAGCTCCAGCCAGGACTGCACACAGATGGTTCAATTCTGAGATTTCCATGATGGATAACACGCCACAGTCAATAAGGTGACTCAACTCTCCACAACCAGTAATGGACTTCAAGAAGCAACCCTGGGAAGTGAACAGAAAGCCTATTGATTTTCAGTAATGGATGCTCATTTTGCTCCTGTAGTGTTTTAGAGCTTCTTAGGCACCTCACTGAAGGCAAGGGGAGTTTTTTTTCATTTGGATGAGCAGATTCTCAGGAATCAAAAAGGGAAAAACTCCTAATAATCAGCTTATCCTGGGCTGCTTGGTTCAGCCATCACTCCTGATAGAAGGAAGGCCCAGGTTATTCTACCTGCTAGGGAAGGGGTCACATTTGGATCCCAGCTTACAGGAAAGGGCATTTGAGTGCTGGTATGGATATAGAAATTGCTGTAGGGGAAAGTCTGCAACCCCCTATTGTGCAGTTCTTGGAACTAGATAAACACCTTTGATCAGACTGAAATCCCAAGAGCACAATTAATTACTGACAAAGTTTTTATCCAAAAATAGAGTTACTTATTGAGCTAGTGCTTAATATTCATCTTTAGTTTTAAATGGATTCACTATTCAAACGAAAAATAACTTTTTAAAAACATTTAGAAAATGGATTAAAACCATAATATCTGTAACAGTCTTATATAATGAAATCTACCATCTTGTGTGATATTTTAATGAAATAAATTATGCCACAGGTTCCACTTTCCCACACAGTTCACCACTGCAAATTCTTGTTCTTGAATGCTTACCACAATAGCTGGATGCAGTGAAGACATATCCCACCAGGAATAATTGTTGATCATGTGGTGGCTGGATGACACACTCTCAAGTTTCTTATTTCCATTTATATTCCACAAAAGCTTCAAAAGATAACTGACATTTGCGTTTCTTATGATCCAGGGTGGGCCATGGTTTTCTAAAATGTGTCCCCGTGGGTGCACTGTGCCTCAGTGCTATCAGGCCCTGGAGGAATGTTGTGTGGCAGCTGCTTTTGAAAAATCAGTCATGTGTTTAGCTACATGAGGAGGAATTTTTTCTTAGCATTGCTAAAAGAGCAATATCTCACTGGATTTTGGTGACATTTTTCACTCCTTAAATGCTGGTAAGTTTTTGAAAATCTTCCTCAAAATAAGATCTGCTGTTTCTGAACATTCTACCTCCAACATCTGCTGTGACACCTTCTGTAACAGACTTTTGGAAACAAAGATCTGTTCAGCCAGCCTTAACATGATTTGTACTACAAACAAGTACACCTATGGCAATTTTTAAAAATCTCTAAACAAAGGCTGGGAAAAAATCAGGATCTAAAGGTATGAACAGAAATGACATAAGCAGTATTCATAGGATGGGTCATTCACACCAATAAGAATTTACTTCATATTCCTAATGGTTTTCTTCCCATAGAATTATTTCTTATTATTAATAATTTGGCAGCTTCTACGAGCCTGATGACAAAGCAGGATTCAGTGTTGTTAGGCATCAAACCGAATAAAAGACTGTTACTGCCCCAAAATCACTGTCAATTAGACAATATTTATAAAAGCAAGATCAGAGCATAAAAAGATTTTAATTTTCACATACACCTACACTCAGAACACAGCAGAAGAAGTATTTGGAAGATAAAAGAAAATCTGATAGTAGTGTTGTATAAATGTATGAATTGTCTAAACATGCCTCAGCATTTTATTGCCTGATACAGCATGACTTTTTGTTCGTATCAGATTGAAGTTCGATGGTTTTCTCTTTCACTTTATCTTCATGTTCTTTTAAAATCCTGGGGGAAAGAAAGAATACTTGTGACAAAAGTAGTCAATAAAACCCAAAAGAGATCAAACAAAAAAACATTTTCCCAAGAGTATAAAATTATCCAGAGATTTAACAGAATAGGACAGAATTTTTTGAACTAACAAACAAACAAAAAAGTGCAATTATGGCCCCATCACACAACTGCCTTGGTTCATTTATTTAGAAAAATTTAGTTAGTGCTGATTGTTAATATTTATTGCATATTACAGAGACTCAAAACAGTGACTTTCATATCTTACTTTTAAGGCTGGAACAAATCTAAAACAAATCTGGCTGCCTAGACACTTATCAATTACCATAACTTCCACAAAATTTCACTAATTTCAGTGACAATATTAGACATTTGCCAACTCATTACCAGTGTCCTCACCTCTCTAAGTAGTTCAGAGGGGCCATATTTTCCTGTATTTTTACCTCTAGCCTTTATATAACTTCAAAAATCCACTTCTTCCTGTCTCCCAGCCCCGAGGCAGCAGAATTTGAACTGTAATGAGCAGAGGGAAGAAAGAAGCATATCCACTGTCTTGCTGCAAGGAGTCAGCAGCATCCATTTTCAAGTATATTTCTCCAAACCTTCAGGAAATTCTTGCAAGAACTATCACAACAGCCAAGGCCCTCAGCTTTCCTAGCAACAATTCAGATGTTTCTGGATCTACACAGAGCTCTACTAACTTAAGTCTTTATGAACCTGAGCAACTTCTCAGTCAGAGAAACAGGGTCAGGCTATGGAGCAGTTTAAAAGCAACAAATATTTCACCACCCTGAGTTCCTATAAAACTAATTTAACAAAGAGAATTCACAATGTCATCAGTGACAGGGCAGTGAGACATGTAAAAAACTCATTGATTGTATTTTCTTCTTACCTAGCTAAGTGAAGCACAGACTTTTCCACATTGTAGCCAGAATATGCACTGCATTCATAGAAAATTAAATTGTAATCCTACAATCAAACAGAAAGACCATTTCAATTACTTTTGCACAGTATCTCGCCACAGATATTCTGAAATATGAAAATAAAGAAGGAGAAATAGATCATCATAGAATCTTAATTCTAGAGCTAACAGTAAAGAGTAACAAATGAAGTCCAAGTGTGCCTCACAAACAACAACTATATGCTTCTCTTAGTGGATACTTGTTCTGTAGAGTGGCTTTTGATCTGAGAGCTCAAATGCAAAGATGTCTCATAAGGTCCTGAAGTCTTGTGAACTTTCCTTGTGATGATCAGGCAATTCCCACATCACTGAGTGCTGGACAAAGAAAGTGAAAAGAATTCCAGTAACACTTCTTTCATCTTCTTATATTCATGAAATTTTTCTGCACCTTCTTCCAAAGTCAGCCTGCATCTTCAGTTTTGTACCCCCCTGGGAGCTTTGTAATTAAGAACAGTGGGTAAATGATCAAGTCTTGGGAGAGATTCTCAGCACTTCAGCTGAAGTCTTATCACCATAAATGCAAATGCAAGAGATCATCTGCACAAGAGCCTGGCCTGGCAGTTCTGATGGCATAGAAGTTTGAAAGGGAATGACCGATAATCCTCCAAAATAAACATCTGTC
The DNA here is from genome assembly GCF_020740725.1 of Corvus hawaiiensis. NCBI lineage: Eukaryota > Metazoa > Chordata > Aves > Passeriformes > Corvidae > Corvus > Corvus hawaiiensis. Next base: position 32,491,997 of record NC_063214.1, read on the forward strand.
TATTTTCACAACCTACTACACTGGAGGTCACCTACATTGCCTCTGTGGTATTAACTGCATGTCCTTTTACCCATCCAGATTTCAAATTTCTATTCACTTTCTACTTTTCTATGTGTCTTATTGCTATTTATAGCAGTAACTTAAAATTCAAGTAAGTCAGTACCTTAAGAAATTACAATCTCGTCTGCATATTTTCATTTGCTTATTATTAACTGTTATTACTGCACTTACACTTATTTAACCACTCTTCAGAAGACACTTATAATTCAGTTTTCAAAACTTTCCATTAAGACGACCAGGTATTTCAGTTTTGGTTTGGTTTGGTTTTTTTCCCCTATATACCATGCTTCCAGAATTGCACAACTTTTGGAAATTCCTGTCATCTTCATGAAATTTCAGAGACAAAAAGTGGGGAAAATAATTCCATAAATACAGTAGTTTATTTTAACACCTCAAAAAAAGTGCTTCAGTGTTATCCAGTGTCAGTTTTGAATATGTTGTCAATGGTTATAATTTTTGTTCTAATGAAAAACAGGATTGAAAAACTTGCAATAATTTCTGGATGACCAGATAAGCACAGAAGAGCAGAGAAGGAAGAAATCAGGCAATGTTAGTGTTGAATAAATATTTTATAGATTGTTTTTTAACACACAACATTCACAATGATGCCACCCTATGATTCTCTTGCTTTTCTTAGAAAAGTTTTAAGATAAAATTTGACTGGGTCAAATTTCTTGCTAGCTATGCAAACAGAAGCTTGAAATAAAAATTACACTCTCTTTTTCTGCTCAGATGATCAGAACTCTAATAGAAACCCTACTGTGGTCAGTTTATAGGTATTCTGTCTGTCAAGCTGAGAGTGATACTTCTCCAACATATTCCCCACATACAACAGAATGACACTAGAGGAGAACTCTCAGTGATAACATTTATGCTGGCACGAATCCAAATGGATTTTTCAACAAATTGCTTGGGTGGAAAGATAAAAATTTAAAGTTGATAGTAAGTGCTTAATTCTCTCAGTCTGGCAAAAAGGTTCTTATCTGAAAGGGGAGACAGTCTGCAAATACAAAGTGCCATTTCTTCGATTCAAAGAAGAAACTTTAATTGATAGCATACATAAGGAGCACAAAGTAGGAGCAGGCAGGACACGTATAATTATTAAGCTAGGAAATGCCATCCATCTCCACCCAGGAATTAGCTATTGAACCTTGGAGACCACTGGCAATTACTTCATTTTAAAAACTTACCTACAAATCAGCAGACATCTAAAGAATAGGGAGGAAAATGAATTATTACCAGAGAGAGCTGGGCAATTTCTGTCCTGTAAAGCAGCATCACTCTGAGAATAGCTCCCTCATTAGCGGTATTTGTGTAAGAATGGCACTGACAGGTTGACAAAGGAGACACTGTATGAATACACAGAAACAGTCCTCATTCCATGAAGCACATGCACTCTGCAAAGCCAAGGCAGGCAAGGCATTATTATCTTACTTTATAGTTGAGAAACAGCGATAGAGAAGGATTTATTGACCCATTTAAGATCACTCAGGAAGTATGTGCAGGGCCAAAATAAAATCATGCTAGGTATGAGCACGCCTGAGCAGCACCTTTATCATAAGGCATTTTATTTAAATAATTGGCAGTGGTTACACTTATCCACTCAAATAGAACATTGGCTGTTCCTGACACTCACAATATGATCTGAATACTCTCCCTTGTGCTCACATGCACTCTTGATCACTGGATCAAGCTAAGATAAAGAGAAATTTGTTATATGGAGTTTTCCTTCTGGATCCTCTGCTAAAAAAAGTAATCCAGAATCCCTGTGCTCATTCCATTCCCCCTTTCACGGGGTATAACAAACACAGTGGAACTACCAGTCTTCTCAAACGACAACTCCTCCCTTCAGGCTGCCATTATTCCTTTTAAAAATTAACTGTGCTGCCTGCCTTGCAAAGAAGTTACGTGACAAATGCATTATAATGGAAGCCCCTGGATTTCTGACCAAATTTGTAGTACAGTACAATACTTGCAAGATGTGGGACTGAAACAAAGCAAGACTTAATACAGCTGGCCTGAAATGCCCTCTGAAAGTACATGTTCCTTTCTGACTGTAGAAAAAGCTGGGTAAAACCAATCCCATCCTGTGAGACACTGAAACAGTCCTTAAAACTGTTGGACTTCAGGGCCAGCAGGCTCAACTGATTCTTTGTCTGCACAAGAAGAGCTTGTTTTCACCAAATATGGCTATACAAATTAGTGTCAGCTCAGCATCTAGCCCTGTGTATTTGGGATCATTAGTGAGTAATTCATGGGATTATTCACAAAATAACTCACTCAATTGCATACACTAACAGAGACAGTGGTATGGAATTACATGGCCATTTAGCAAGAATTAATATTTCATTAAAATTCATGGTTATTATTAGCTCAGCAAGCAAATTATTATAATTTAATTATATCTATGCTGCTTTTCAACTAATCCATTGCCATTAATCATTCCTTCTCTTAACTACCTCAGGCAGCACATTCAAACATTCAAATGAGTCATTCAGATCCATTCATTTGATTATAACCATCTTATTTGACAACTTTTTGTTTTACTTATGCAAAACATTTTATTTTCTTGCATGACATGTTAGAATTAATAGCCTGGTGGGCTGTGAGCTCTATATACTAGAATGATTCATCTTTTTTTTGCTAGTACAACTATTTTAGAGTGAGATGACACGCAAGACACCTACTCTCTGTCCATTTAGCGTTTATGTGTCACTTGTTTTTTCACAGAAGGATTCAGTGTTACACCCTGGAGTTCCTCCTAGCTTCCAGGGTCTCAAAGTTATCTGCATTTCCATGCATAGGAGAAAATAAAGCTGATTTCCTAAAGGGAGAACCTTTGGGGGATAAAGTTCAAGGCTGATAATCCTCTCTGATAAAAACCAAATAATGGACACAAACCTGAATAGGGAGGTATGTGAAAAGGCTATGTGAATAATCAAAGTTAGACAGAAAGAGATCTGGCCCTAATTCTTTCAGTTACAGAGAGGTGCCTAGCAGCAACCTTTCCTGGAAGAAAAATTCAGCTGCACTTCAAATTTTGAAAATACCCTTTTTATTACTGGCAGTAAATTCATTTTCAAAGGCAAAACAGGTGAAATCCAGCACACTGTTTAATTTAGGTATATTCCTACCAATTCAGTGAATTTTTCAGCAATATTGTGATGACTTATTCCTAAATAAATGAATATTCTGCAGGCATTCATGTTCAAACTATAAGCAGTGCATAGAGAGATTCAAAAGAAAAATTGATGGGCATGGTATACAGGAATATAAACAAGTATCTGGTATTTGCAGTCCCTTGAATGCTTAAATTATGCCCATGGATCACCAGTGCTCTGGTAGATGCAGACTGTTAACTCTACTTATTTTATCTCCTTGATGGAAAGTTACTAAAAGTAAACATGTTTTCTACTCCTACCACAGGAGTAACAGATGGTCTTCTGTGGTTTTACAGGAGGTAGGAGGGAGAAAAGGTCCCCAAATTATCTCTATGTTAAGAATCCTTCCACAGAGAAAAGGGAGAAAAAAAGAGAGAGAAAAAAAAGCAGCAAGGAAGGAAATAGAGAAAAAGAGATAACAAAGAGACAGAGGAGACACAGTGAGAGTGAATTCTTAAGCATTTTTCTTCTCCACTCACTTTTTGGTTTGGTTTAGGGTTCTTTATTTGTTTAGTTTGGTTTTAGGGTGTTCTCTTTATCTAGGCAGCGTTATAAGTACTGTAATTATCAGCTTACTTCATTTACTGAAGTAAGTAATACATCATACTATATAATAATATATTATATATATTATAATATATATATATATATATAAATATATATTATAATATATAATAATACCATATAATTACATCATACTATCAACTTACATCACTGAAAGCTGAATTGATGACTGTAATGGGGTTCCTAATCCTTAAAAATACCTGTCTGACTAACATTAATCTGTGTTTCTATGAATTTGGACACATTGGGACTCTGTCTTAAAACCTTCACCTTGTAAGGGGTTCCCTAAGTACATTACCTTCGCAAGATGGTCTCCCATTCCCATCGGGACCTCGCGCTCCTTTTCGTTGTCGGTTTTATTACCCAACAAAAGAACAGGCACATTCTCCCCACTTGCCTCCTGCAGAATAAACAGCAAATATCAACTGAGGCATTGAATTCAAAAGATCACAGACTAAGAGGATAAAAGCTAACAAATGTCACAATATAACAAGACATTTAAGACTTCACACAAACCAGGTACATGCCACTTTGCTTACAAACATCAGGAACTGAAGTTGGATAAAAGATATGAAAAAGACAGAATGCTAAGGTTACACTAACTAGGGATTTTTTTTAATAGCAGCACAGAAGCTCATTAGACTATATTAAAATGGGAAAGAGAAAACCACCATGCTACACAGGCTCAGATATTATGTGTTTATAGCCACTGCTTTTCTAATTACATGGCCAGGAAAAATAATGGCAACACCTGGGTACTATTATGCCAAATGAATTACACAAAATAGTGGAGAAATACACAGAATAGGCCCCCAAAAATACACAGAATAGACAGAAATCAAAATTCATTCTGAAAAGGGTTATAATTATCACAGCGAGTGCTTTCATTAGGTGAACTGAATGCTACAGCAGTAAATGGACTTGGCTGTATGTCCAAATTAGCAACAGTTTGCAGCAAACAAAAATTAGTTAGTAAAGAAGAGTGAACTATTACAGCTTGGAAAAAAGTTTTGACCACAACATTCCATTTTTCTGAATCAAATTCTGCAATGCTCCTCTAGCTTTTACCATACTGAATTAAAACATGTCAATGCTTTATTAAGATCATATAATTAGGAAGGGCCTGTTCTTCCCAAATGCATGCTAATATTACTTCAATAAGGCTACTCATATCTGGAATAACTATGACTGTTTGGAGGCATTTAAATGACTGAGTCCTAATCTGAACTCCCAAAGCCATCTCTTGGCTATTATGGAAAACAGTGTGTTACACTAGAGCATGTGCCAAATAAAATCAGACTAAATGATCTTCACATATCAATTTGTCCCTTACTCTTCCAGTGAGCAAACAGGAAGTCACACTTTGTTCTTGCTACAAGTCAGCTCTTTGTGGCAGCTGCCTCAGTTTTATTTTTACTCTTTGTTCTGGCCACAAGCAAATTCCATTGCTTACACTCATAATATGTTTTAATTTTTAATTAAGTGATGTCACTCAGTGGCATGGGCTATGATTTTCTTTTCAAGTGGTTGAAGGATTATCCCCAGGACACTGAACTGTCTTTCACGAGGCAGTTTCATAGCACTGATGTAGATTACATAGTTCTAAGTTTACAGCTTATGCTCACAATATAGTCTATTTTCCACAAGCTACACACTTGGTTATCAAACTGCTAATGATCATCAGTGATCACCACCACTGAACCAAAACCTCTCCGTGCTAGCAGTGATCAGTGGGGGTCATCAGCTCCTTTCATGAGAAATCACAGAACTCCATGCTGTGATTTTCCCACCACTCATTGGAAGTGCTTAAAACCCTGGAACTACAATTTTTTTTCATAGAAATAGAGATCAAAACCAACTTCACCTTCAACAGTGCAGATCAAACTCACTAGAAAAAACATAATTGTGACAACACAAGAAACATGCTGCTCTCTCTTTTACCCTGCTAACAGCCCTTGTTCAGAAGAAGGTAGAGAATGACACAAGGGCTTAGATTTAAAGTTATGTCAAGTTACCTCAATGCTTATCAGCCACTGCTTGACAGCTGTGAATGTGTCTTTTGCTGTTATGTCATACATCACAATGACACCATCAGCTTTTCTGAAAAACTGCTTGGTAATGCTTCGGTACCTACAAGTAAGAATGTGGTTACAGCTCTCTTCAACAGAAGCAACAATCTGACAAGTTAAAATTTATAGTAATTCCTCCATGCAAAGGTAAATAAATTATTTGGGGGGAAAAAAAAAAAGGGAAAAAAAAAAACCAAATGAAAAATAAATAAAAGTAATTTTTTAAAAGGAAGTGTTTGGCAAAGTTCCCCCTGCCTTCTTTAATTGATTCTGGGTTAGACTGGATAATTAGTTGCATATCTCACCTTCTCCCACCTCTTTCATTTTAAGCTTGGAGCAGAAATTTCTCCCTCACTAAGTGCTCTTCTAAAGCTAGCTAGGTTTTTGGAGACCTTTTTTCCAAGGTTCCTGTAGAAAACGTAGATTGTCATTATCATCCTTGCTTTTAGTAATAGAAAATTACACAACAGGTGAGGAGATGGGGAAGGAAATTACCACTGAATGCTTACAAAAATCTGGTGCTCTACTACAATGCTATTGTTTTGGTAAAAGAAATAAACACCTTTTTTTATCTATTAAGGCATTTTCTTCTATAGAAATAATTCTAGGTGCATTTTAAAATCAGTCTTGCTCCTAAGGAAATAGTGTGGTACTAAACTTCGCAGACCTTAATTAAGTCTTTTTTACAGACTGTCACTTTTTCAGTGGACTTAGCAGCAAATCAGCACATTAGTGCTGCAAGGGAATGAGCTAAACTGGGAATCCACTGGCTCTATTAGGAATCCTCCTATATTTGTTCCTCTCCAGGAAGCAGGATTAGGTCCATGCTTAGTAATCTTCAAACAGATGATTCAAGGAAGTGAAACTTTAAAATGCATACAGGTTTTGACGGGCATGGTGTTCAGTTTCATCATACTGTCTGTATTTCAAGCAATGAGTTTTGTCACTTTCATCCCTCCAGTTCCCTCCTCCATCCCAGTGGATGGGGCAGTGAGGGAGCAGCTACACAGCTTGGCTGACTACCAGGGTTGAACCACAAGAGAACCTTTCTCACCGTTCCTGGCCAGCGGTGTCCCAGAGCTGCAGCGCTACCTGGGTGTGATCTACTGCGACAGTTCTCACGTTGTAATCCACACCTGCAACAGAAATGCAACGAAAGTTGTCTCTTTACAGGCTGTTTGATCTCTGAAAACTGGATCCAGAAAATAGCAAAACTTCCAGAAAAGTAAAAAGATAGGCACTACATTAAAAATTATGCCCAGAGTCTCCAGCCATCAGAGGACAAGAGCTTTTATTTGCTTGGAAGTTCTCCAACAATAAAATACTGAATGGTAATAGAATAGTTCAATTTTGTAAAATATGCAAGATAAGTCACTTTCCAAATCACAGAACATGAGTCAATGGTCCATTTGACAGTCCACAGCAGTCCAAGCCATTTAGCCTGGAATTCACTGTATAACATCAGCTGCATGAAATGTGTTAGTTTAGTCTGAGCTAACCACATAGGTGCCTTCTACAGTTAGTGGAGAAACACAAGGCATGGCACAGGGAACAGTGGAACCTAAGAAAAATGCTGAAGATAGATGGACTGAACATGTGGAGAACCTCTTCCCCTATTTATAACATAGAAGATGAGCTCACTTCACTTAGGTTAGTCGAGATAAAAATTCATTTATTTAAACTTTTAAATTAATTGCCTCCCGACTCCTCTAACCTGTGAAGATGTAAGTATTTTCTGGATATTTGTAACAATAATTAGAGTCTTAAATGTAGAGATGTCTCTACATCCTCCTAATAACAACCTGCATTTTTTTGTATCACACTGAAGTGCATCATAAAATCACACAATCATTGAATAATTCAGGTTAGAAGGGATCTCAGTAGGTCAGCAACAATATCTTTGGGGCCATTTTCCACAACAATGGGATTTTTGCCAGTGGCATCAATGGAGCAGCATCCATGCCTGCATTCCTTCAATAGGAGATTAAAAAATCTGGATGGAGGCTATATCCATTGCTTACACCTCAAAGGAAGAAATTTGAACTATTCTGTAGAAATTCATTGAGAACACTCCTCTCCATATTATTCACTTGACTTTTCCACGGTCTGTACCTTGTCAGCCATAGCCCGTACGTGTGAAATTCATTGACGTGAACACTAAATCAAAGCTATGACAAATGCTGTTTTCTTTGCAAGAACCATGGATGACCACCCAAAAGATGAAAAAGTTCAGAGGTTATTTTCCTCTGGAAAATTGCACACACCATGTAAGACCTCAGAGTGCAGAGAAGTGTATCGGCCAATTACAGGACAACATGGACAGGAGACAGCATTTAGGTCTATAGAATATATATGAATAGGCAACTACATATAGGTGTCTAAACTCCCATTCCATTAAATGAAGATACAGGAAATGAAAAACTAGGGCATTACTAAGCTCACCTTGAAGTAGGTAAGTTTTATTTCATATATGCTGCAGAATAAGTAAGGTCTAAATATAGGCTAAGCATAAAGAATCTGGTCATTTAACCCAGCTGCACTGCAATAACCTATGCTTCAGTTTTTGTGCCTTGATTTTGTGTCTGAGTTCTGAAAGCTTGGTCTACAACTTCAGGCAAGGTAAGAATAAAGTAGGCTTCGAAAACTTTGGCTTTGAAAACACTGGTCTGACATATTTTTTTGGTGATTAATAGAATGCAAAATCTTCAAATAGGTGATTCAGACATTCTACGCTCTCTTTAAAACAAAATCAAATTACTTAGAGGGAAAGAGACAAGGTATGAAGGTGGAATGCTTAGTGAAGTGCAATCCAGAGGACAGGATATCTGTTTCAGAACTGCGAGACCTACAAGGAAGTTCTAGCTCCACAGAAATCAGTAGGATTTTTCTGATTTATTTCAGTGCTGCCAGGATTTCAATACAGAATCTACTCTGAAACCTCTCCATCAATTATGTGCTTCCCAGTTTAGGAGAACTCACTTTGCATGTCCTACTTTTACTACATCTGTATGCTTCTGTTTTATAACACAGGGCCTGATCTCAGTAGAAACTGTTAAGTACTGTCAGAAAAAAAAAAAAAAAAGTTATATTGTTTCTTAAACTTACCTACAGTAGCAGCTGTGCCTGGGAAAAAACGATCTTCACAAAATCTTCTTAAGAATGAAGTCTTTCCAACACTCGAATTGCCAACAAAAATGATCTTGAATAAGCGCTCTGGGACAGAGTTTATTCTCTCCTCCTTTAAGTAAGAGCAAAAATTAGCCTCCAACTGTTCTATAAATCCTGTTGCCTCTCCAGTTTAAGGCTGATATGGGGAAAACAATAGATTTTATCCTATCATTTTCTTCCTTACTCATGAAGCAATATTCTGTTTCTTAAAATAACTCAGCATTTCAGATGTTTGCCATGCATCATTCCAGATTATCTGAAGTGCAGCGACTTGCACTGAGCTCTGGAATTATATCGAATATGAACCTTTACATGAAACTGCCAAAATAAAACAGTTTATGTTCATGGCCACAAATCAAAATTTATAAAGCTTCACACAGCTCTGCTCAGTAGATTCATCCTATACCAACACCACAGAGGAAGCAGCACATCTCCATCTAGATAACAGAAGCAAAGTCATAATTTTTTGGCTTATGCCACCAGATTCTTCTCTTTGCTACTACCATAGAGCCAAGAACTTCCATCCAATTACCACATTTCTACATCTGTTTAACATTACAGGCAGAAGCATGGAGGAAAGACACAGACAAAGAATTAGACCAGTTAATCAGGCTGTAAACATTCAGCTATGTTTCTGTCATTTCACTTTTTAAGCAGAAGGAACAACAATTTGTTCTGCTTATCCAGGTCCTGTTTACTGCAGGCTAAGCTAAGTGGATGCTGGAGAGAATATTTATATCCTCTGTCAAGTAGGTCATCATTCTTTTGTACGTAGATCAGGAGTTGCTTAGGGAAGCACTCTGTAGCACCAGCTGGTTTGCAGCCCTAGCTGGTCTCTTCTATTTTGTGCAAAGGTGAAGGGAGATAGAAAGTTTGTTGTAATGCTGCAGAAGGGTAGCAAGATCATGGATGGTCCTGACATTAGTTTGTTGAGATGTGGGTTGCAAGGAGGGAAAGGAGGGAAAGGGAGATGAGGGAGGGAAAGGCCCTCTGCCAGTCATTTGATGTGCAGAATCCATGAAACTGCTGCCGTCATGAAGACATCAGAACCAAATTTACTGCCCGACAGTCCTTTGAATGAGACATTGAAGTCTACACTTGGAAGTCTTTTCTACAAATATACAGAAGTCCTAGAGAAAGAAGAAGAAATAGAGAGCTGCTCTTGATGGGGAAAAAACCCAAACAACAAAGCCTCGAGCGCCTGTCTTCCTGTGAAAAAGAAAATTCACTGCTGTAAATTTTGAGGACAAAAATACATGTCTCTTTCATGAGCTGGGCTTATAGCCCATCACAGTTACAGAGAGGTTTCTTATTCTCCTTTTCTATTAAAATCCCAAACCCCACGGCAACTATAGGCTACTAGTAGTACCCATACATTTAAACAAAGCACATTCTCAGTCCTGCTGAAAACCGTTCCCAGCTTATTAGTCTGTGTGCTCTGGGAAATAAAACAAGCTAACATACAATCATCAGCATGGCAGTATTATCACAGTGCTTCTGAGAACCATAGCTAAATATATGGACTACATGACCTGAAATACTTTGTCCCTGGTGGTCAAACACACTCCAGTAGCACTAAGACTCAAAGACCCCAGAGGTCTTCAGCTCAACTTCTAACACAATAAGAAGCCGTTTGTCACTGAGATGTATCAAGTCCACTTATGGAAATAACCTTAAAAATCAAAGTTGATTATAAATCTGCATGTGAACACTATGCTAAGGGATAAGCTACTCCATAGTCTGCTTCAACAAAGTGCTGATGGGAAAATGCAATAGCAGTAGGATGTAAATTTATTTTAGTTTACAATGCAGTCTGAAAAAGTCTTCCCTAGATGTATCTTTTGAGTGGTCTTTATATAAACAGTAGCCAGGTAAAGTAACACATCTAGCTTTTGTACAATTTAACACAAATGTGGGAGATTACAGGTATAAACATAGTGGTTCATATTCCATATTGAAAGATCAGAGGGGAGGGGAAGTGAATCTCATTGAGAAGTTTTGGACAGAAAATCTTGCTTTAATTTCCATTATGGTTCCTTCAGGGGCTTTCGGAATGATATTTCTGGTAATGTTAACTGCACCTTCATCTTCACAGCCACTCAGAAAAATGCTCTACCTAATTATCAACTCCCAGATAAAACAGTTGCTTGGCCTCATGCACTGCTGCCACCATTGGTTCTACTCACTTGTAAGATGCAGTAGGTCATACAGGATTAGCAGCTGAACTACTGTGAATATATGGTTATTAGGAAGGCTGAATGCCAGCAGCTAGGAGCCTGAGTTCCATACAGCAAGCAATAAGATCATGGAATGCAGTAATACAAAGCCTTGGCAGACTAGTTATAACAAGAAACAAGGTCTAGTTCCTGCCCAGCTGAGAGGATGTGCTTTCAAGGGGCATGCCTGCTGAAACAGAGCAAGCAGGACAGGTTTGTCCTAGCTGGATAGGATGAGTTACCTGGCTTTTGTCATCCTAAAGTCCAGTGATGCCATGCTTTGAAAATGTGATACAAAGTAAGTCATACAGCAAGCAAAAAGCATGCATTGAATTAAATTATTTCAAAATATGAAGCTCTGTTCTGTACCCTCGACATTTTATTAAAAGGTACCACTTAGAAATTATTATGTAACTATGGCATAATTCTATCATAATTTTTAAGATATGCCTGCTTCTTCTAAAAGAACCATATAATTATGACCAAGCAAACCAATTTTTCCTATACTTTAATCTTTTTAATATGTGCTTCAAGAATCTAAAAATGAGTAATACTTAACAATTATTCTAAAATTAGAAAACAAGCACAGCTAGCTCTGAAGCAATAGCAGTGCAAAAAGAACTTTAGACTCCACAGAAATGTACCTTCCAGCATATTGTTTTAAGGATTATTACTGAATGGTGAATTCATTGCTAACATGCTTATACAAGCTAGAGCTGAAAAAAAATAGGATTTCAATTTGCTAAATAAAAGTAACTCCAAAAATAATTAAAAAGTAATGATATTCCTCTCATTGTTTCTCAGATAATGTAACAGCTACCAAAGCTGACTCAAAAGAATCAGAATATGGGAAATATCACTTCGTGGCAAAAAAAACCCCAACCGACAACCAATTTTTTAAAAAAAGGACTTGCTTCTTTTTTAAGACAATTTCTACCTTCCAGTGGATCTTCTTGTATCATCTGTTACAAGGCTTAACTTCGCTTTCCCTAAACAGTCCTTCAAATGTAAGTCTATGCACACATTGTCTGCAGTTACCACTCCTTTAGGTTGAGTTTGCCTTCTTCACACCTTCAGCACTTGTCTGCAGTACATTTTCATCCCCCACTACATGCAATGGCTTAATTTGTCATGTTTCAACTTAGAAAACGAAATAATTTTAGATTCTAGGAATAACACATTAACCTTTGACACCACTTCATGGCATCCAAAGTCCTTCAGAATAGAACAGAATAGCCTGACCACTTCAGGAATGACCAAAAGTTAAAGCACATTATGAAGGGCATTATCAAAAAGCCTCTTAAACATTGACAGACTTGTGGCATGGACCACCTCCCTAGGAAGCTTCACCACCCTCTCAGTAAAGAAATGCTTCCTAATGTCAAGTCTGAACCTCCTCTGAGGCAGCTTTGAACTATTCCCACACATACCGTCACTAGATCCCAGGGAGAAGGGATCAGCACCTCCTTCTCCCCCTCCCCTCCTCAGGAAGCTGCAGAGGAGCAAGGGAGTTGTCCCTCAGCCTGTTTTTCCAAACAGGACAAACCCAGAGCCCTCAGCCACGCCTCAGAGGACACACTTTCCAGCCTTTCCATCAGCTTTGTTTCCCTGCTCTGGATGCATTCAAGGACCTTCACATTCTCCTTAAATCATAGGGCCCAGAACTTTACACTCAAGGTGAGGTCTCCTTTGTCCTCTTACATTTGGCAGTGTTTCCTTCCCTACAGGCTGCTCTCTAGAAGATGATGACGAGTGTTCCATTGAGTGCTCTCTGGTTTCGTTATTCATTTCTGCCTCAGAAGTATTTTCGTCTTCTCCAGTCCATCTGCTCAGCTGCTTATCAACCAGCCTGTCAAGAAGCTGGGGTAGGTGATCTTCTTCAATTGATATTATTCTCTGGAGATGTGATGTTTTAGGCATTCCTCCAGTGACTCCACTATCAGGCTCTTCAGAGAGAACTCCATTCAGTCCAGCAGAATTCCTTCTCTTTGAGTTACTGAAAATATCATCTTCTTCAAATGAATGGCTAAGCAGAGAAAAAAGAAGGTACATCACAAAAATATACTGGACCTGCTATTTTATTCTGAATTTAACCTGAAGAACTGAATTTAATCTCCAGTGTTTTTGACTAGTCACAGCAGGCAGAGTCATTCCAATGTTGGCTGAAAAGTCAGCTCATCATACCATGTGTATATATATAGCATGCTTGAGAATTATAAGCATCATGGGGAAAGCCAATAACTTACAGGAGAAACCTGAACCAGAATGGAAAACATTAGATTAACCTCAATTCTAACCTCATAGAAGAGATAAAGTCAATTTCTCTGCTGTGATTTTCTCCTTTCCCACCTCCCACTCCCATTCTGGAGGAATAAAAGAGCCCCCCAACCCAGATCCTTTCTGTGTGCAATCTAATTCTCTCTTTAGTAGATAGGAAGGACATGGGTTTGTTTGATACGGATAAAAAAGTCCAAGTGGAGATTCAACATTGTACCACATTAACGTAGGGCCATGGGCAAGTTTTTGTGTCTCCCAGCGTATACTCATCCACAGTAAGGAAATTCTCTTGCCTTTGCAGACAGTACACTTGTTTCATGTGAAAATTTGGCTCTTCATTTTCAAATTTCTTAATGAGCACAGTAATCTTATAGTGACAGACACTTTAGAAATACACTCTTTGAAAAGTTCAAAAGTATCAGAAAAGAAGCATTCCACATCTTCTTTCTATAAGCCTCATTATACTCAAACAGAGAACACATGAAAAAAAGTTCTTACCTGTTAGGCAGCATCTTGCCCTCTATGTATTTCCCAATGATAGACCCTGATCTTTGCTTCCAGCTGGCTTTTGGAACAGTTGTTTTGCATTTCTGCACAAATACAGAATACTTCTTACTGATTTACTTCTGCTGTCCATTATGGTTAACTACCCTCATGCCTAATACTTAAATAATGCAATGCAAATGAAAGAAAAAAATGTAGGAAAAATCCTAGAGGTATAAATGCTTCAGGATTCCCATTGTTAAACAATCAGAACAGGGAACTCCAGATACTGCAAAAATGAATCTGCTTTGTCAATAAAACAGCACAATGTCATGGAAAAAAAGTAAATGGATATATATATTTTTACAGCAGCTTTTTGTAGGACTAAGCAAATATAAACTAAGTGGCCTTAGTCTCCTTACACCAGGGTACTTCTAGAACATCTTATAGGTCCATTCTTTGCTGCTGCTTAAAAAGTTCATAGGATCTGCTTTTACCCCAGTCTGAAGAGGTATTCAGGGACTGATTTGGGTACTCAGTTATTGTACTGTTGTATAAACGTTTCAGGATAAATTACCTATGCTTGACTGAGTGAATTAATGCAATTTAATTGTTCGATTTTTAGGTTATTTAATCCTTTCATGATTGCATCCTTAGTTTCTTCTAAAATACATTCATGTCTCCTCAGATAGCTCCCACTTTGTAATTCTAAACATGCAGCTCTTAAAATTGTTCAGCAAATTAACAAAATCTTATTTTCAAGTGAGAGAAGAAAAGACAGTACAAATTAAGACTAGGGCAAGATTTAAGTGTCACAAAAGTCCATCTCCTGCACAGCCTTCTGTTCCCCTTCTTTTGAAGCTGTTCTCCTATGTGTCTGCTCAACACTGGATTTGAAAATAATGGTTGGTTACCTGTAAAAATATGTCACGTTCATCCTTGAGATGTTTGTTCCTTTCTCTGCAAAGAGAACACAAACAAAAGAAACACTGAAGCCAAGTATTTAGAACTGCTGAGTTTTCTACCCCACACTAACAAAGAGACTGGACAGTTGGCAGCGTAAAACTTTCATCATCCTTTATTTATATTCTCACCTCAGCCAGTTCCATATCTGGGCTATTGATTCTCCAGCAGGGCTATGCTGATTAAAGCCAGATGGAATCTGGATTTCTTTCTGTATTTCATCTAAACAAATGCCTTAACACATAGAAATTAGTTGTGGTCAATATGCCTTCACCTACTATAAATTAGAATGTTTAATGATTTTCACACTAAATATGATCTCTTAATGTGGAGAGGGTGCAATGAACACCATCTCTTGTTCATCTGGTGACAGCTGTGAAGGCCAGTTATGTCCCTCTGAGGGCTACAGTTGTGGCTGCCATGGAAAAGTCAGCCTAGGAAAACATCCATCTTCCATCCTTTGTGCAGAAATAATGAAATTGTCAAGAAACACAAACTCCAGGCAATCAGCAAGCTCTGATCAGATCTGACAACAAACCTGCTTAGTACATCATCTGTTGTCTCCATCTCTTGCTGGCCTGGCCACAGGAGAGACTGAGCAGCCAGGTTGAACAGAAACAAACTCTGTTGTCAGATGTTTCTATCTACGCCCCCAAAACTTGCAGCAGGCAAGATCCCAGAGTGGCCTATGGAAAACACACACTGCAAAGTAAGAGCCTTTCCTCAAGCCTGCAGAATTTTAGGTAATTTTAAAAGGAGGCCTCCTGAAGGATATGCAGTCAGTGAAGGCCTATGGGCAGGTGAAACCTACAGCCCATGCTGACTGACCACTGAGCTAACAAAACCCAGTACTGCTGAACATTACAAAGAGGACTACAGTTGTCTGAACACAGCTCCAAACTTCGAAGTCTATCTAATAAAGGAGTGTTATTTAAAATAAATATATTTTGGTATCATTTCACAAATATTTAGGGGAAAGAATCTTCATTTTGGCTCAACTCCCAGCACTTGAGAAGCAACAGAGCCTTTCAGCAAGCTCCTGCAGCCAGGCTTCTACTGCAGAACCAGCTTAGAACTGTTCACTGCTCTTCTATTTTACATTTGACTTTCAGAAAGGACACTGTCCTACAACACTGAATTGTCAAAATGAAGTGTATTTTTCAGGTGTGCTGCCTTCTACTCTATGCAAGAACAGAGCATACAAAAGTCTTTTGTAACCATTTTTACTATTTTTTTGTCATTATCCTGTGGCAGGTTGACCTTGACTGGCTGCCAGATGCACACCCAGCCACTTTCTCACTCTCCTTTCTCAACACAACAAGGGAAGATAATAACATGGAAAAGCTTGTGGGCCAAGATAAAGACAAGATTACTTACCAACTACCCATTACAGACAAAACAGATTCAATTGTAGGATTATGAGAAACAGAGACAAAACTAAAATCACCTTCTCCACAATCCCCTTTCTTCTCAGGCTCAATTTCACTCCTACACCCTCAGCTCTTCTACCTCCTTACCAATCCTGAGTGGCACAAGGGGGTGGGGAATAGTGGGGTTTGTGGTCAGTCCATAACAGCTTCTCTCTGTGGCTTCTTCCTCCTCACACTGTTTTCTTGCTCCGGTGTGGGTTCCCTCACACAGGTTACAGTCCTTCACAAACTCCAGCACAGATCCTTTCCATGGGGCACAGTCCTTCAGGAATGGAGTGCTCCAGCATGGGTTGCCCATGGGCCGCAGCTCCTGCTGGAAAACCTGCCCCTGCATGGGCTCCTCTCCGTGGACCAAGCTCCTGCCAGGAGCCTGCTCTTGTGTGGACTCTGCACAGACTACAAGAGACTCTGCTCCAGCGGTGCCTGGAGCACCTTCTACCCCTCCTTCTTCACTGATCTTGGTGTCTGAAGGGCTTTCTCACACGTTTTTTCTCACTCCTCTCTCACAACTGCTGTGCTGTTTTCCACCCTTTCTTACTGGGGCTTTCCCAGAAGCACATCGTGGCTGTGGGGCTCCACTGTGCCCAGTGCTGTGTCCACTGCCACAGGGCAGCCCTGGCTTCTCTCTGGCACAGAGGCTGCCCTGGTGGCACTCCACTGTCAACACCTGGACACCTACACTCACTACATCTCCCAACATAATTTCATCCTTTAATGGACCTCTTTAGAATTGTATAAGAAGTTCTTGAATGGAAGATCTACATTACCTTAAAAAATCCAGCTGCTTCAAAAGTCCTGACTTCTCCCTCTGTAAGGTTTCTGTCACCCAGTACACCTCCCTGCAATAAAAAAAAAATAAAAGAAAATTGTTCTAACCATGGTAAGAACACTGCTAAAATGCTTCCCCCTAGGGGTATCTACATTTGAGACCTCAGCTTCTTCAAACCTGTAGATTCTATTCTGCAGGAATAGAAGACGTTTATTCAGTTTATTCAGTATAAGGCCCACAGTAGCATGGCAGTATGAGTTAGCAGAGGAAGGAGTAGAGGTTCTTTTTTATAAAAATACAGCTTTTTAATTTCTTCATCCAGAGAGCTTAATGTATGTTGATACTGGCACTTTGAGCATTCAGAAAAGATACACTGCTGAAACACTTCTCACTCATGGCCACTAAAAAACAGGTGACATTTTATCCAAAATTAGAGCTTATCTTGCTGCTGGGAACCATATGTCAGGCTCACACATGTCTACAATCCCTACAATTTCTTTCCAATTCATGACACTTATGAAGCCATTTTAACACCATTTACTTTGATTTAACACAATTTGGTGTTCGGCCTTAAATGATTTTTTTTTGCCTTTCAGTGAAGCCTCAAGTTCTTCCTGTGCACTATCTGAACATTACACCTGCTTCAACAGCTCAGGTCCTACCAGACTGACACAGATGTTTAAAGCAACACTGCAGGTGCAGTTGAATAGGGCTGAGCTCTAATTCCATAAACCACTATTGAATCCAAAGTGCTTTGTAAATGCAGTAGTATTATTCAGCAGTCTGACCACTGGACAGATTTCCTCTGTAGCTTTTAAATCAGATCATTCCAGTCTTTGCTCTGGATCTGAAAAGAGAGGCCTCAAAGAGGAAACAAACCACCTTGAGGAGGAATATTTCTACTGTCTACTTCTAAAACACACATCAAACATGCAAACCTAAAAATTCTAGTCACAGTGGCCATTCTTTAACACTAATTTATCAACAAAGTTCATTATTCATACCCTCAAGAAAAATTAAACAAGTAATAACAAAGTAGAGCTTGGCACAAAGCTTAAGAGAAAAAGAATGTGACATTTGAACTAATGTTCTGCTCTATCCTGAAATACGTCAAACAACAACAGTTCTGAATTATGTAGTTCATAGCTGCAATGGCTAGGTACATCTGTCATTCATGTGCTATCCATTGGCAAGGAGAGGGTTTTACAGATCCCTGAGCATTTCTTTTAAAATGGACTTCAATGAACATTTCTGCCAATTACAGCTCCAGGGTAATGATTCTTCTGCTTTATGCAGAAGGCTGGAGCAAGACAGGTAGCTGGATCTGTCAGAGGTAATTTTTATCCCTCAAAATATGAACCGTAAATATTTCTTTTTGAATTTTTTTTTTTTTTTTTTTTTTTTTGTAATTCAGAGTCAGAATCTGAAATCCACAACATTTGAACTGGAAACCCCAAAATTATGGTTCTGAATTACCATAAGGCCTTGTGGGAATAGCAATAAGCTTATCTTGCTGGCCTTACTAGGCTTACTTTTGATGAAGAAAAAAGAAGATCCTAGGCATCTCACAGTCAAGAGTGCATTCTGAGAAGCAAGTTTCAGATAGACTCAGCTTTGAGGAAGATGGAGCATCATGTGCCACAACTGTAAGGCATTTCCATAAGGAATTCCATTGGTATTTCAAAACTAAGACATGACATGGATTTTTAATTCCAAATACCCTCAACAAATGGCAGCAGGGAGAACACTGACAATTTGAACACGTAGCAAAAGATTCCATAGAAGCCAGATATGCTACAGAAAACATGCTGAATTACCTGAGGGAAAGCAGCTAGAACTGCACTTGGCTTTGCAGATGGTTTCTGCTTATGACACCAGCTTAAATCACAGCACTGAATACCCTGGGGAGGCTCACAGGCACGCTAAGCAAGTGCCCCACAACTGCTGCACCTGGAGACTTACATTTCCTTCTCCTCACTGAGCCTTGACGCCTCCTCCTGAAGCACCTGTAGCTGTTGTTGAGCCAGGCTTAGTTCATGGGATGTTCTCTCCAGGTCTCTCAGCAGCTCCTGGTTAGTCAGCTTCAGCTTGGTGTTCTCTACTTTGGTTTCTTCTTTGCCACTGAGGAGTTCTGTACACTGATGCTCTAACTGGGGTGGAAGAAAAGAGAACAGAAAGCATTAAAACTAACTGAGGCATCTTGGTTTTGAGGCTTTCAATTTGGGTCTTAGAGGTTAGCTGAGTAGGGAGCTATTTCTATCAAAGCCAAAAAATTACTAAAACACATATGGTGCTCTTCCACTGTTCTTTGTACAGACGTAATTACGTTACACAAAAACAAAGCCATACTACTCTATGACTGAATTTTATCCAGTTCAAAAACACACCAGTACAAACCATAAAAAAGGTGCTACTGAGCAGATTAGCAGCATTAAGTTGATATTCACAACTGCTATTTTAGACTATTTTCCACAAAGATCAGGCCTACACAGAGTGATTCAGAGTTCTACCTAAAAACTGTTAAGATTTAAATCTGATAGCTGATAAACCTTTCCATCCCCAGTAATATGAACAAGCAGTAACCTTTTTGCCACCTCAGACAGACCTGCCAAGAAGTGTGAATTAGAGCCTTTTTATCCAGTTTCATATTCACTCTCCAAAGTACATCAAAGGAAAGATACACCTTCCCTGTGAAACAGGTAACAGCAGATGTTAGTGGTTTCTGGTACATAAAGAAGTTCTATCTGCTTCTCCCTGGCCAACTGAGCAAATTTAAACAGAGCAAAACTTCACATTAGGAAAGGCATTGATGACCTTAAAATATAAAAGCTTTATTTTTTACTTCTTTTTTTCTGTATTCATTTTAAGGGATGTAAAACATCCTAGGAGAATTATAGTTATACCATTTCAATCTTCTGGATCTGAGACATAATGTTAGAACTCTCATTTTGCCCATCAGAACAAGCAGAGCTCACCCAACCAAAACCTGTCTTCACCCAGCTCTTCCAGTCAGTTCCTACCCTAGAACACTGCTATTGTTCTAGTCTTGGTTTTGAACAAGGCCCAGGTTAAAAACAAAAGCAGAAAATACTTTCTAGCCAAGATTGTGAGAAGTCAGGAACAAGTGTGGAGTGGGAGCACTTAATCTCAGCAGCAGCAGCAGCAGCTTAGTGTCTTTGCTGAACTGCAGCCTCAGCAGGCTCACATTTCACATGGAACACTGGCTGGGCATCAGATTACTGCTGAACAAGGTTGGTTTATGTGGATAGATTACATCAGTTCCTGAATATTGCTTCCACTCCTTGACAGAATGAAGTTCTCCATTCTAAGTAAAAGACCAGATGCTTCAGGTACTGAAGACAAGACTTATCCAGAGGAGTGGCTTTGGGAGAAGCAAAAAGTGACCACTCAAAGATGAACTTTCAAAAATCTTAGGAGCAACAAACTGCATACAGAAATCCCACTTACAGAATAGTATGGCCATCTGAAAGCTTACACAGAGACTGTTCAGGAAATGTAACTGCAACAGTAGCCAACACCAGCTCCCAGAATCATCTATACTGATGTTAGAAGTACTTGCTATAAATCCTGGAGCTCACTCTTGTCAGAAAAACTGTAACATAACATCTAAATCCCAGAACATAACGAGAGAAGAAAGGGTTGTTTCCCAGCAATTCAGATCTCCCTTCTTCTGCTGTACCCATACAATCCTTTGAGAAATGCCAAACACCACCTTTAAAGCATTCATTTAAAAAACTCCCAATACACAGAAATAGCTCATTAGGTGAATGCTCAGCTGGTATTAGAATGGCATAGATCCTATAGCTTCTGGCTGCTTATTGGAGCTGAATATTGGCTCCTATGCTCATCTGGTAGATGGAAACTGATGGGAAAAAGACTCATGGCCCATAGACATGTTTAAAAAAATCTAAGTAGCAGAGAGATTTAAACCATTACCACAGGTCAAGCACAGACACAGTAACTGATGGTACATATTCTCTTTTTTTGACAAAAATGAGAGGAAACCAAGTTTAAGTTAAGTAAATAACTGGGATTATTCAATGCAAATGAGCTGTTACTGAGAACCACACACACTGAGCACTCTCCATGCAACCCCTTGTTCTTAGCTCAGCATGCTTTCTGTAGTTTTTATCATTTTTTTTTCCCTATTTATTTCAGTTGCACATGAAAGATGAAATATTTACACAGTGCCATGAGGCAGTTATAAGCACTTGAGTACTACTGATCCATGTTCTTATGCATCTCATTCCCAATCCCAAGATCATGTTCTTCAGTGGCTGTCATCAGTACAGAACGCAGCATTTTATGTGAGAAGTCCAGTAACTCCCCCGCATTTCACCTGGTCCACACCTACTTTCTTCCCCTCACATAGGAGTCTGTGCCCTAGAAGTTATGCTGGATATCCTCTGTCCCCAGCGCCTCCTCCTGAGACATTCCATCTCACATCCCTTGAGGAACAAGGGAAAACCTCGTGCATTATCTAATGCAGAGCATTATACAGAGCAAGCTGACAATTCGAGACCATGGCAGCCAGCAAAAGGGCCTAAACAATGGAATCTTGGCCAGTCAACATGGAATCAGACCCACATTTCAGTCATGCCAGCCAGACAACCCTCATAAGGAAGAATCCCTCTGGCTGTGTCAGCAAAACAACGCTGAGCTCATCTGGTTTAAAAGCTCCCTTTCACATTTTTGTTAATAATTTCCAACACAGAAATAATAACATTGTACTTCATATTTTCAAAAAAGACTTATTAATGAAGTTTGGAAAAAAGCATTTGTGTGCCTCTCAAGAGGTTCTCTCATACAATCAAGCATAGAAGTTGTAATTAAATCAAGCTACCTTACTGTCTGCAAGAAGAGATTTAATTATTAAAGTATATTTCCATACCAGAGGAGGAGGCAAAAGTGAAAGAGATCTCTGGGTAAGGCAAACATGAGACACCGCACACAGATATCTCAGTGAATGAAAAGCAATATCAGAAAATGAGTGGGGCCATGGCATTACAAAAACAGATCTGAGTAAAGATGAGAGTCACGTTCAGAGATGATCATTAGAAATTAGAAAAATATATGTAGAAAACAGTGCCTCTAACTACACTGAGTAAAACACTCAAATAAATAGGCTAAATTGCTATACCAGAAAGAAAAACCATCAAATACTGCATATCAGATTAGCAATAGCCAATCAGTTAGTTGAATGACAAAAGTTTCAGTTGTCATCAATCATCTGAATGAAATTATGTCACTCATCCCACCATTAGAAATAGTGAATTCCATTAGCCCAACACAGCTTCCTTTTCATTAAAATGGGATAGTTCAATCTTTATGGTGTATAGAGATCCTGTCTTTCAAAAGCACCCTTGTGATTCATGTAAATTCGTAATGGAGAGGGGAAACGACAAATGCTAGAAATTACAAATAAAATAAAAAACACAGTAATACTATTAATAATAAGCAATGTAGAAAACAGAAATGGAAAACATAAAATCAGATAAAAAAATAATACTAACAAAAATAGCACAGACATTGATTTATGTTCTCCAAGATAGGCAATAGTAGACAATGGCAATGTAGACAACAATTGTAAGGTAAGACTTCCTGGTATTGTTGCCTATATTGATTAATTATACCAGGCTTAAAATTGAGTGAAAGCCTTTGAATAGTTTCTGCGGGTTTTATACCGAATTTAGCAAACACGTTCTTGAACAAAACACAAGAAGAAGGTTTTACAGAATTACTGGTTGATAGCTAAGTTTTAAACAGAGCTTTAAAGCAAAAACAAACAAAAAAAATAGACTAAAATATAATCATTACAAAATGATAACAAGTAATTTCTTATACTTTTGCAGTTAGTTTCAGACTAAAAATGCCTGATCTGTGTGCCCCCACAGATATCTTCAAAGTATAGATTATATCACTCTAGTGCTGCAATGTGGTAAAGAGCCTGCATAAAACCACATATATTCTGATTCACAATGGTACTGAACAAGGGTAATTAACACCAGGCAGTTGATTTCAATTATGGAATGGACTTTTAGTTTAGTCCTGTATCCTCATCAGCTAAACTTCACAGAATCACAGAGTACCAGGTTGGAAGGGGAACTCAAGGTCCATCTGTTCCAACCTTTCTTGGCAGAAACACAGTTTAGACCAGATGACCCAGCATCCTGCCCAGCTAAATCTTTAGTGTCCGATGTTGGGGCATCCACCACTTCCCCAGGAAGTTTATTGCAACAGCTGATGGTTCTCATTGTGAAAAAGTTTCTTCTTTTTTCCACATATTCATATTCTACAGAGGGAATTGCATTTATAACGTTCCATTTCTGTCCTTTAAATTCCAGTGCTACCTCCTTTACCTATTGCTAGTCTTTCCTGCAATGACCTGGGAGCCGCTTTACAGCAAGTTCTCTGCTCCCCCAAGCAGGCCATGCTTTTTAAGAAGTAAAACACATCAGGTTTTAATATGGGAACTTGACAAGCTGTTACCAATGCAAGGGAAACATCCACTGCTATAAAACTGCTATCACAGAGATATATCAGGAGCAAGTTGTTCAGGAGGGAGCATTTCAAGTTCATAGTGCTGAATCGTCCAAAACAAGTAAATGAGTGGCTGGTACAGGCTTTGAGCAAAGGTGGGCACTAGAAGAGCCAAATCATTGTTCTCTGCTCTTAAGCTGTCTGGGTGTTAAGCCAGTTCCTAGAACATTGAAGGTAGTAGAATTCTGCTATGTTTTCATAAAAATTACCCTAGTACCTGGGGAGAATATCCAAAGCATTATGTTATTTTCCATTTTACCACATAAAATGAAAATTACTTTAGAAATAGAGGTTAACATTTTTCCTAAGCACATGACACAAAAACAGAGGGTCACAATTTGGCAGAACAACATCACACCAACTTGCAGTTTCGGGACCTAAAATAGTACCTAATGAAAATCATGTGAACAAATAAGAGCTATCTATTTTTCAACTCTGAAGAATATCAGTTAGTACCCTTTTCTGCTTCTGAACCAGCTGTTCCAGTTCTTGTTCTTTTGACAGCAGCTTGCACTCCAGCTCTTGACTGTAGGACTGAAACCTCTCTGTGTCCTGCAAAATTCAGAGAGGAAATGGATTAACAGAACAGCATAACGGCATCAGCAGCAGGAGAAATAACAAATCAGGGATGAAGTTTTCCACAGTGAATATAACAAGACACAGGTAGTACTCAGTTTAGGGATGGTATCACCCATGAATCTGTAAACTGGTGTAGTCCAGCAGCTTCAATGACTGTGGTTTCTACAGAATGTGCTGATTGCGTATGAGTAGGTATCAAGTCTAGAAAGGGGAGGCAGATGTCTCAGGCAGGAGGCTGAGGAGCTTAGCCAACCTAAATCAATACAGCCAGAAGGTATCCTCTCATTTCCAGCCACAGCAACTCAGGTTGATGTGAAAGAAACAACAACTGCCACGCTTAAAATCCATCACTAACAACAATTTTTCGCAGATGTTCCACAGGTATAAACAAGCGACTGGGGCTTCAAGCTCTGCCTTTCACTTAGCAATTATATTAACCTGTCCACTTTGTAAGTATCCTGCAATCACTGGGAACTCCCAGTCATATTTGGGATTACTCCTTCTGACACTCCTCAGCTGAGAAAAATTGTCAGACCTCTCCTGAGTAAAATCAGGTTCCACTAGTTTGTGTCAGCTAAGAATCTGTCCTGTTCCTCCAAAAACAGGCTTCTACTCTCTAAGGTCCCCAGGAAAATGCCTCTAAACAAAAACAAAAATTCCATCAAAACAGCAGTGGTTCTTACATGTGTTTTCCCTTAAGCAGTACCCATAATGGGGTAATCAAATGCATGATAACTGGCTCTTTCTGGGGAAGAATGTATATCCAAATGAAAAAACAGACTAACTGCCCCTTTTGTGTAACATTCAGTCAGCAGGGTATTAAGTACTGTAAATAGCTACAATTTGTACTTATTTGCATCTTACCAATTTCTTTAAATGTATTCTTCAAGAGCTGCTCTTCATTCAAGCCACAATAATTTCCCCTTTATATAGCATCAATGCATCTCTCCAGGCTGTAAAGTCTTTGTAAGACTTTGCATTAGAGAAAGAATTTAACAGTCAGATCTCCCCAGATCCCAAATTAGTCATGCAAAGAAACAATACTTCTTGAGTGTCTGGCAGCCCTTAGTGTGGCTGCTGACTAAACTGTAAATAGCTTGAGTGGGAAGCTTTCATGAAAAAGCCTGAAAGAAATGGCTTAACCTCAAATATACAACTAATTAGGAGATCCAACAATCACTGCTTATGGAAAAGTCTTTGTTGTTTGGGGGTTTTCAGAACCACTTCAGCTGTGGGCTATTAAGAGCACATAAACTATTTTTTCCACAAAACTGCTGTCAGGCAAAGTTGAAAATACTTTTTATCCTTCAGCTGATATACAAACTTTTATTTAAAGGCTTCATCTCATCCACCACTAAAAACTGCTCTCAGCTTGGAATGGAAAAAAACTTGAAAATTTGAGTCAGGTTCACTACCCTGTAAGGCAAGTGAAAAGAATGATTCCTTACACAGCTGATAAAGGCACCTTTTTTTTGGTTGGCAGGAAACAAAAAATACTTCATGTATTTGCATCACGAAAGGAAGCTTTAGATATATTTGATTATATTGTATAGATATACTTATATATATTTGATTGAGAGTGGAGACAATAACCACTACTTTGGCAACTATTTCTATCATGTACTGCTGAAACCCTGTGTTTGTGTCATTTATATGACTGATGCCAAGAAAACAAAAAGGGATGAGCCAGTAGCTCAGTAGATGACTGACTCTCCCAGGCCACCCAGAGCAGCTGTGAAACCTCCAATATTTTAATACTCAAAACGTAATTGGCCAAATTCCTGAGAATCCTGATCTAGCTAGGAAGTAAGGCATCCCACCTACATGGTTTTAAGATTACTCTTTCCTAGAGCATGCTGGAAGTTCTTGTTAGTTTCCTTGTTATACAAGAAAAAGCACGAGAGAAGAATCCAAAGAAAAGACTATGAACACAGTAGAGGAGATTTAAAGACTTCCCAAGGAAACGGAATTCATTTTCAGGTGTTCTGGAAGCACCATGGGTGTGACAAAATAATCTGACCCGTGTTTATTTTGCAAATAACCTGTGGTTGTTTTGCAAATTACCATCACTTGAGTCATCTCTTGTTGTTATCCCCTCCCAAAAAGCAGAGACTGTAGAAGTCAGCAGGATTGGTGCTGCTCTGAACAACCTCACAGACTGCACTTCCTAATTGAGACCAGAGGTTGGACCTAGAGTAGCATCAGTAATACAATGTTTGTAGTAAACTGACTTTCAAAAGAATGCCAGTCGCTGCTGCTGAATGCCAGCCACTGAGCACAGGACATCAGTGCTCCTTCATCCAACTTTATTCACTCAGTTTGAAGCTTCAGAGACTAAAAGTTTGAAGCTGCAGTAGAAAAGCAGCTGTGAGGTGAAAGGTGTTTTTTCTTCCTCAGTTATGAAACACATTTTGTGGGCTTTAATTTCACACCCAGAATGAGTTTAAAACCACTGAAAGGGGGAGCAGAATCCATGGCCACCATAACAAAGAGACACTCACTTTCAAGAGAAACTGCTCTTTCTCCTTTTTGATTTGCTGTTCCATTTCTTCATAGAGATGTTGAATTTCTTCATCATAAGCAGCAATTTTCCTAATAAGAGATAAGAAAACACTGAGTGGGTCTTTGTAGCATTACTTCAAGAGATGGCTCACATTACCAGCTAAGCTCCACATCTCTGCCATAACACAAGACTCCAAACGTATGTTCAAGGTGTCAAGGAAATAGAAATTTTTGTGCAGCAAAGCTCACAGATTAATTTTTTTTTTCTCATGGAAGTAAAGCTTCAACAACTCAAAAGCTAATATAAAGCTGATGTTTCCATATAAAGCAGCTGTTCATCATGCAATTTTAATGACTAATAGATCTTAGGTATAAGGAAGAAAGTTTACTAATATCTTGACAATACCAAGATCTCAGAGCCTAAATTTGACAGTTAAAACTATTTTCACTGTAACTTCCTTTTTTTTTACTCTTGGACTGCACTGTTCCCCATTCAAGGGTACTGAATGAGGTACTTCCATCTAAGACACATTAGCTAGAATGGAACTCTTGAAAGACCTTCATGAAAACAGCCTTACTGCCTCTCTGACAGCTTTGCTGAAACAAATTTGAAAAGCCCAGATGAGGAACAGAAATAAATACGTTGTGCCCAAGTGTATATGACTGTAGGAAAAAAAAAAAGAACCTCCAAAGTTCACTTTTTTCCAGTAGAATATTGCAATTAATATCACTGCAGCTTGATACACGAAGAGCAAATGGTTTCACTTGGGCAGAAAAAATTTAACTGTTGACAGGGAACAAGAGATCTACTTTGTTCTGCTACTACCCTATTCTATTCTCATTAATGCAGAAACTGAAATGCAAAAATCTCTTTGTATCAAACTCAGGGGACATCCTAGAAAAAATTTTAATTGAGATTGTTACGACCTTTCTATGACAGTACTGTATATTCCCCCATATACTTCCTGCCATAGCTGTTCCTTGAGCAATCTGCATAATGCATCTGTTCAAATAAAGTACAGAATCTTCAAGGGCATTCACATCAGCAAGAGCTAGACAAGGAACATCCAGTAGAAAAAACCACCAACATTTATTTTGTATCTACTTTTTTTTTTTTTTTTTTAACCTACTGCTCTATATGTTCTGTGGTTTTGCCTTATTGAAGGCCTGGTTCTCTTCTCATTTAAAACAAACGCAATTTTAAAGAAAATTCAAAAACTTTACCTAATCTAAGAAGCGTGAGTAAAACCAGAAACAAGTCTATCTTTCCCCCTTTCAACAGCAGAACACTTGACACTGCCAGCTTCCCTTTTCAGTCACAGATAAAAAATGTAAGACATTTTCCCAGGATCTACAGAAGCAATAATCAACTGTTAAACTACAAGAATTTGAGGAAAACTATGGCTGTCACTTAGACTTTTGTAAACTCTGACTAGGTGAGAAAACCAGGCCCCAAAAGGGCCTCTGCCATGTGACTGCAACACTTGCAATAGAGAGCGTCAGAAAATCCAGAAGCCCTTTTTTGCCTTGCTCCCCTTATACTGTAAAAGTGGTTCATGTTCTCATCTCAAATTTTATTTTCTTGAAACTAAGAAAATGCTTCATAAGGAATTAGCATTCATCAATGCAATCAAATCACACAAATTCATGGAGAAATAACAACTACTTAGAAAGGCATGGCAGAGATGCTAAGATCATACACCTGCTGTATTCATGCAGTATAATACCACTTTGACCAGCGCTAGACTGACTGCTGAAAAGCCCTGTAACTCTGCAGAGGCAGAACATATTGCACAGCTGTCAGTGTTTCCATGGGAATCATAAAGATTTTCTTGGCTTCTGTGTGACAGGGAGAATATCTTTAGTCCTGTGTTTTAGCCTGCTGATTTAGGTATTTCTTTCCTCTTCTGTGTTTGGGAGCAAAGGATATGGCAGCACCATGAAGACTACACCCAGGAGGTACTGCTGGATGTAGGAATCTTTTTAGTTGGTCTGGCACATAAGCACATGCCATTTCTGTAGGCTGAATACTCTCCAAGCATTTAATTCATAGATTTCCATTCTTATCTCATGGTCAAATTAAACAGAAGGGGAAAATAATATCCCCTTGTAATCAAAAGTGTAACAATTTTCAGTAAAATAACTAACAAGCAGCAGGAAAAATAATCCAATACATTAGCTGGCAAATATTCCCCACATATATTCAGGAGGAAAAAACTGAATTCATAAGGATATATTACTGTTACATGAAAAAGGCAACATGTTTTGACTAAAAGTTCTATTCCCTTGGATTACCCCTTCAAGTCTTACTTAACACATAATTTTATAATTTCAGCAATATTTGATAATGTAATCTCTCTTGTCAGTAATGCTGCAGAATAAACAGATGGAGAAGAAAGCAGATGAAATGTAACATGAGCTCACTAAGTTCAGATAAGTTCAGGATCAACACACTCAGAAGGGTTTAATTTTTGCCCATTCATGTAGTTGCAATGTGAACTGTTTTGATTTCACAACTGCTGTTCATGCAGTTTGTCGTAATGGTTCTTTCTCCTTAAAAAAATACAGTGATTTGTGCACAGTGTGAACTAATCTCCTGAGGTGCTGATTCCTCTCCTCTTCCATGAAGATGGATTCTGACAGTGTCTCATGCTAAGCCCAATGAGAAGTCAGCTCATCCTTCCCTTCTCCTTTATACCCTTTTGTTTATCTTGCCTGTTTAGAACTCTGTTGTTTGAAACACACTCTACATTTTTATTAGGTTTGTCCTTCAAATGCAAAGCACAGCAGCAGACAGAGCTAATGGCAGTTGAAGATTTTATCTGCTATTAGAAGAAAAAAGTCTTTCTCATCTCTTTTAGGCTTACTTCCTACCAGTCTTATTAAAAGCCCCTTGGTTCTACTGCCAGGGATTTGAAGAATAACAAGGTCTGTCATATCCCACTCCAGCCTTTGCCTCCTCATTCAAGAGATACGACCTTCTAAAAACAGCTCTCTCAGAATAGCTGTTCTATTCCTTTAACCACTGAGTTGCCATTCTCTGCACTTTTCCTCATCCCACTACATTCTCCCTGTGTTGCAGAGACCAGAACTTCCCACAGTGCACTCAGGACATGGGTGCACTAAGATTCCATGTGGTGCCAAAAACGTGCTTTGCCACATGCTCAGTACCTTCCCTGGTAATGCCCAGCAGTTTACTGGGCTCTTCTGGCTGATTTCAAGAAGCTCTCTGCAATGCCCCCATGGGCTTTCTCTGCAATTGTAATTGCCCATCACATCGGCTTGATTTTATTTTCTTCTCCTAACATTCACCTCTGCTTTTCTTGCGTGCTCAATACACCACCCTGTTATTTAAAAAAACACTAGTGCTAAATTTAAGAAGCCATCTAATTTTAAATTCATCCTTAAAATGAAACACAAGTACCAAAAATCAAGGAGAACTAACTTACCCTGGCAAATAAATATTGTACCCACAAAACTGCATTGTGTTTAGATTTAAAATCACAGTTTTTTTCTCTCTAGATAGTTACAGCAGTATTAACCTACACAGTCCCTCGTGCGTGCTGTATTTGCACGTTTGTGTATTGAGAATATAGGTCCAGGCAGTAGTGAGGCTGAACATACAAACAGGAACAACAGCAGCCTACCTGATCTATTGAACCAGAACAGGAGGAAACTCCTGGATCTCTTAGACCACAGGACTCAGGTTCATGAATGAAAATATGCATGTGTGAAACCTCCAGAAGAAAAGACAGAAAACAGGTAGAAAAGAACATCATGGGTTAAGAGCATAGATTTTTATGGCATAAAGATCCCTGCACACACACGAAGCTTCTCAGAGCATCCAGAATAGAAGAAAAAGGAACAATTTAAGACAAAAGCACAGCCTACACCCAGGAAAGGAGACAAAAGGCTGAGAGTAGACTGCCTTATTGCCTAATGACTCACGGAGGTGAGTCAGGAAGGAAAGATGAAAGAACAAATTCATATTCTATTTCCAAAGGGTATTATTGTCACCAATCAACAACAAGCCAGGAGATATTACAAGACCTCAAAACCCAGCGTTCCTTATCTTCTGTGATCCCACAGTAAATCCTGGCCAGTCTAAGCAGATACATGCACCTTAGTGCTAATAAGTATGTGGGTATTACAAAAAATTAATCTTCTCCCCTATATGGTGCTGTCTTGATCTTTGCTGTTATTCGTACATAGTTTAAAAGGAAACAGGTTATTCATCCCCACCGTTACCAAAGACAACATTACTACTCTGTTTCCTTCCTGCAATCAACTACAAACAAAACAACAATCTACGTGCAGAAATCAGTGGTGTTATCAGGAGCAACAAAAAGAAGAAATTAGCTACAACATGTTTTTACTACAAAGGCATAAAAATCCAATGTGTTTTCAAGGTAGAGATTTCACATCAGCTAGAAAAGATAATGCTAATGTACTCTATGTACTCTGCATTGATCAGAGTTATTAAACAGACACATTTATTCATTAAGTTCCCAAAAAACACTCACAAAAACCTCCTCAAAAAAACACAGAACAAACCTCTCACCACACACGGTAGTTAATCCTCTCTAGTCTAAACAGACAGCAAAACTCACTGTATGCTGTTTCCAGCTGTCTGAAGGCTAAAACCACACACAGAGACTTAGATGAAAATGCTACTACGAATATAAACCAATTGTCTTTAATGACCATATATATTTAGGTTTTTTCCTTCTCCATAAGCCTTGTTATATCCTCAGAATAGTCAGGAGAGTGCTGAACAAATGAAGTAAATGTTCAACAATATATTTGCCTTTATTACTCAGTCTGTAAGAATCTGAAATTCAGAAGTGACACTTTAAAATAAAAATACAGTGGAACTTCAACTACGCCCGTAATTTTGCATTCTGTTTAGATTTAGCATCACAACTTTTTTCCCTCTAGATAGCTCCATATAAAAGCATGATCTATCAATTTTAGTCCTTACATATATTTTTTGTATATGCATTTTATGCATTTGTTTATATATACATTTTATATGTTTTATATATAAAACATACACGCTATTTCATATTTCATAGGTTTGCTTTATATACATACATATATTTGTTAGCTTACACTTTCACTAATATCAGTGCTTTGTGCTGCTCTAACATCTTAAACCTCTTATGTCTCTGGCCAGTTAATCCAGGTTTATAGCTTTTCTGCACGCCATGCTTGCAAAGCACACAGACAATTTATCAGATTTACTGTTAAATATGACTTTCCTCTGGAATCAAACTGATTAACTAGATTGGAATCACTCAATATTGTCTTAAAACTTCAATGCAATAACAGACATCTGCAAAAGAATTTCAGTCAATAAAATCTTAACTGGAAAAGAAAAGCTAATTTCATTCAGTTCTGCCATATGAATAGTTTTACCAGTACTCTTAATGCCTGATAAAATTTTACTTTATGGGAAGGCTTGTCCTCAGTTCTCCACTGAAACACCTTGTTGATTTCAAAAGTCCAAATAGTAGGTAAAATAGCTGTAAAACTAAACAAGAAGTCTAACAAAGAGAAATACCAACTTTTTTAGAGCACACTCCAACTCATTCTTCTCATTATCTGCTTCTTGGAGCTGGGAAAAAATTCTGACCAGGAACTCTTCAAAATTGGAAAGCAAATGAGGTTCTTCTTTTCTTAGCTGCAACCAAAGTTGCTTCACATCACTCTCACTGAAAGAAGAGATCATAAAGGATTCATTAAGAAAGAATATTTCCCAGGCTGCAGTAAATGTTCTTAGCACCTTTAGTAGATGGAGGCTTCAGGGCATCACTAGTCAGAACACAAAACTTATTAAAACCAACTTAAACTGTGCCAGATTTGAAAAGGAGGAGAGGGTGGGAAATGATGGAGATTGAATTTATTCAAAAAAATGCATTGTAACATCTGGTCATTCCTGACTGCAGAATAGCACGGGAACTGCTTGTTTACTGGGTGCCTTGCCCAACACTTCACCTAAACAGGAATGGGTGAGAAAGACAGATGAGATACAACGTGCCCTGCCATCACTTCTATTAGAAGCAAAGAAGTTCCCATAAATCTAGAGGGGAGGGGGCAGTGGGAAAGCTAATCAAAATGCCTTCCTCATAAGAAATGAATGAGATTCAGATCCCTAAGTTATGTTGACAAATTGCATTTGTACTGTATTCTTTCATTTTCAACACATTTTTATTCCATGGTGAGTCTGCTACAAAAATCAGAACAAAACGTCTTGAAATTTTGATTTAAAGATTTACCAAGATAATGTTGTCTTTCCAAATCTATTCAGCAGACATTGGGAAAGAGATGCTCTATTGTGAATGATAACAGGTTTCTAATACTTTGCCAGAATTCTCCTGAACCACTTTGTCTCTTCCTGACTCATTCTCTTCCATGTGCATTGCAAGCCTGAACCTAGCCAGCAAAGAGTGCTATATTTAAAGGACAAAATAAGGATAAGGACAGAAGAAGTGGGTGATAAATATCTCTTCATAATGAAAGCCTTTCAGGATGACTGACAATGAACTGTTTCCTGGAACAGGCAGTTGGGGGAAGAGAAGGACTGATGAGCACTTTTATTCCACATTAAGAATCGCTGATGTATTTCTTAAATATTTGTACCACCTGTCCAGATTTTCTCCCATTTTTGCCCAATGCTTTTTTTTGTTCTGCAATATTCATTGTGATGGACAAATGAATGCCAGGCCAACACACAATAAGCTATTTGAGCAGGTTTTATGTTCCATGTTTCAGAATGAGCCACCCTGGCCTTGGAAGACATAGTGTTACCAGAGCAATCACAACATGCAATTATGCATGAAGGGGAGAAAAAGCAGAAAAAGTGGAGAAAACCTCACTACTTATGGTGCACTTTAAAAACATCCCTTGCCAAAAATAGCAGTCATCATGCCTTGATTGAAAATCAGTGGCATCTGGGGATTACATGCTTGTAATTATCTATGTTCAAATGCCATGGCACATCAAGTGGTGGAGCTTTCCCATGGCAGAAAAACATGTTTCATGTGCCTGGAGTATAACAGTTTTGCTCTTGAAAATTTTGGTTGAGTGGCATTTTATCCTGACAACAAGAAAATTAGGTTTTATAAGGTTTTTTTCTCTGTGGTTTTGAGCACCTTTCGTTCTCGCCATTCATCTTGGATTCCATTAAAATCAAACCCAGAGGTGAACCATAAAAGGTCACACAACTGACTACTATTGCTGTGAGGACTCACTCATCCAAAACCTTTTTAGCTCCAAGCCGATCCATCAGATTCGAGAACTGGAATTCTTCATCCTCATCACCACTCATGGTCTCCTCGCATCTAACTGGGCCAGCTGTTTCACCTTCTGATGGTGGCACCATGTCATTTTTCAAAGCAATCTGCTCCAAAAGAAATTGGCCTAAGAATTAGAAATTGCACACATTAGCATATTCAGAACTTACTATAAAAAGCAATGTCATACTAAACATACTAAAGCTCAAATTTTACAGTAAATAAACAACAAAAGGATGAGACATGGCAAGAGGATCCCTGAGTTCTATGGCTGACTTTGTGCCCAGTTTAATGCCTAACCTTCAGTAAATCATCCACCTCAAAATTCACAAATATAATAAAAAAATTCGTATCTCCATGCAAAAAATAAAAGGACAGAAATTGCAGTAACAACTCTTCATAAATTTTGTAGTTTTCTTTCTTGATGGGTTTAAATAGGCATTAGGAATCTAAAATAACCATAGCACCAGTACTGATAAAATGTACATTATATAAAATTTAACATTCTTTTTAGTGCATGACCAAAGACACACATTCAATTCCTATATAAATTGCATACAGAAAGCTGTGTTTTATTAACAGTAGTTGTATGGTGAGGATACAGAAGTGAAATTGCCACAGTGAAATTGCAGGGGGGTGGAATATTGTGATTTTATGCAGAGGATTTTTTGTTATATTCTAAATTCCAGTACAGAAATTACTATAGACCCAAGGAAAGAGAAATACTGGTATGGTTTTATATTTTTATTAACTCCATCTTGCATTCTTTCTCATAGCACCCAGAAGAGCATGTTGGCAACAGACCAGTCTGTTGCAAAGAGAGGTTACAGTAAATTTCAGATTTGCCACCATTTAGAAATATGAGTAGGACTCTCCCATAGTAATTGGTGCAGTATGACCTTTATCCAGACACTACTCTGTCTTCTCCATTCTCTAGCTTTCTAAGGCAGCTTTTACCTACTACAGCTTCTGCTTCTATCAGGAACGCCAACATTATCACCTAGCCAAATGTAGGACTACCTGGTCTGGAAAACACCTGTCAGCGCTGTGTAGCAGGTTAAAATGTAGCACACTTTACACTGCCTATCCTTATCTTTTATGGGATGTGGTCCATGTCCCTCGTGTGCCTGTGTGGGTGTCTTTGGGATACATGTTTAACTTTACGACCAGCTGAACATGCGAACAGGAAAGCAGTGGCCACATCCACCTTTGAGCAGGAGGAATCCCCAGGATCTGGAGCTGTTTGAGATGGCAGCCACTTACAACCTCTCTTAATAAAGAGTTTTGGTTATGCAGGGACTGCTTATGAAAGTAATCTTAATTTAACTTAACTTTAACTTATGAAAAGCAAAGCAGCAATACATTATTTCATTTTTAAATTGTGTCAATTTTCAGATTAGAGTATACTCTATGAAGATACTTGATCTACCTCCACAATGGGAGAGGTGGGACATGAGAGAATTAGGATTTCAAATGAATGATGATTTGCAAACAAAAATGAAGGTCCTGTTTGCTGGACTTATACATAGTAATTAAATTGAGATTTACTGTTACAATTCATGCATAGATGAGATTCAGTTTTCTAGAGAAAATGCTTAAACTTCAGTCAGCAAAGCTAAAATTAAGTACAAAACTGACTCTGTGTAAACAACCAAGGACAGTCTAACACTGTCATCTTATCTGGAATGTCACAGCTAGGGACAAACCACCCTGTGACAAACACAGAGAACATGACAGTAAGAGTGCTGTTGCAAAACAGGCAGTTACAAAGAATTTATCAGATCACATCTTACAGTAATAATAATTGCCTCATCCTGTTTTGTTTTGAAATAAATTAACATCACTTGAGGAATTAATTCATTGTAGAAAGCATTCCCACAGCTCTAAGGACTGTGGTTTTAACACACTCCTAGCATTGTCTCACATCAGTCTTAGAGATAATTTTAATTATCTTTCATGTCTTATTGCCTGATACGAAGTAACACACAAAACTTTCCCTCCCAGCCCCACCAAGGGAAACCTCCAATCAATTGTACATAGATTTACTCAACAGCTTAAAACAGGTGTAATTCAGATGATTATATAATTTTTCTCATATTGTGTCATGGCTTGCCATTTTACATAGGAGAGAAAGAACCCTGGAGCCCTTTGTCTATTTATTGACATAATTTGACTACTTCTTCCTCTGCTACACACATTTATTGTATCTAGGGGATAGTCTGGTTCCCTGTGTGCATTATTAAGTGTACTGTTAAGACAAAATTCTTCTTTACTGATGTGGAGAGTACAGAACATGAATAAAGCTCAAAAGAGGAGACATGCTTTCCAAAACTCACTGAATCCTGTGATGAACTCCTTTGGGGTAAGTGAGCCATTGCCATCTGCATCCAACGTAACAAAAACTTTTTCAAGTTCTTCCAGGCTAAGAGGTAACTCAGGATGCAGTCTCTGTAATGACAAAACATGCAGCAGCTTTATCCATCACTACAGGGTAAGAGGAAGACTGGGTTCTACAAAACATCCATAATACAGAAGGGTAGGTCCTTTGCTTCCCTGAGTGAAAATCCAATTACAGAGCAAAACAAGATAAACTGAGCGACATTTGCTTTAATGACTTCTCTGCTTGCCTTTATGAATCCATTCTGACGAAGCAATGAGAACAATGGCCTTGTGCCACAAATTCCAATCCCACAGAGAAGAGGAAGAACTTGAGCTGGAGTCTCAGCATCCTGGTGAAATGACTTGATTATCTTGGTGAAATGCCTTGATTATCAGGCTACTGGATGAACTTGGCAGCAGAATTGTACAACGAGTTCCTTCCACATCATAAAGTCAAGCAAGAGACATCTCTAGACAACTACATTATAGAGGATATACTGTCCTAATAAATGCTGATTCAAAAAATGTACATAAATAAATAAGTAAATAAAACAAAGCTAAGAAAGCTGCATGGTCTAAGGACCAAACCTGTTGCTCCCACAATGAGTTAAATGGAGTTCATGACTATCTACTTCTGAAATGCAGCATGCTCACACCAAGAAAGAGGTAGCTGCATGAAACTAGCTCCACAAAAATCACATTTTTTCCTGATAATCTAAAGAAAAGTACAAAAGAAAAGAATTCTGTAAAACTGATCCTAATGGTTTTAACCTAATTCTTTTAACAGTGTAGACAAATTCCCAGAAATAGGAGGAAATTGGAGTGGCAAACAACCCCACTAACCAGCATTTCCACTCGGAGACAGCACTAGGAAGATTAAAACCCTTCCTCAGCTTGAGAAGCAGTATCAATGCACACTGGTTCAGTCTTCTGCCTTATTAGTTTACATTTTAACCCCCCCCGAACTGCTGTTGTATATACAACATATTAAAACTGCAAGCTAGTAGGTTGAAAAAGTTCATTAGATTAAAAGTGTTAACCTCTTCCATTGTGGGGGAGGGATTTAGGGCCAAAAAAGGTTTCTTCTGCAGAAACCACTATTCAACATGTTAAGCCATATAGGCAAGGTAAGAATTGGCTGAGTACATTAACCAGGAGTTTCCTGGTTGCCACGAAGGGTTTAGGGTATGCTTTAAGAACTGTATGAGTTAAATGAAAGCGGTAGAAGGAATTCCAAGGTGGTCCTGAGAAGGGAATGCAACAGAGCTGCTAAAGCACACAACTATCTGGAATAGTCATAAAGGGATTTCTGAGCAGGATTAGTTGTGTATTGCTGCCTGCTTCCAAAAAAACCTGGAAAACTTGACGCAGTTTAAAGAACTTATTTCATCAGTGATACACCTGTCTTCAGTTTCTTACTTAAACACACCCATCTTCCCAAAGTCTGGATTTTAATCTCTAAGATCTAAAGGGAAACTTTTTAAAATCAGCTTCTCCTGTAAAATTCTTACAGCCACCACTGCACTGATGAAGGAGAAGGCGCTTCAAACCAATTTCTCTTTTTACATTCAGAAAAACAGAAACTGTACTCTTACCACCAGATCTTTGGGACTTGCTGAAGGAGCACTCATCTGACCTTGCCATGAACACAGACCCACCTGCTATTCCATTGCAGTGGCCTGCAGGTCTTGCTGCAAACCTGACCGACAAATATGTGCTTCTCCAACCACAGCTGCAGTGCTCTAATGTAGCGTCCAAATTCTGATCAGAATTACAGTAAATTTACAGTAGAAAACACCACAATTACTTGCATTTTCTTGATAAAAAAAGCATGAAAATCTAGGACAGTCTGAGGAACGTACCAAAAGTTTGCTCCATTAAATTCCCTCTGGGTAATTTACAGACTTTGATGAACTGGGCCACACTTACTAAGATTAAGTGAATGTTTTCCCAACATCTTGGGTTTTTTTCTTAATAAAAAAATTAAGATGATTTGTGGCTAGGAAAGCAAAACGTTATTGGCCTCATAGCTGTGTTTTTGTTTATTTGCTCATTTCAGACTTACTGTAAAAATACATAGACCCTTTCAATATGAGGCTACTAAAATCTTTAAAAGAAAAGAAAACAAAATAAAAAATATATAGAGATACCACTGCAGTTTCAAAAGAAGCTATCTGCACTGCCACCAAATGTGTTCTGCGGTTTCATGACGTCTATGCTTAATTCTCTCAAAATACCAAGATTCTACTCAGCTAAATAAAAGGACAGAGCTCAAATAGCTAAGAGGAAGATCTGAACCCAATCCATAGCTAAGAGCAAGATCTGAACCCAATCCTGCTATGCACATTAGAACAAAACATTTTACAGCACTAATTCTCATTATTCATTATAACCTCAAGGACCAACAGATGAAACTGTGGTTTCAAGTCTCACATAGAATTTGCTTTCTTGACATTTCAGAAAATCTCTTGTTGGTTTGAAAATTGGGTACATTTAGTATTTGGAAATGGAATGAAAATTTTTTTAAAAAAACAACTATTAACAGAGTCTCACAATAAACAATATCATATAATCAAGGAGGAGTAAATCTTCAGTACAGTTACTACATTGTAGACACAAGAGAAAACTCTGTAAGATTTCTTCCATCGAGATTAATTGAATTTCAGATACTTAGCACTCTCTGTTGAAATCATGCCCTGTATTACATGACTAAAGACTAAAAAGCTTAGCATTAGCATCCTATATTTGAAGCAAAGCTTCAGGAATGATAAGCAGTACAGACCTACCAAATGCAAAACGCAAAAGCGATCAACACTTAGGACCTTTTAAGGAAAAAACGGATTTTTTTTTTTTTACTTTATTGATTTGTGTCTTTCCTATAGGGAGTAAACATCACAAGAAGTGCAGGAAATAAAAGTAAGTATAAAGAAACATCATCTCAAATGTCCTGAGCACCTTTATTTCTGTATTAAAGAACTTACATACACTTACATATACATATGAAGTTTTCAGATATAGTAAACAAACACTCAAGATGAAATAGATGAATGAAATAGAACTTTATTTGTTCTTTGAAATTCTGTTTCTACTGCATCTTTTGCAGCATCTGCTTTAGAACCTGAAGCATAAATTTAGCAGCACTCTAAGTACAAACCTAGAATCAAACAGAAACAAATATTTTTACATTCCTTGCGAAAAACAGGTATTAAAACTTTTTATATACATAAACATACATATAAATATATGGGTTTTCCATTCGGTAAAAATATATACCATTCAGTTTTTAGAAAGACTATAAAATTGTAATCCATTAAATTCTCTGTGGGTTTGTATTTACCAAAAACCACCACTGGCAATATATTTGGTTTTTTCACATTCAGTTACTTCATTAAGATAGTGTAGGCTGGCAAAGCCTACAGCACAGCAAGCATCTGCATTCCTCTCTTTTTTCAACTTTGCATAATTAACAGAGGTCATCAGAAAACTCAGCAACACACAACTGCAAAGAAAGCTCTTGAGAGCGAGTAAACTGAGCAGTTTACTTAGGAGACTTTTGCTTTTCCAAAATAGGTAGTTAAAGCTGTTTCAACTGTATTTTCATACATACAGACATCTTTGTTTCTGAGGACAGGGAAAGTTTCTAAGTTTTCTATGAGATGCTTTCTTTGGCAGTAGTTCATAATGAATTTGTTTTGCTCCTGCTCCCCAATTCTGTTTCATCCATAAGTACAGAAGTAAAAATGGATTAACTCAACTTATGTTTTGCATGTGAAGCATGAGTACATTCCTGTTTTCTGCCACATAATGGTTCAAATCATCACTTCTGCAATGTGCAAGAATCACATTTTCAAAAGATTTTATTATATATAGTCACTCTTTTTCATCAGCATATTCAGCAAATCTGATTTTGACCCCTCAAACCAATTAAGCACAATTTCATAAGATTACTGCAAACACTGAATAATGCTCAAAATACTGTTCCTCTATACTTCCTACATATATATGTGATCCAGCTGAGTTCACCATTGTCTGACAGTGAAGCCACAGTGGAAGACTTTATTTATACAATTTTGCTGAAAAAAAGGTTGAAATTGGTGGGCTGAATACACTCCTGACACCATGGCAAATCGCAAAGTAATGAATTTAATCGTGTTTTGATGTTTTCAACAAGAATGGAATTAAATTCCTGGGGCATTGTTTTAAACTTAATTTACTTTGATTTTCCACTTTTTTGTTGCTTTGTCTGCGAGAAAAAATGCAAGCCTTATGTAAGACTTTTAAAGATATTATTTTAAATCCCACTTATCTCTTTAAAGTTATGAGAAGGGTGTTAACATTTTAAACTCTAAATTAATCAGTCTCAACTCATTAAGGGTTTTAGGAGCTTCTCCCATTGTGTATTTCACATAACCAAGTTCATTTTACCTGCATGTCTTGACAAGTGACGAAGCCTTTGCCTTCCAGATCACAAATCTGAAAGAACTCTTGCGCTTTTCCCAGCACAGTTAGTTCTGGGTCTTGTTCTCCAGTCCTGCTCCTCTCTCCATCTCCTGGTTGCACAGGACTGGTGCAGTCTCCTTTTATTCTGTCCATGGTTACAATCTCAGCTCAGGAATATCCTGGGATGCTGCTATCCCATTTACCCATAAACTCGGATCTGAAACCTGTGCATGGAAGGTAAGGAGAAAAGCAAATCAGACCCTCTTCATGATGGTTTCCACAATCTCTTAGCAACCATCTCTTTAATTAGGCACTAAATCTTAGATGAAGAAAAAGCTTTTTGAAAATGCTTGCCCTTGATGGGTTGCACTTAAGACACTGCAAATGGGATGATGAACAAGGAGGGGGAAGTCTGAGGGAGCAAGAAGACAAAATTAGCACTGAAATGGAATCTCAGAGCAAAATCAGCCAGTTTGACAAGAAATATGGACAATCAATCAACATGAACAAGAAAACACAAGAAGAACAGGTAAAGACAAAAGTAATTTAAAGTCACTACAATTTGACTTCATATATTCATCTTGAATTTTTAGTTCTGCTTATCTAAGTAGGTCTACCTAACATAGACACAGATTTGCCTGAAAATATTTAACAGAACAAAGAATTTTGTAAGGCATTTGACTATTATAAGAGAATATAGCCTGACTGGCACAACCTGGAACAACTCCAACAGAGGCCAGTGAAAATTGTTTAAATCTGAAACATATGTTGTCTTCAGAGCAAAGGCCTCTGCACTGCATGGGTGTGAAGGTAGAACAGGAGGAAACAAGACCTTTGGCTTGTCTATGCAGCCTCTAGAGGTGAAAAGACTCTGATTGCACAGACAGAGCAGCTCAGCCAGAGCCTGTTTTACTCTGTGCTTAAGTTCAAACCTGGCGCTCTTAGAATACAGCATCTTCCAAGAATTTCACACAGCTTCCCATGACAAAGTGATTTCTCTGATAGCTATGGGCCAGACAGTTGGACTTCCCACGTAACATGTAAGTATAAATGCACTGCAAATAGCCACTGACTTCAAACCAAACTAAGATTTTGGTGAGCAAATCACCCAACCTCTCTGAAACCATGTGACAAAAATCTGCAAACAGAGGTAAGTTTCCTCTCCCTCCCTCCTCTCTTTTATCACTCCAATCATCCCAAGACTGTTGCTCAAATACTTTCCAAAACTGAAAGAGTTTTGGCTATATAGCCAAAGAACCTAGCTGTCAGAATCCTTGCTAAGAACATTACAAGCACAAGAAGGAAAAACACTGAGAGAAGCCAAGGGATGTCAAAACCCAGTATCATTCCACCTTAGGAAACTCCTCCCTCAGAGTGGGTCTTGCTTGAATTTTAATGTACACCAGTCAGGGGTGCCTTATAAACCCCAAAACCAGGTATATGAATGCAGCTTCTGCCCACACCTGCACCCAACACGAGCTCTCTGCTGGGGCAAGCCACACTCCACACCCCCAGGAGGCACCAAAGCCTGCCAGAGCACCTGTGCCAGCAGTCGTGGATAATTAACAAGGCTAAAAAATGCTGTCACAGGGAATTCTAGTCACACATAACAAGGGGCTTTTGCCTATTACAGCTACCTGAACACCTGTAATCTCTTTCTCTTACGAAGAAAATTTCTAGCTCTGAAAGTCTGACCAACATTCAGTAGCTGGGAAGATACACAAAGGAAAAGATCACTCCGTAATTGGCCTGTTTCTTAATCCCTTCCATGACGTTTCTAATAACAGTCTCAAAAACAGTATACAAGCCAGGTGAATCTTTGCCCTCATTGTATATAGCCACCCACAAGTGGATCAGATGGAAAGCCACAATCAGGCTAAAGTGGTGTAATAGTCTGCATGAAATTCTCCTTTCATACTGCTTTTACACACCTGAACCTCACTTACTTCAACACAGCTCACTCCTGACTGACACCAGTGTATGAGGTGACAAACCAGGCCATCAGTTTCAACTTAGCAATGACACTAACTTAAAAAC
The DNA here is from genome assembly GCF_020740725.1 of Corvus hawaiiensis. Classification (NCBI taxonomy): domain Eukaryota; kingdom Metazoa; phylum Chordata; class Aves; order Passeriformes; family Corvidae; genus Corvus; species Corvus hawaiiensis. The sequence continues at coordinate 32,534,950 of NC_063214.1, forward strand.
AGGTTTAAAAATACCAAAAATCAATGGGACAAGTGCAGCCTAAAGATGGTCTTGACAAGATCTGACCTGGACTCAAAATGTATTCGATTCTTTTTTCTTTTCTTTTTTTTTTTTTCCTTTTTTTTTTTTTTCCTCACATCTCAACAATTTCTCAAAAGGCCACAACTGCAGGAGCAGGCCAAGCTAATCATGATAATAAGTGCTGCTAGTGCCTTCCTCTGCACAGTCCATTAGATTTCCTTAAGAAAATAGAAAAATTATGCAAGGAATAGATAGCCAATTGCAAGTGAAAGAACAGAAATACAAAAGCTGATTAAAAATGGTTGAACAAAAAGGCACTATATACACTTCGATAAAGCTGTTTGCAGTTAGCAAACAGTACAATTCAGCAAATATCACCACGCTTTCTAAATACTTCCATACCACAAAATGAAATTACATGCATCATGAGAGCCTCACCTTCTTATAACTTGCCCCACCTTTTATACACATCATAAAAACTTGCTACACAGTGAGTGTCTTCAATACAGCAGAAAATTAAATTAGAGCATCTGCAAAAATTCTTAATCCTTATGGCAGCTTCTAAAGCTGATAAGAGTTCATCGTAGTTCCTACAGTGTTCTGATACTTTGCAAATGCTGGTAATAACATGAAAAATTAGAACTGCAATTTGTCCCACATTACTGAATCAGCACTGTAATTACCTCAAGGCCAGTTTTAAATAACATAGGTAGTTCCACTCACTCATCCATCTCCTTTAGAAAACAAATGGCTTACAAAATCAATTCTTTTAAGACCTTTGTTTTCCATTCTCTTAGCTACAAACACACTTCACTATGCAAAATAGGTCATATCATGACCGGATGCAGACAAGCACAGCTCCGAATATTAAACAAGGATGTGTGATTTATGAGGTTTTTGTCCATTAATCATGAGGTAAATTCTGGATCTGCAAAAGGCAGGTCACTGTTAGTATTCTAAATGATATTTTCATCATTTCCAGTCATGTCTACTGTAAATCACCAAACTCTAGAAGTACAGAGCAATGTTGAACCACAAATTTCACAAGTCATGACATGTGACATCCCCGGTCTCCCTAACTGTGATAGTTAAAAACCTAGAGAGATGTTTTTCCTGCCCTCATATCTCTTGAGTTTTTAGGTTTCAGAGAAATATTTTTCTTAGCATGTGTTTACAGGTAGAAATTTTCTGCAGCACACTTGAAAACATACCACCAGCTGAAAAATAGAGTAAGCTCACTTAATACCAAGGTCACCTTGGATTTCTACAAAACACTGTTATGAGAGAGAACACGTTTTACAGACACTAGAAAATAAACAATAGATTGCATACTTTTTCTACAAGAAATATTTATTTCCTACAACCAAATTATCTTTGTCAAAATGACCCGCAGCTGCAGCGTAGTATGCCTGACACATGAACAGGGACCTCTTCAGAAATAACCTAGTGTCAGAGTTAGTTATCTTTCAGCATTATGCTGAAAAGCTCCTAAAGCTAGAATGTATCACCACAAATATTCTCCACTGGCACAAGCCTGCTGAAGGAAGTCATTCTGTTCCCTATTGCTCTGCCCTGCTTTTGAACAAGTGTTCATCCAGTTAGACAGTGAACTCTGCTGTAGAATCCTTTAAATTTAAACTGAAAAGTTATAGTTTATTTAACTTAACTAAGGCCAAGTGGTCCATCAAGGAAGAATCAAAAAAAGCAGGACCTACAGGGAATGACAGAGGAATGGGACTGCTAAGACCAAAGAGCACAATAACCAACCTCAAGTACACAGGAGTTTTCTAGGTACAGGATTGGAGAAAAATGCTCCCTATGCACATAATACAATCCATAACAAGCAAACATGTCAGAAAAGCTAGACATGAAAACCCACCCAAGGATAGAGAAGGTGGAGCACTGAACCCCTGGCTGCAAGGGCAGTGCAGTTCTGCCATTATGGAAGGACAGACCAAACACAAATCTGCAAATAACGGCAGAGATGATCATTCCTTGAGAAAGGTGAGTAGATCAGTGGGCCTCAGTGTTACTTCTATCCATTTATAAAAAGGTTTAATGACCGTCAAATGTAAAAATTCAGGTCCCACACTGAAAACAACTAGCAGAGATACAAAGTTGTGTGCTCAAGAAAATACCTGTTTTTTCTCAACTGTGACTAAGACAATTAACTTTTAAGCTCTCGTGGAAGCATAATAAAGCTTGGCCTAACCAACACCTAGACAGAACTGCATGAAAAAAGGGAGACTTTCATTCCTCCAGATTTGACTTTTCAAGTAAAAACATGCAAGTCAGAAAGGCTTGTGATGAAATGTATCATTAAAGACTCTTCCACACAGCCTGCAATCACCTCTCTCATGATGTACACAATCTCTCATGACTCTTCATCTTAGGAGATCGCACACCATGGAATGGATGTGGGGAGCTTAACTCTGGACGGAGATCTGAGGCAGGCTGGAGTTCCTAGGAGGGACCACAAGAAGATAGTCTGAAAGAAATGTGTCATGAAAATAATTTCAGGGGAGTACCAAAGGCAGACAAGAGAGGAGTCCTACATCTACTGGTCTATAAAAGAAAAAACTTAGTTATGTAGAAATTCTTTTCTTATCAGTAGATATGTGTGGGAGAACCAAATTCTGTTCAGAATCAGTCTTAATAGACTGCTTAGACTCAGTCTTAACAGAAGCTCTCCAGCCAGACCCAATTAGCTTTTAAAGATTAAGGGAATCATTAGGATCACCTCCTTTGTTATCTGCAAGCTTAAATCTTCATTTACACCACAACAAGGTTTTAAGTCTCCATAAAATTACTTACAATTTATTTCAAGGTAAGGGACCTCAGCAGAAATAAAGGAGGAAAAAGACCTGGGAGAAGGTATTGTGTTATACCTACATCAAAGTCACATAAATGAAATTTCTCTTCTTGAGAAGATTACTAGTTAAGGAAAAAAACCAAAACAAACCCTTAAAGCTAAAGAAGGATAAAAATCCAGGTTATATATCTGAAACAAAGTCTCAACAACATTAACTGTGAAATGGGAGAAAAACAGAAAATAAGCTTAAAGTGACAGCCTTAAGGATTCCAAAACAGGTAGCCAAAGACTTTGGACAGACCACTTACTCCCCACTTGGCATTTGTCCCTAGAGGAATCCACAAATACCAATGTTGGGAAAAAACAAACTATGTCAATTCTGTGCACTATGATGCAGAATACCAACTCTGACTGGTGAACATGCCTTCATTAAGCTTTTTTATTTTTAACATTTGCATCCAAGCAACTAGTTTTCACTGGCCTTGTAAGAAGATTTTCTTTTCCCAAAGGCCACCTTCCCCAGAGGAAGACAAAAGTCTCCTGCCTGGCTTCTTGCTGGCCTCTATGGAAGCAGTAAACGAAACTATCCATGTATTAAAATTCAGATGTCCAAAGTAAGCAGGCATATTCATTTATGCCCACCCTGCTCTTCAACACTGATGAAAAACAACTAATAGGATATTTATTGCCTTAATCTAAACAGTTCTTAGGGATCCATACTGAAACAACAGGGTGAAGTTAAAATGGGCCTGCTAAGTGCTGCTAGGTTCCTTGAGAAGTAAAGCTATTCTAAGTAGTCATGATTTTAGCAGAAATGCATCTTTTCCTCTTGTTTCATTGCTTTGGATGCTTCCTTTTTATTGTATTTAAGAAATCAAAAGCTAAGAACTGCCTGGAAATGCAAACTTCTTATAAAGGGACACTGAATTGAGGGGCAACATTCACCATGGAAACCAAAGTTGCGGAATAATCACAAGATCATCAGAACTGAGAGCACCCTGCCTGTAGTGTCTGCATGTTTAAGGACCCATTGTCTCCTCTCCCTCCTTCTGCTCTTTCCTCCTTATTCAAGGACACTGATTCCAAGAAGAACTCTTCTCCTTCCCTCTTGTTCCTTGCCTGCATGCTGGTTGCAAGAACCTTGTGTCTTCTGCTGACCTACACAACACCTGAGCAGGATGGTGGTACAAGTGTGCGTGTATCTGAGTGTGTGTTTTCCTCACAAAGTCTGTCTCTATCTCTGTAATTTACAAATAAATCATTACTGCATACAAATACAGTTTGGCCAGTTATGTATTTTGGGCTAAAACTCTGGCTAACATTTGTGGCTGCAACACGAGTTTATATAAACATCTGCATGTAAATTGGGCAAACATCACCAGTTACAGAACTTGTATTAGGACTATTACAGAACCATGTAGAGCTATTCTACCATTATTCTGACTTCTTTCTAAAACATAAATTGTTAATTCAGGGATGTAAAAACTATTGTTAAGAAGGAGCACCTTACAACATATGCAACATATTCCAAATGTAGCAAAGTCAAAACTGACCTGAGTCCCTCTGACTGCAAAGAATCATAGAATCATTTATGTTGGAAAATGCCTCTAAGCACAATTTATTGTGTTGCATTGTTCCAAGTACTGAAATTAAATGTGATTAACTATATTGATAACAGCATTATATTAGTAAGTGGTGTAACATGACGTTCTGGCAGGAGATACTGCCAATTCACATGAGCTGTTCCATTTGCAGACAAATTATTTGCACTGGAAACCCCCTCACCCTGAAGTAAAGATCTGGAAAGAGTTTAAGTTAAACCTTATATACCCCTTTTAATTGTCTTATCTTTCAGGTTCCCCTAATGACTCACTGCTAAATGGAGCTACTTTTGGCTGGTGAAATCAGGTTGACAAGAACATCTTTAAAATACACCATTTCCACAAAAAAAAAAACCCCGCTTGAAATATTCTGCCTCCTCCAAAAGTCCTTGCTAAAAATGTAACTTCTGAAAAAAATCAAAACCTTTTATCTGCCTGAAAACCAACAATAATTTGGCTTGAAGTCTAAAAAACACTCTCTATTTCTAGTTTTTCAGGGAATGTTACATCTTCAACCTAAGTTAAAGGATTTTGAGATGCAAATTAAATATTCTCTTCAAATAAGAATTCATTTTTCATGGAAAAAACGTTAGTGGAAAATTTCAGTCTACTCTGCCATGGACCTTAGAGGACCCAAGTTAATGCAGATTCCACTAGAAGGGAGAGAGGCATATTCCAAGTGTTTCCTTAGTTATTTGGCACTCGGTTTGCAGCCGGGTTGGCACGAATTATTGTCTTCAAAACTTTCAGAATTTTTAAAACTACAAACTTGCCCTTAGAAAACACCTTCGCTTGAGTCAGTGGGACAGGTTTTATGGGACAAGAGCACGTCAGTGAGGCACAGGAATATTCAATTTGCTAGTCCACTGTTTTTCTACTGCAAAAAGTAATGGTAAAATATGATCCTAAAAGAGTAATATTTTCCTATATGCAGAACAAGATAACCTTCATGTTATCAGCTCTGCACAGCTCACTTCCAAGGCCTTGGAAACACATATAAACAAATCCACTTATCTGTGTTTGATTAGGAGGCTTGGTGTACCTCATCCTGTTCAGTTCTACAAAAAAAAGTCCTGCAATGCAAACAATTAAAAATGCATCATTACAGATTCTTAATTGGATTTTAATTCACTACTGCTTTTGAGTAGAGATACAACTTCCACATCCTCTGAGAGCCAATTACTCAGAAAGTTATCCTTACAATGGTGCAGGGTCTCTGCCTTCATTTATGCTGCTCTTCAATGAATGGAAGTTCCCCAGCAAGACCCTTCAGTTTCCTTGACACCCCCTCTGTGAGACTAAGGAATAAGATGGGTCCAAAATCTTTAATCTCAGTTTCAATCAGACACAGACTTCCTGGTGCTTTTGCATGGATTAGGTCATGAACAGTGCAATCAGTTATGTTTCTACATCAGGTTTAACTTAAACTGACTAAATCTGCATTTTTCAACACAAGAAATGAAACCCTACATATGTATTACTCCCTCCTTACATGTAGAACTATATGTTCATATATACTTACACTGCAAATTAACAAACGGTGGAGAGGGAATCAGGGCAGACCACTATGCTCTTTACTCCTCCGTTTATCCACCATTTACCCATCTACAAAATCATGAGAGTATATCATTCATCAATGAACAGAAATGGGAGGAAAAGAGAGATCTATTTGAAGCAATACATTCACCCTGTGGTCTGAAGAAACCACAAGCAAAGCTTGTAGACAGATGCTCTTTAGTGCAGTTATTTCTGCTACTTGTTTCACCATTATCTTTTAGCCCACCACAAGATAAGAGAGGCGGGGGCAGAGATATCTCACAAGGAACCAAACATACCTCATTCATTTCAGCAGCAGTGAACTTAAGTCTCCAAGAGCTGGCAGACCATGAGACTGTAAACTATTATTGCCCTAAATCTCATTTACTACTTAATCCATTCACAGAAATACATCTGCCTTTTTGTACTTCTGACACTGACTTTTGACTTCTTTTCTTGATTTCATGAAAGATGAGAATCTAGTTTAGAGAAAATCAACATTTAATTTTCACTCTTGTACTTTTGGGTGTAACAGTTCCCTTTTGATCTGTACAATTACTGAAGCTCAAATATGGGGACCAGAGCTCTTAGAACAACCCCCAGAAATCCAATAAATTTTTACTCATGCATCAGAATAATTCACGTATTCTAAAAAGAAAAGCGAAACTAAGCTGAAAACTACTGTTGAAAACCACAAAGTTGCAACTAAGAAAATAGAAGAGCATGTTAAATTAGTCGAAGTGTTCCAGAGGGATTTCACCATTCTCCCAATTGTGACACTACCCACGTTTCACTACATGCAGTTAGAATCTGTTCTACTGGTGTATATTAAGAAATCTATTATCCTGGTAGCAGTACATTTCTTTTATAACTGTCATTTACAGTCATCATAAGCCTTCAGTATCAAGAAAGACAGAAAATTAAATCAGATATCACATAAATGCTAGAGCAGAGTAAGAGAGACACCAAACTATTGCAGGGGGACACAGGAATCATTTTTAACAACCAGCCGGAACAGCACTGCCTTCTTCTTCAACAAGTACTTGGTGGGCCTGAAGGCAGTCACCAGCCACAAACTCAATTATCTTCTGTAGCTGCAGGGAAGCGAAAACCAGCGGCGCAGCTCCTGAGGTAGCCGGGCCATCCAGGGATTTCTCTCTGACAGCGTCTGTCAGCCTCGGCACGAAGCTACACGAGGCACGGCGGGAGTGCCAACACAACGACTCCCCGTCACCAGCACTTTCGGGCACCACCTTTGGGAAACATTCCGCGTGTGGGAGGAGTCACGACAGTCGCAGCCTCGGCTCTGAGCTGTCGCTCCCCACGCCAGCTCCGGCCCCACGGCGGAGTTGGCTCCCTCGCCGTGCGGGCGTTCGCGCCGCAGCCGGCGCTGCGGGGGCTGCACCAGCCTGCTGCCGGCCCCGCCGCTCCCAGCCACCTCCCCTGCCCCCTGCCAGCCTGGCAGCGAGCTGAGGGAGGGCCGAGGGCAGCCCGTGCCCCCCCCGCCCCTGCCACCCTGCCGGGCCGCCGCTCCCCTCGGGGACAGGGCGCGTTCCGTGCCGGCTGCCCGGAGCCCGCCCAGCCCCGCCGGGCCCTGTGCCTCCGGACACGGCTCAGGAAGCGCGGCTTGCGACAGAGGAAGCTCCCTTGGGACACCGGGGCTCTGCGGGGAACGGCGGCCGCGGGTGCCTCCCCGGCGGCGGCTCCGCGGGGAGCACGGGCCGGCTGCGCACGGACCTCGCCGTCCCCTGCCCCGGCTGGGCCCCGGTGCCGCCCCGACTCACCTGCCGCCGCCTCCCGCAGGCGCCGGCCCCTCGGGCTGGCCGGGCCGGCGCTCCCCGGGCTGGAAGCGAGACCGCGGAAAGGCTGAACCCACTTTGCTAACTTTGTTTTGAGCACGGGTGACATAATCGGGCGAGGCGGGCTGGGCCCCAGGGGCGGGACGGCCGGCCCGGCCTCTCTCCTTCCCTCCCTCTCTACCTGCAGCCGGAGCGCGGTTGCCCCGCCCGGTCTCACCTCGCCTTGGGCTGGAGCGACTCGCCCGAGGCGAGATCAGAGAACCAGGGGAAGGTGAGGAGGGTGAGCCTTCGCTGGTCCCTCTTGCAGCCAGGACTACATACATGCGTGATGGCTTTCCAGGGTAAGGGTACAGGAAACCTAAACGGCACAGGGCAGGAGGGTATGGAAGAGCACCAGAACGCTCATCCACACCAAGGTCTTAAGGTGGTGACCAGTCCAAATGGAGCTGCTAAGATCATCCCCACCTTGTCATTTCAAACTCTCCAAGTTCTGTTTGCAGAAGGTGGCAGTGGGAGACAGAATTGGTTCACATTCGATTCAAAGATTTCACTTAGCCCAAAGTAAATTTTGAAAAATACCTGTTTTTCTGAGATCAGGTTTTCCAAGTAGTCCCAAAAGAAGAGAAAAAACTTCGATATAATTCTCATCACTGTAAGGTCTCCCAACTTCAGAAGAGCTTCTAGGGCATGGTGCCCAAGGAAGGCTTCACCTCCTTCTTGATCAGGTAATTTGGTCGCAGACATTTCTGTGACATCAACTGCACTGGTCTGTTCTTGTGTCCTTACCCATGCTCTCCTCGGGTTCAACAGCTGTCCCAAGGTAAAGCTCCATGCTTCTTTTCACAATGTACAAGCCCTCCTACTTACCTTCCCAAGCCATCTTTCCTGAACAGCCTGTAACCCTTCAGGCTTATCTCCATAAAGTAAGCTACAATCCCAGAGCTCTGGTAAATAGCAAATCTGGCAGCTACAAGGGGGAATGTGAGGAAGACCACAGAGAAGGTAGTCTGCCAAATACAGGCACATACATAAGCCTGATGAAACTACTTACAAAGCACTACAAGTAATCATTTAATACAGTCTTTACGCATCGAGTAGATTATGTGCTTTTAACTAGGAAGGCTTCTGCAAAGCGAAATATTACTTCACTCATTACAATGATTGACTGTAGGCCTGAACAAGGCAAGCTTGAGTGTGGATTTACCATACAGTAAGGTGCTACTTAACAGTTACTACTCACATTAATTCTCTGTATAAAAGGTAAATATTTGAAATTTGCTTGCCACAGCAGCTGCCTGATATGTACTGAGGGTGAAAATAGGCACACAGGTACTTACCATGAAATCCTCAGCATGCTGAATAGCTATAATACTCTGCACATGCTGATTTGACTCAGCCTAACTTTTCTATTTAACCTTTTGCTAAGTGAGTAAAATAGTGGGTAAGAAGACAGAATTACTTTTCTTTTAAAGGTGTGGGCAACCTTACAAGATTTTTTCAGAGAAATGAAGGCACGCTATCATCCACAAGGTACTAGACATAATTCAAAAGCTTGTGAAGAAACTGAAGACAGCATATAGAAAGTTTCAGAAGTGCAGAGAATTTGTGACATGCATGGGGAGAAAAGCTCACTGAAACAGCGATTGCAGACTTACTGGTAACTTTCATGTATTAAGGCCCCAGGGAATATATCTTAAAATTGAGGATTGCTTAGGTATCTTGTTGCAACCAGTCATTCCATTTTCTTCCTTACCATCCAGTATGAGGCAGTTTTAGACTTTTCAGTTTCTGTAAGAAAGTTTTGGGGCCTATGAAGCAATAGTAGAAGCACTGGTCAATGAAATTTTCTAGGTCTTGTCTGGACAGCTAATGCTGTTCTTGTATATATCTGTGAATACTTTGGACTATAGCCTTACAGTGCCAGCTAGAAAAGGGCTACTGCTCTCTGTTTTTATTCTCTCTCATAGCAAAAGGTTATGGATTGTATTGCACTGCTGTGATTTCTTTCAGCAGTTTCTGATCATACACCTTCATGTGCATTCCATTGCCTGGCTGCCGATGGTGGAGACAAAGACCCCAATGGACTTGAGCAGCCACAATTTGTTCTTCATGAACAGGCAGAATCAAATTCATTACTCTATCTCTCTCCTGAAGTAAGTGGATTGAAAAGCAGTAAACTCATATACTCTGATGTCAGAGTCTGTGATGCTAACTGCAACGAGACAAAACAGCCCAAGAACAAATGTGCATAGGCATGAATCTACTTCTTAACACAGATTGCACTGCAACACAAATTACAGTGCTAAATGGAACACTTGAAAGAATTAAACCCTTTTATATGGTCTAAAATTGTCCTCTATGAAATCCAGATACAAACTCACTTGGTTTTCTTCAAGGACTAAAAGCAGGAGATTTTGAAAAATACTGGTGTGCAAAACATATTGTCTGGACCTAGGATCCTTCTGACTGCTATGTTTAATGTACAGTGAGTTAGAAACTGGATGACAGTTTCTACCACTGGGTTATACAAATGCCAGAACTACAAACAGAAACATGTGGTAGGCAGAAGACAGCTTGCAGCTCTTAAATCAGGAAATGCCAAGTGCAATATAAAAATAAAACCACCACCCTTTAAATAAAACAGGCTCTATTTCACAGTTTATTTAGGGTGATGTGTGTTTATTTCAGTCTGCAAAGCCATCATACTGCTGGGATGCAAGGGGCATTTTCTTCTGCATTTAGGCTGTCAGTAGCAGGCCTATTTTATCTTTTCACTCTAATGCAGCTTTTAATTGCCTGTGAAATTGCACCACCCTGAGGGAATTTCATACTAACATGCAAAATTGTGTTTTCCATCTTTATGCTCAAGGATCAGAGGAAAAGTTACAGAACTGGAGTCATAAACATACTGCAAGAAATTTTCAGATTTACAGTAAACTTTACCAGAAATTTACAGTAAAATGGAAATTGTATTAAGTGACTGGAAACTGGAGGTATTCCAGCTTGACCAGCTCTAGAGTCATCTTGCTTGACAGAGTAAAGGAGATACATGTTTGACTTCATGCTCATGTCACCTGCAGTGCAGTATGAGTTTGATTGGGCTATGCTGAAAAATGTAAATGCAAGACTTTTCTAAAAATCAGAGTTTAATTATGGAATTCATCTGCCTGGCATCTATTCCAACCAACCCCTTGCTCACAGCAGAATCAGGTTGTCCAGGGCCTTGTCCAACTGGATTTTGAAAATTTCCAAAGATGGAGACTCCACAACCTCCATTGACAATCTGTTCTAGTGCTTGGCGTTGCACACAGTAAAAACATTGTTTTGTTATATTTAGGTGAAGTTTCCTGTATTTCAATTTGTGTCCATTGCCTCTCGTCCTTCCACTTTGCAGTACTCAGAAGAGATTAGCTTTGTCTTCTTTGTACCCTCCAACCAAGTATTTATACACATTGATAAAACTCCCTCTCAGGCCTTCTTTCCTTGAGGCTAAACAGTCACAGTTCTCTCAGTACCTTCTCAAATGTTTCAATGCGTTAATCATTTTAGGAACCGACTTCTGGATTCACTCCAATACATACATGTCTTGTACTGGGAAACCCAGAACTGCATACAACACTCCAGGTGTGGTTGAGTGCTCAGTAGAAGGGAAGGATCATCTTCCTCAATCCTGCCAGAAACACTCCTCCACTCCAAGGGAACTTGCAATGGCACTGGCCAGCTCCCTCCCTCAGGGATGCATCCCATCAGGTTCCATAGAGTTAGAATCACAGAATATTTCAAGTTGCAAGGGATGCATAATGATCAACAAGTCCAAATCCCTGCTCCCCACAGGACTACCTAAAATTAAACCATACAACTAAGAGCATCATCCAGATGCTCCTTGAACTCTGACAGGTTTGGTGCCACGACCAGTTTCCTTGGGGAGCCTGTTCCATGGATCGACCACCTTCTCAATGAAGAACCCTTGCCTAATGCTTAATCTGAACTTACCTGGTGCAGCTTCATTGCATTTCCTTGTGTCCTGTTGCTGGTCACCAGAGGGAGGACATCAGCCCCTCCCCTCCACTGCTTGCCATCAGGAAGCTGTAGACTGTGATGAGGTCACCCCTCAGCCTTCTCTTCTCTGTTAAACAAACCAAGGCAACCTCAGCCACTTCCTCCTAAGTCTTGCTTTGAGACCTGTCACCATTTTTGTCACCCTCCTCTGGACACACTCCAATAGCTTTATATCCCTCATTTATTGTGGTGCCCAAAACTGCCCCCGGCACTCGAGGTGAGGCTGCCCCAGTGCAGAGCAGGGAGGGACAATCCCCTCCCTTGCCTGGCTGGCGATGCTGTGCCTGATGCCCCCCAGGACACAGTTGGCCCTCCTGGCTGCCAGGGCACTGCCACTGCTGGCTCATATTCAACTCGCCAGGGTCGCCCACGTCCCTTTCCACAGCGCTGTTCTCCAGTCTCTTGTCCTCCAATTTGTGTGGATAACCGGGATTACTGTGCCCCACATGGAGAATCCAGCACTTGGTCTCATTAAATTCCATACAGCTGGTGATGGCTCAGCTCTCCAGCTCTCTCTGCAGGAGCTCTTTACCCTCGAGGGAGTCCACAGCTCCTCCTAATTTATTATCATTGACAAACTTACTTACTGTACATTTGATTCCTGTGTCCAGATCATTTATAAAAACATTGAAGAGCACTGGCTGTAAAATTGAGCCGTTGGGAATCCCAGTGGTGATTGGCTGCCAGCCTGATGTAACCCCATTTACCCAACAGATTATGGATTTGTCTAGCTTTGTGCTGGGCAGCTGATTCAGAGTAGTATCAAAAGCCTGGTAAAATCCCAAAACACCACATTTACTGGCTTCCCTTGGTCAATTAGGTTCGTGACCTTATAATGAAATGAAATTAAGTTGGTTAAGCCAGACTTTCCCTTTGTGAACCTGTGCTCACTATAATCAATGACTGCATTGTCTCTCAAAAAAACCTTCTCCGTAATTTTACCAGGCACTGGTAAGTAAGACTGGCAGGATCTTAATTACCAGGGTCTTCCTTCTTACCCTTCCTGAAACATTGCCAGCTTCCAGGTGATTGGGACCTCTCCAGACTCCCAAGACCATTGAAGAAAAATAAGGCAGAGAGGTCCTATGGTAACACTGGCCAGCCCCATCAGTATCCTGGGATGAATCCCATCAGGCTCCATAGATTTACGTGCATCCAGCTTGAACAGCTACTCTTGAACAAGTTCAGGCACAGCTGGGAGTTCATCATCCCCTCAGTCCTGGTCTTCCAACACAGGGCTCCTGGGATCCTAGGGCCCATCATCGGTGTTAAAGACAGAGGCAAAGAAGGCATTAAATGCTTTGTCTATGTCCCTATGTGTGGAGTGCCTCACCCTGTCAATCAACAGACCAGTGTTCTCTCTGATTCTCTGTTTGCTGTTAATTTATTTTAAAAAGCCTTTTTTGTCCTTCACAGTGCTGGTCAGCTTGAACTCCAGTCAAGCTTTGACTGCATGAATTTTCTCCCTGCAGTGCCAAACAGGATCTCTCTAGTCCTTCTGCATTGCCTGTTCGTGCTTCCAGTGTCTGTACCCTTTCCTTTTGCCTAAATTCTGTAAGAAGATCCCTGCTCAGCCAAGGCAGCCCTTTGCACTGCTTGCTTGACTTCCCTTCCTTTGGAAATGCCTGCTCCTGTTCTCTTAAGAGATGGCTCTTAAAAAGTGACCAGCATTCATGAGCCCCAATACCTTCAGAAGCAGATCCCCAGGGGTCCACACTAGCTACTCCTTCAGCAGCCCAAAATCTGCTCTTCCCATATCCAGGGACAAAGTTTTCCTGGTGTTTTTTTCTCCAAACACCAACTATTTGAAACACAACTACTTCATGGTCATGATCAAGACAGCCACCAGTCACCACTTCACCCCTGAAACCCTCTCTGGTAACAAACAGCAAAGCTGGGAGGGCACTTAACCTCAGTGCCTCCCTTAGTACCTGCCCCAAGAAGTTATCTTCCATACACTTCAGCAATTTCCTGGACCTGTTTGTGTCCGCTGTATGATATTAACCAGTTGATGCCTGGGAAGTTAAAACCTTCCAAAATGACAAGGACACCTGAACTAGAGATATCCCTCAATTCCTTGTTGAATAATTCATTGTTGTTGTTTCCTCTCCTGGCTGTTTTGCCTTTCCTCACCCTGTCTGTGCAAGCTCAGGACAGCATTGCTGTTTTCCTCTTAGGCCACCTTTCTGTGCTGCCACCATTTGCGTGCTTCCTTTGGATGTCTGAGTTCAGTCAGGAGCTCCTTGTTCATCCATGAAGGCATTTTGACACTTTTGCTTGACTTTCTGGGTGAAGGGATGGACCATTCTTGGGCATAATGTATAATAAACTACCAAAAAATAACAAAAAAAGTATTTCTTTCCATATAACCCGCATTAAAAACATTTTCCTTAAGCCACGTGCAGCTCAGCATTGGCACATGAATAATTAGAGCTGTTGCATAAACTGGCACTTTTTCCAGTAAGGCACCATCAGCTCCATTAGAAAGCATGAATTAACAGGTGTATTTGTGTATACCAATAGCTTACAAAGCCAGGGCATCTACACTGCTTATTTGCCCTGTCCCCCAGAAGACAGGGCAGCTTCCTAACTGCAGCTCAGCACTTTCTATCTCATGTGGCTTTAAAGGAAACCAAACGAGCTATCTAATACACAGTGACCTATTTCTTCCCCCTTAATACTGAACATACAGTCTTTGTGTATGCTCATGTCTATCATGCTCTTCCAATCCCTTTCCCTCAGGGCTAAGCAAACCCATTTCTGAAATATTAAAAACCACAACATTCCCAGGGGAGCATTAAAACCAGTTCTTCATGTTGGTATTTTTTTTCCTATCACATTTTACAGCCACACTCTTCATATTTCTCAAACTGAAAAGAATTAGCATTTAATTTTTATTTTAAAAAAGAAACACCATTTGAGAATGTTTCCCTGTGAGGATGTGGAGCCAGCAATACAGTGGAAGGACTTCTCTCTCAGTCTGTGCCATGATACAGTTCTAATTTTACTCAGTATTCCACAGTTTGCTGAACCATAAACCGGTTTTAAAAACACTGCCACTAAAAATCTCGATCTTCTCTCCTAAGGGAAAGGTATCCTGGATCAAATCCAACATCAATTATATACCGCCTTACCAATTCCCCCCACGGCTGTGCTGAGGTGGTAAACTGTATTTTTGCCCACAAGCTGTCCATCTGTGATGAAGCATTACATAGATTCCAGCCCTGAAGTGCACTGATAACTCAAGGCTCTGTTAGACACACACCTTCCACTCAGGGATTTTCAGTTTGAATGAATAGTTACTAAAAAGAGGATTATATTGTCTTACTGAATGCAATTCTCATAGATAGACTATTAAATTCTGTTCAGTGAGGGATTTGTGCATAAAAGAAAACCTTTCAGAAACTCACCACCTTTATGAGCATGCTTGATAGAAACCTGTTTTTTACAAAGAGACAGCACAGGTTTATATTCTGAAATTTGAAAATCGGTCATATTTACCACCATAGCAGCTAAAGGTCAAAAAACATGGATATCTACTACAATACCTAATGTAATACACAACAGAAGACAGTTTCTTTCCACAAATCAATTGCTTCATGAAGCAATTTAGAGCAATAGCAGAGTTTTCTGCAATTTGTTGACACAAACCATGACATTTTTGACCCTTTTGTCACATTATAGTGATCAATTAAATACAGTAAATTAATGACCACACACTTGCCGTGGAAGAGATGCACTAGAGTGGGAATATTTCAGGAAGCATGGTGGCCTGATGAGAAGCCAAAAGCCAGCCAGTTATGTTTACAGCAGATTGCAACACTTTGCTGTCCCCATGCTCATTGCAACAGTGCTCAGAAGAGGTGCTGTAGCTGTATCTCTCATTTCTGACAGCTCTTTATCATTTGTGCACCACTTCTGTAAGTCTTCTCTCATCACAATGTGTCAAGAGACATGAAAATTTGACTGCAAGTCCCCTGACTCTCCATCCAATACTCCATTCCACTGGGAATATATAAACATTGCCAAACATCCAGGAAGATCATCAGCATGAAAACTGAGTTTAAAAATTTTAAAGGACAGATTTAAAGCAATAATATTCTTACGTTCTCTTCCCTTCTTGCATCCACTCCCCGGCCCCAGTGCACATGCACACTCATGCACCATTTCATTTATGTAACCATCTTTCTCCCATTGATTTTTTCTTACCCCCAGCTTTTCCATCTCTTGTCCTTGTCTTATCCCATTGCTTTGGGTCATATTTCTTATACTAAAAATAAAAACCAAGACAATTAAAAAATATCAGTCTGGAGCTGCTATTTAAGTCACTCTCATAAGCATGCAGTAATTAGCTGATAGAGCTTTGTCAGGGATACTGTATTGTCAACAGCTGTGTTAAAACAAAATCTGTGGTGATAGTATTTGTGGCAGTCAGTCCCTTTACAGAAATAAGTCTTTTAAAAGTAATCCCCCTACTTAATACATAGACAATAACACAGAGTATGCAGTATCCAATCATCCTTTGAAAGGCTTATTTGCACCAACTGTTCTCAGTCGGGATTACTTTCTTGGACAACTTTCACCACCTCAAAGGTAGATACTGACTGGAAAAAAAGATCACATGTACTAGCTACTTGGTCACCTCCAGGTCTGTGACCAAACACATCACTTAATATAATAAACTGTATTAGCATATTCCCACTCCAAATTAGTTTTTATCAATGATCCAGATATTTCATCTGTTTCACTTTATGGCAACATGAATGCAAGCAAAGCATGGGAACAGGAAAAGGGAGGTGAGCAGGCCATGTTGTTCCTGAAACCTGGACATGAGCCAGATGCTCACTATGTGTATTGGTTTATATATTACATTGCTTTATGAATCTAAGGGAAGAAAACTGTATCAGTGGAGAAGCTGAGTGAACATAAGAAACATTTGAAGTTGTTCTTTTCGGTGTCAGTATGATTTCATTCCATTTAAATTAACTTTGGCATTTATTGGCCACAAGACTGAAACAGGAAATGGATATAACTGCTCTTGGCTTCAGATGGGAAACATAATGTCATTTCCACTACCTGCCTTCCTCATTTGCACAGTCTCCAGACATGGACCCAGCAGCTTCCAAATGCGGATACATTTATCCTTTCTATTTTTCTTTCATCCCTCTTTAATTGCAAAAAAAGTTTTTCTAGAAAGGAAAATACTGAAAAAAAACCACCTCAAAGACGTTCAAAGGCAATAGGCAAAATACAAATACAGAAATGAATTACATTTCTAGTTAATAAAGTCAATAGCTGAGAAGAGCACAGCTTCAGTTATTTCTAGCAGTGGAGTCACAATCTCTTTTGCAAAAGATTCTAAAAGTAGTATCAGTAAATTAATCTTCAAATGTCTGCAAATAAGTGTGCAAACAGCCAGAACCACCCGGTTTGCCATCCTCAACATGACAGCAGTATCAAACTCTAAACAGCTCAAAGCACACAAGAAAGAGAAACTCATTTTATGGTATTCCATGGAACTGATTACTGTTTGAATGGGTCCTTTCCCTATACTTACACTCTCTATTACACTGCAATTTATTTTTTTCTTTTGCTTATTGCACTACACACCAAACACTCTCCTATTTCTGTACATTCAAGTGACCCCTTTCCAATTAATATACTCAAAAGAACATGCAGCTTTCCAGGCTTGGTGTTGTTCACCTTGCCTATCTTTTGTCTATTCATTACCATAGGAATGAAATGTGACCTCTCCAACTAAATCCCCAAGTTAGGACAAATGTGGGACCAAAACTGCTGAACATGTTATGTGGCACAATTATCTGTACGAGTATGTGGAAGGAGAGTGATTACTCCTCTACTACCTTTTCTGACACAACAGGAACAGTAAGAAAAGGAGGAAGCCAAGAACAAGAAAATATGGGGATAAACCTGGCTGACATGATAAGGGAAGTAGTAATGAGAACCAAACCTGGTCAGTCATATTAATTGATAAGAGCATGTAAGAGTGAAAGTTTATTTCAGCCTGGACTTTGGAAATGGTATTGGGGGATCAGACTGGGAGGGGTGCAGGAATCAATGGAGCTGTACACACCCATAGGGTGGGGGATTAACAGGGGAAGGCAGAGTCGAGGTGAACAAAGGGGCTTAACAAAGAGGGGTGTAAGAGAGGCCGGTTGGCTTTGAAATGGGGCTGGTCAGTACAATTGTCTGGCCAAGCCCTGTGCCTGCCCAGTACAGTCTGGCCTTGCTTCTACTGTCTCATGAAGTCTTTTCTTAGGCATCTGTGTATGCTCATTCTGTGTCCCCTGGGAACACGCTGCAGGGACTCTGTGCCAGCTGCTGTCAAGCCTCTGTGTGCATGTGGGGAATTTAGTGCCTCCTCCTGGGGTCAGACCTGGGGGTGGGTGCCCCTGGCCTGTGGTGGCAGTGACTGGAGTGAGTGGGGTTTCCATGCCAGCTACTGGAGCCAGCAGGGGGATTGAACGTGCAGCCACTGGGGCAGGAACAGCATCTGTTCCCCAGAACAGCTGTTGGGAGGACACGAGTGAGGTGAGCAGGGAGTTCAGCATGGGACCATGGTCAGTGCCTGTGTGCCTGGTGCCAGCTGTGGTGAGGGCAGAGTCTGTGCCTCCCACAGTGTTGGTGTGCCTGGGCGTGTGCATGTTCACCAGCAAACTCTAAGCTGGACCACCCAGAGACTTGGAAAGCCTAACACCTAGGCCAGGATCCCCCAGTCCATTTGCTATGAAATACACACATTTTGAAAAAATTCAGTTGACCTTTAGTGTGGCTTGCTCACAGAGGGCATTTCTATAAAGAAGTCATCTGTCTCAGTTAAACAAACAAAACAAAACAAAAAAAAAAAGCAGCCAAGCAACCACATTCGTATTTTGCTTGCTCAAAGATTATGCCTCTAAATTCCTCACTAATTCTGCAAGTTTCTGGCAGCAGAGAAAAGAGAAGTTTGGGAGAAGCAAATACATTACAAAGTATTCCATCTGTTGTGAAGACTAGAGGGCTATATTGGAGCAGCCCTATGCAGTTTTGCAAGTCACTGTTTTGGAAGTGCCTAAAAAAAGTAACAACACTGATGGACATTCAGGCCACAGGAACTTTAAGACTGACATGTGCTCATCTTCCTGAAAGTAATTTCCACTATGTAGACTGCACAGACTCACTTGAGCATTCCTGCTATGATCTTCTGTGCTGATAAAAGTTTAAAAAGGGTAAGAGTTGTCCTCAAGCCACCAGCTGAACTGCCATCCAACATACTCCTGAAATTTAAGTTGCTAACTTCAGCCAGCACATTACATATCTCACATCTAGCATGGATAGGAGTGTGCTGGGACGTCTATTAAAAAATAGAGCTGTATCCATTTTTTTTCTTCAGCTTCTAACTCTAAAAATGAGAGTTTGTGCAAACTGACCCTGTAAATGAACTGGAATGCAGACACTGTCCCAAACTGCTCTGGATGAAATGAGATCTGCTCAGCAATAATTGAAGCACACACCCATTGTAAAAAACAAAGCTGGTCCAGGAGGCCAGTATGAGCTGATCTTATTTTTCTATGTCATCCTGAAGTGCTGTGTTCATATGAAAAGATTCTGCCACAAGAATATTTTAGTAAGAAAGCTTTACCTCAGATCAAGACACGTAAGAGAATGACATGCTCTCTTGCACAGGTGTAAAACCAAAATGGAGAACAAAGTTTCACTACATGAAACAGTAACAGAAAACAGCAGGTTTCCTTCCCCAGAATCACACCAAGATCCCTTCTCTTTTCTTTAACACTCTACAGGCCAAGAAATTATTTTCCTCCCTTTCTTTCTCACTGTTCCTTTTATTAAGTCCAACTATTTCCTGTATTGGCTACTTGTACAGTTCTGGACTTTGCTTGCAATAATAATCGCTCTCCTCCTGTCAGAAAAAGGACGGTTATTTTACAGACATCTTCAATAACAGAATTCATCAGCACAAAAACAGACACCAAAAAGCAGAACATGTGTAACATTGAAAGAAGAGGTAAAACTTCAATTGTGCAGTAAGATTAAGATTGTGCCATTCAATTCAAATTAAGCAACAAACAAGACACCACAACACAAACAATCAGAAAAGTCTCTGAGATCATTAAAGATTATGGTCCTTTGTGTCCATGAGATGCTAAAAAAGAAACTTCAGTTTTCTTAACTAAAAAGGTCTGTTCAGACCTCAGAAGAAAAAAAAAGACCAAATCAAAGGAACAACGGCACATGTATTTGTTAATTTCACAAAATGTATGCTCTGTACAATACTGTGTAAAAATAAAAGGGAGTCAGTAATACACAAATTCCCTGCGTGATTCGCTATTATTTCATACAACAGGGAGAACAAAGTGCCTTTTGCAGAGCTAGTGTAGTAGTGAATCAAACACAAATCACACCCACAAGAGTAGAACCTAGAGTTTCAAGTGGAATCAGAAATCATACTTCCTAAAATAAAGGAAAATGCATTTTAGCCCTAAATGGTTTAGGGACAGGAAAATTGCCATGAAATTACAAATAGAAACAGATACACAACTTGTGCAAGATCCACTGACAGGCAGTGGTAACAGCACTCAAGAGAAGAAGAGATATTTGTGTCCTCAGTTATGATGCCAGATATGTTGTCATGTTCTGCTTCCAGTTCCACCAGTTTAGTATGACTTTGAGCAGACCTGGCCATGCTAGCAGCTGCAGTGCCTTTTAAATAAAATACATTTTAAACATAGCCTTTGATCCAAAAAGTCCATTAACAATTCTATAACAAACCAACACAGATCATTCTACATCTGCCACAATTATATACTGTTTCTACAGGGACTTGTTACTGCCCATAGCCAAAGAAAAAGCCTGGAAAGGTTTCAACTTTGACTTTGTCCATTAGTGCTACTTAGGTCGTTTAACAAAGAACACTAGAGACACAAATTCCATACCAAATCATTTAACACATCAGTACATTTCACTGTAACAGCTCCTTCCTCAGCCTCTTCATGTGTTTAGGTACTCAGGTTTGTTCTTTTCCCAAATACTGTCCCTTTTGCTCTTTCTACATGTGAAAAATACTCTTTAACTTTACAACTATACCAGTTATGAAAACCTGGTCTACACAATTGTTACTGAAAGCTTTCTATTACAGTCTTTAAAAACTAAAGGATGACATCTTTTGAAATCTTCATCGTTATTTTAACTGTATTATTTCCAGTTAAGTTAATCTAAACATTGTCTTCAGTAACAGCACGTACATGAGCACTGAGTGCATCTTAAACTCTGACCAGACAGGAATCACAGCAGCACATGAATACCGTAACAAGATGGCAAAAATTCCATAGGAGAAGAACTGAGAAAGGTGTATGGCACTGCTGATACCTAACAGTGAGCCCAACAGTTACATACCAAACAACTAACAACCACAAGTTTATGGGCCTCATTTCCATCAAAACCAACAGTCAAATCCTAGTGCAAGGGTTTTGTAATCTTCCCAGTATATAATTGAAGCTTACAGTAAAATGTACATAAAGTTAAACCTAACAGCTTTGTTGAACTTTATCTGGAGGAAACTGATGAAGGAGCTGTAAATTCAGGTTTTTTTAGGTTTAGAATCCAAACTAAGAGACCTCCAAACAAAGCAACATGTACTACAGAACATAGACACACACACACACACACATAGCCATGTCCCCTGGGGTTTCGCTGTTGTTGTTCTTACTTTATGTTTTATAGGCAATCTTTATAAAAGATTAGTTTCATCATATGCATACTATATTAGAGGCATATTTCTACCACTTCTAATATACTTTAGAAAATCAGAACATAAATCTTGCCTTTGAAAACTTACCAATGCTCAATGTATTTAAGGCTCACCAAGCAATTTCAGATTTGTAATAGTCTCTACATTTGAAAAATGCATTAGTAAAGTTTACACATTTTTAAACAGTTCACCAGTCTCTCTTAAATATTTAATAGCTTCCCTCCTCCATAAATTTATGCCAGCTTTTCTTTCACCTCTCTTTCATGCATCATGTTTCTATGTTGTTGTCTTTACAAAAGGAACAAAAGTATCAAAAAACCACAAACAATACTCAGTTCAAACTTAACAAAATTCTATTAAGTACTCAGGGTAGATTTGGTTGGCATCGAAGATGACAAAGATCTTTGGGTTCCAGGTATTATCCACACAGCTGTCGTACAAGTTCACAAAGCTTCCATCTTTTGAAGGAGGCCTCATGTATTTTGAATCACCACCAATATAGTCACCAGTTAACACACGAGCAAGAAACATGACTTTATCTGGTCTATGCAGATGAGGCTGCAGATTCACACCATGAATCTGAAAAGTATCTCCATGCTTCATGCTCTCTTTGCAGAAGTGGCTGGAATATGATGCATCTCTTGCAAAATAGGTCCCTTTCAAATAAAAAACATAGAAAATTTGATGACATTCTTACCATGACAGCTTGACTACTAGAGCATAGCTATCAAGATGATGAAAAATGTCAGTTCTTTTATGTCCATTAACAATATTTTTTTTGTTGTTATTAGATTATGACAATATGACCAAATATTTTTAGTGTGAACATTTTAGCAGGGAGATTGTCTTGTGATCAACACTGCTTTGCTGGGCATCCCTTCCCCATGCTCCCTGGTCCTACCAGCGAGTTGTGACAATTACATTCCTTACTGCATCCTTAATTACACTTGCCATAAAAGCAAAGCTGTATTAAACAGCTCTTGGGTAAACAAAAGGCATGCATCATAAAGTACACACTATAGGGAACACTTAATGTTGAGCTGCTAACACTACCACTGTTGTATGTGACAACAATACTTACCTTTTCCATACACAGCAGCATGCATCCCATTTATTCTCCAGTCAAAATTATGAATACATATTGCTTCTACAAATTCATTACTGGTGCCATGAAACAGCATCTGCTCATTAATCGTTGGGACACCTCTTTTCTTCTTCAGCTGAGCTTTTTTCCTGCAGAAAACACACAATAAATACATAAATAAGCACATAATAAATAAATAGCTGTGCAAACACACTAAATTACTACTGTGAAAGCACTGCTGAGGGTACAGACCTAACACATTTCACTTTACAAGTACCTAGATGACTCTAGTTTTTAAACATGTCATAATTCTTAAGGTACATATTTAGAAATCACACATTTCTGAATGCTGTGGAACTATTTTCCAACATAGTCTAAGATTTGGAAAAAAGGTCATCCTACACCAATTTTATCAACATTGTTCATTTGTTACTAGTTTCAGTGTGGTCATTTTCTGCAGATACATTTTTAAAAGAAAGGTAATTTTGCACATTTTGTTCTCTCCACCTATTTCAATGTCATGGTGGAAGGGATAAAAAAACTGGTAGATTATGAAGTACTATTACCTGTGTAAACCAGCAAAAACTGATCTAAGGGCTAGTTATGCTGAACACCTGAAATTTCTTCCATCAGCAGCCCCCTGCTGTTGGCTGCTGATCTCTGACAATATATAAATGTAGCCTGAAGTAACTTCTCTTGAAACAGGGGAATGGAACAAATTTATAGAAAAAGTGAATAATCAGTTCTCAAAAGATGTTCTGTAACAGTCCTTTACTATCTCTGACCAGTTCATTTCATAAAGCTAATTTAGAATTGTCATTAATATGGAAACTATTGTAAGAGGCAAATGTGTTCTGACCACTACAGTGATGCAAATAATCACTCAAGCATTGATCAAATGTAAACTCTTATTTTATCAATGAAACAAAACACTTTTTCAAAACCATAGAAGTTTAAGTAGCAATTGTTCCTCCTAAGTAGTAGAATATACCAGACACACTGGAAATCTGGATCTGCATAATGCAGGAATGCCACAACATGACACTTTGGTAATTTGGAACAGAAATCGGGGAGTCCAACTGTTCTAAAAAGCATCATTTTAGCACTTTCCACCACCAGTGACAAGCTAATCCAGTTCAACAAAATTAACTTTATCCAGCATTGAGAAAATTCGCATTCAGCCAATTCACTCAATAAAAGGCAAAACCTACAGCAAGACTAAATACCCAGAGACATGCTCTCTGTACATATGTAAGCACATAAGCTTTTACTAAAAATGGTCAGCAATCTCACTGACCAACACCTTTTTTTACTTGCTGTACTCCTCGACAACTCCAAACTGAGATGCTGGACTAAAAGCATCATCCTCTTTTCAACTTTCCTACCTGGGACACCAAAAGAAGTGAATTTGAAATGCTGGAATACCTATCTCTTTGTAAAATACTACCAGGCAATAATTTCTTCACCAGTGTGTGTAAGCCTGTAGCACTGCCATGTGACCCAAGGGCAGGACCCAGCATTTCACCTTATTAAACCTCATACAATTGGCCTCAGCCCATGGATCCAGCCTGTCCAGACCCCTCCGCAGAGCCCTCCTGCCCTCCAGCAGATCAACACTCCCACCCAGCTTGGTGTCATTTGCAAACTGACTGAGGCTGCCCTTGATCCCCTCGTCCAGACCACGGATAAAGATATTAAACAGGACAGGGCCCAACACTGAGCCCTGGGGGACACCACCTGTGACTGACTGGACGTAACTCCATTCACCACCTCTCCCTGGGCCTGGCTGTCCAGACAGTTTTTTACCCAGCAAACAGTGCACCTGTCCAAGCCATGGGCAGCCAGTTTCTCTAGGAGAATGTTGTGGGAAAACAGTGTCGAAGGCTTTACTGAAGTCCAGGTAAAAAATAACTGCAGCCTTTCCCTCATCCACTTAGTGGGTCACCCTGTCATAGAAGGAGGTGAGGTTGGTCATCTCAAGTAGGACCTACCTTTCCTAAACTTATCCTGGCTGGGCCTGGCCCCTGGTTAGCCCCTACATGCTGTGTGATGGCACTCAGGATGAGCTGTTCCATGAACCCCCCTGGCACAGAGCTCAGCCTGACAGGTCTGTAGCTCCCTGGATCCTCCTTCCAATCCTTCTTGTGGATGGGCATCACGTTTGCTCACCACCAGTCAACTGGGACCTCCCCAGTGAGCCAGGACTGCTGGTAAATGGTTGAAAGTGGCTCAGTGAGCACTTCATTGGCTCCTGTGGTATCCTCCAGTGGATCCCATCCATCCCTATAGACTTGTGTGGTGTAGCAGGTCACTGACCACTTCCCCTTGAATTATCAGGGCTCCAATCTGCTCCCTGTCTCTGTCTTCCAGCTCAGGGTCTGGGTGCCCAGAGAACAATTGATCTTACTGTTAATGCCTGCTTTGCCTCACTCTTTAAGTACCTCACCCTTTTCCTCATCCTTTGTCACTATGTTTTGCCCACATCCAGTAAAGGATGAAGATTCTCCATAGCCCTCCTCTTGTTCCTGATTTATTTTTAAAAACATCTTTATTGTCTTTTATGGCAGAGGCCAAATTGGGTTCTAGTTGGGCTTTGGCCCTTCTAAACTCTCTTTTTCGTCTGAATTCCAGACAAAAGTTCTCTGTTCAGCTAGGATGATCTTATTCCTTGCCTGCTTGTCTTTCAGCACATGGGGACAGCCTGCTCCAGAGCCTTTAGGATTTCCCTCTTGAAGAGCATCCAGCCTTCCTGGACACCTTTGCCCCTCATGACTGCCTCACAAGGGACTCTGTCGAACAGTCTCCTGAACAACCCAAAGTCTGATCTCTGGAAGTCCAAGGCAGCAGTTCTGCTGACCCCCTTCCTTACTCCTCCAAGAATAAAAGAAACTTAATTAAAAGTAGGATAACTCTCCTAACCATTAACATGTATGAGGAAATTCACTTCCTCACACGTTAATGATATAGCTTTAAATTAACAATAAATTACATATCTTTAAAAAAAATCGTGTAACTTACGCAAAATTTTAATATACATCTGGTTAGTTATTTCCTCACTCTTTAACTTAGTCTAGATGATTTTATTACTGCAAAACATCTTTAAACCTTCTGATATGTACTCCTTCCTAAAAGATACACAAATACCTTTTGTCATGTACAATTGCTGACAATTGTTTACATTTACAACTGCTTACAATTAACTGACACCACAAAATAAGTGGACACCAAACCGGGCACTTCCTACTTCTTCCAGGACAGCACAATATGAAGAGGGAAAAGCCAAGAACTTTGAACAAGGTTTTGTAGCACATTAAACTTAAAAGAAATTGCATGAATATGTGTTAATTCAACACTTAATTCTGTCCTACACTTCATAAAGTTAAAAAATCCAACAAGACAGAAATATTCATTTGCTTTATTCAGTAAAAATTAAAATAATACAAACCTCTCAAGGAATCATTTTACAAAAAGCTAATTTTTATTCTCTTTACTTCACTGTAAGGATCATGAGCATCTACCACATGGATATTCTGAACATCTTTTAACATATTATCTGTGCTACAGTTTTATCTAATGCATTTCTACAAGTATTACATTTCTGCACCTGTAGAAGCTACAGAGTCTTGAAAATCAAATTTTGAATAGAGAGAAATGACAAATAAGAAAAATTTTAAATGTTAAAAAGTAACAAAAATTTTCATTAATAATAAAAACAATTAAACATATTTCTGCTGCATGACTTAAAACTTTTCTCCATAAACAGTCCTAAAACTGTTGGTTTTAGAAATAATCTCACCTGCAAAAAAACTCCCACAAGTCTAGATTTTGTATTCTCTTAATTCTTTTAATTCGGTGGCTATCCATTGTTTTTCCAAAGAGACTAGAAACTTCATTATATTCATTTGTTTTCTTTTGCAAAGGAATAAGCTGGAAAAAAAGAGGTTAGTACGATTTCAATTCGATGCATTTCATTGTCACATGTTTTTGACCAATTTGTATATCAACTCTTACCTGGTATGGCTCCTCAGTATTTACATTCTCCCAGTGTGAAGGCATAGGGATAGCCTCATTTTCACAGATGAAACTTCAAACAAAAAAGGTAAAAACACATCACTTCAAAGACATGAGGCATTTTCTTCCTGTCAAACTCCTGCTCCAAACAACACAGTAGGCAAAAAAAGCAAACCCTCATGAAGTGTATACAGAGCTACTAAAAAAGAGTAATTTAAGCATATGCACTACATACATAAGCTCTTCAGAATTAAAACTGGGACTAAAAGAAATCTCCTGAAAGTTAAAAATGTCATCACACAGAAATAAGAGTACTGAATGCAATTATTCAAAAAGCAAAGTAAATTGCTACATCATTGTATGCACTATTTAGCAAATTTATGTCGGGGTCCCTTCCCCCTGCCATGTGGTCCTGGGAGAGAGGCCCTGGGGGGGAGGCACAGCGTTTCCCTGCCCCTGCTCAGCCTCGTTCCCCATTGGTTGATTTGTGTTCCCTGCGCGGGCAAGGACCCTCGGGTCCCGTGACTGTAGGAGTTCCTCGGCAGAGCTCCGGCCATGGGGCTGGAGAAATAAACATCTCTGAAATGTCTATCAAGAATCGGTTCATAGATATTTCTTTTCCACGGGACTCATTGTCTGATACGCATGTTACAGTATCCCCACTGCAACAAATGGTAGAGAATGCCGGCAGAACGATCCCCGATCCCTACAGTGACTGATTTGTGAGTAAACTCTGGATTTCTCATCTTGTTTTTGTTTTGCTGTTCCATCTCTAAACTATGGAGGAACCGTGGAAAGACTCTTGGCTCTCAGAACCACATATGGACATTTATCTTAAACTTGAAAAGATTCTCGAACAATGATTTGTAAATTTTAGCTTAAGTCAAGCTCAAAAGGAACTGAAACACTTCCTGGCATGGTTGTTTAAGAACATTTTCTATGTTTCTTGGGATTTAGTTCTTACCAAAGACTTTTGGAATACTGCTTGGACACAGTTAATTTCTGAGTCAAAATATATGCCGATGAAAGAATATTTTCGTGAATATTATTTAGTTACCGAGACTGTTGAGCAATGTCAGCTGTGTTCTGGCGAAGGGAAGCCTGGCGCAGGGACCTTGCAGCCTCGGCCACGTGCACTGAGCACTCTGCGAGCAGCAGCGAGGCAGTTCCCGCGCGCGGGCGGAGCCAAGCGAGCCGCAGTGTCGGCGGCGGAGCGAGGCGCGGCGGGAGCAGTGGGACCCGGCGGTGCCCGCCCGGCCCCACGCAGCGCGTGGTGGAGCGAGCCCCGTGAACGCCCGACCGAGAGGGGCGGCGCGCGGGCGGTGGCGGTGGAGCGGAGCCGTGCCCAGCCGAAACATGCGCTGGAGCAGGGAGCGGGGGAGTCATCGCTCGGGGGCCCAGCCGAGACGTGGGCGCGGCCCCAGGCAGCGGCAGCACAGCTGAGAGCAGAAGCGGCAGCGCGCGGGGAGCTGAGTGGCCCAGCCCACGTGGCCCTGAATGCAACCCCAGGAAGAGCGCACAGGCACGAGCAGCCCCAGCGGCCCCAGCAACCCTGGCAATTCCAACATGGGAGCGAGCAAAAGTGAAAGAGAAAGCAAAAACGCAGCGAGACAGAAAACAGCAGCCACTTGGAAAAAGGAAAAAATCACCATAGCTAAGGTTTTAGGAATAGTAGAATGGTATAATGTTAAACAAAATTATGGTTTTATAACAAGATGTGACAACCAAGAAGACATATTCGTTCATAGAACTGCTATTAAAAAGAATAACCCTGAAAAATGCATCCCAAGCTTGGGAGATGGAGAGGTGGTGGAGCTCAAAACTGTGCAAGGTAGAAAAGGGTTACAAGCAGCAGAGGTCACTGGGCCTGATGGTGCTTCTGTAAAAGGCAGTATATATGCTAAAAATTGTAGTCATGTTAGACAATATCTCCATTATAAGCCCCCCCTACAGTCTCCCTTTCCTAATCCCACCTTTCCCTTTTATCCTATATTCTATTACCCCCAGTGTATTCCCAATCCATTTTCTCACCCATGGTTTCCCTCACAAAACCATGCCTTTGCCAACTGTTTCCCCAAAAATCCCTTTTCAATGCCGAGTGGGGAATGAAGAGGGGAAGGAAAGAAATTAACTATTTTTGTTTGGCGTTCCAACAGGTACAAATAGAAGAAACCCTCTCCTGCCTCAGTTTCCCCACAAAGCATGCCCGGCGAGTCCTGCCCCCTTCTGTCAGCCTTAAGATGTTCCAGAGAATCTGTTTGGACATTTAAAGACTCAGGAGGGTGGCTTGTTTTGTTTTCAACTGTCCTTGTTATCTCATGTTTATCCAGTTGTTCTCAATGTTAAGTTTTAAATCTCTTTTGTTAAAAATAAATGGGTGAAATGTTGGGGTCCCTTCCCCCTGCCATGTGGTCCTGGGAGAGGGGCCCTGAGGGGAGGCACAGGGCTTCCCTGCCCCTGCTCAGCCTTGTTCCCCATTGGTTGTTTTGTGTTCCCCTGCGCGGGGAAGGACCCTCGGGTCCCGTGATTGAGCAGTTCCTCGGCAGAGCTCCGGCCATGGGGCTGGAGAAATAAACATCTCTGAAACATCTATCAAGAATCAGCCTATATATATTTCTTTCCATGGGCCTCATTGTCTGATACATCGTGTTGCAGTATCCGCACTATAACAAGTATCTACTGAAAAAAATGTTCACTTCAAAAAAACAGGTCTTCTTTAAAGTTACTGTAAACAGATTGCTACTACATTTCTTATGACAAATGACAAATTTCTTTTTGAATGTATAACCACACTACAATTCAGAACTAAAATTTTTCTCAGAAACTATTTGGGGAAAAAAACCCAGACATCTCATGTACTAAATTTCACCTGTGGCAGTAACACTGCATAGCTCAGTTTATTGTTTGCTGAGTACCAGATTTACTTAAGCACAGATTTACATCTAATGACTGATCAAATAGCAAGAAGCTGACAATCTAAGGCAATTAGACTCATAAAAGACAATTTTTTTAACTCCTAGTCATTTTAGAGCAAATGAGTAAATATAGGCAAGAAATATAAATCAATCTTTTTTTACTCTTACAATAATACTTCTAAATAATTTATGAAGTCAATGGATCAAACTATTCCATTTTTTGGTGCTGCTTCCCTGCAGCAATTCTGATTCAACAGGTATTCAGAGCAAGTGACTCCAAAAGCAAATAAATATAAACAATAACGATAAAACATTTTTGCTTCATTTTACTTCGAAGAATCAGGAATAAAATAAAAATAAGCAGTCTTCCTCTTATCTCCTTACCTGAATGAATTGATTGCAAAGGGAGCTCGCTTTATTGGACGCTGCTTAAGGGTAGTTAGGTTGATTTGTTTCATCACTGAGCATAAAACAAGAATTAGGATGAAAGTTTTGGGAATTCATCTACAGCATATGAAACATTTAAGTGTCATTTTTTAAAAGAATGTTGCTACACCCTGAGTTACTTGACAGGAATTCCTATTTCAACAAGTAACAAATCAGCATTTTCAATAAAGGTTTCTAAATGCATTGTCATTTATATGAGTTGGCAAAATGTCCAAATATTACAGACACAAAACATTTCTTTTTAAAATATTCATCTAACCCACTAAATCACAGGCAAAACTTCCACTGACTTTAATGGGACGACAAAGAATACACTATCCTTAATGTAAGACATCATGACCTACAGACAGTAACATAAAAATTGTTCTTCAACATTTGCTTGTAGTGTATTTATTCTGGATGCAAAATGTAGTTTTTTATAAGCAGACATTTCAACACAAGTAAGCATAAAACTCCTTGTATTGTTAGATATTACTTTACTGCCAGTATATTGCTGTTTTACTCAGCCCCCACTTTCTGTATTTGAAATATTTGAAATTTGAATACATATACTGGAATATGCATTTATTTCCTTCATAGGAAACAGCATACAGCTGTTTTGTAATTTAATCAGAAAATAAACAATCTATGAATGAAAAAACAAAAAAAAAGTTATTAGAATACACCTTTGAGCAAAGAACAGATTACATTTATAATTAGCTACGTACACTAGAAACCTATAATACTATGTAATTTACAAGAACAGCATAAATGAGATCTTTACAATCTACTAGAAAATCCTTTTGCCTATCTCCTTGTTCTTCTGAGAACAGAACTGGCTTCAACTACCTGCTGAATTATTAAATCACTTTGAAGCCAGTATTTTGCAGGAAGCCTCCTTCACAGCAATGTTTCTTACGCAGACTGAATGGAAGGGGTTTTCCAAGCTTACTGGCAGTTGCACATTAATAAAAAAAGGTTCAAACTTCCCAGTTCAATAGATGTATCCTATGTGCCACTGCAGCTGAAGCAAGCAGGAGGAACACAATGGACTGCTATTTAACAAAATATGCTACTTTATTAATAAACTACACAAAAAAATGTAACAGGGCAGCTGTCTCTAAAAACTCCTATGTACCTTCCAGTACAGAAGACATTCTCAATCATGTTTTCGCACCAGATACGAGGATAATAACCTGCTGAATTAACAAATGTACTGGTGTATCTGAGACCTTCCATTACTTAAATTTACTCTTTGGAAAGACACATACCTGAAAAGTCCAGTGTGTAGTTAAACTTTGTAGTGGTAAAGGACAGAGATCCATGAGGGTCTGTTCGGAAACTCCTTTCAATATCTTCACTGCTAATAGAGCAGTGACTGTTTGAGTCAGTCTTCAAAATAAAAGAAAGAGCACATTTAGGCAAACTCAGCAATAGGCAATTTGATGTATGGAATCCATCAGAGCCAATATAACTTCATAGGTATTTACCTGAAACATATGCCATTTGCCACACTCAGCCAAATAAAACCAGCCCCACTGGGTATCAGAGGTATCCATCTCTTCAACTGAACTTTCCATCTTTGCAAACACATCTTCTGATGGTCCTTGAAGCATTTCCTGAAATATTCACACACAATACCAAAAAAAAGTTTAGAGAAATTTATAAAAAAAGCAAAATAAGGTGCATTTGCAATAACTACCAAAAAAAAATCCTATCAGGCTGAGGACAGATCTGTTCTTTCTCTTCCAGAGAAAAATTCTCAATTTGCTACTTATCCAGTATTATTCTTTAAGTTAGTTAAACATTTTCAAAATTCTCTTAATTGTCTGTAAAGTGTGACAGTAAAGGCAAGAGCTATAGGCTTTATGTGATCAAAGAGAGGTGCTAAATTTCATATTGATGGTTGTAGGATCAAGGCCACTAAGAAATACACAACAGGCTCTTCATTCATACTTCTCAGGAATGAGGTGCTGGGGTTACATCCAAAAGCTTGATGGAAACATCCACTAGGTACTCACCAGCAGTGAACAAATCAGACTGGAAATCAAAATTTGTAAGACAAAAAACTAAAACTAAGACAAAGAATACAGTTATTTAACTGTGCAAGACCCCAGTACATTATTCCTTCACACTGCATGAAGAATTTTCCCCCTAATGCACCCACCTAAAAATGACCCAGTAAAATTCCTGGTACTCGGTACTTGTATTTACAGAGAAGGTTCACACCAAAAGCCGGAGTGGCTCCCACAAAAGCAATGACTACCACACTTGAGGTTCTGAGGGATGGAACAAAAAGAACTGAGGAAAGGATATAACAGAGGTCTACAAAATCATGACAAAACCAAATAGGGAATAAATCACATGTTCTTCTGACATACAGAGGAGACACCTATTGAAGGTTGCACATGTCAAGTTCAAAGTAAGTGAAAGAAAAACTTCATGAACCAGATGGCAACCTATGGAATTTCTTTTCATGGTATGGTGTGGATGCTGCAAATTTATGGCAGTTCAAAAGCAGCTAGACAAGTTCAAGCCTACCAAAAGCTATGCCAGACTACCTTTAGAAGAACAGTCCCTGCCAGATTTCAGCTCATTCTTCATTCGTCAATAAAATCCTGAAAACTCTCAAAGTGCTTACCTCTACTTGCATGTACTTCCTAACATGTCAACTTTCTGCAATAACCTCCCCAAGCAAAAATTCTAAGCAAGTTTCAGGGAATCTTTCAGAGAAAGAAGCTTGCCTCACTCCCAGAAAAGGTCAACAATTCATCCACTCTAACTGTTTAAGCAAAACACTTTGGCACTCGTCCCAAATATGTCCTCAAGTTCACTTTTTCTTCCAATAAGTGAAACAACACCCTCCAGCACAAGTCAAACAACGTGCAGTTAGTATCCTGGAGGCTTCAGTTGTTTCCTGGTCACTTCAACCCAGAAAAAATAGAGACCTGAAGAAGACAAATACTGGCGACTACAAGTAGGCATCCCTGTTTTGGCCAGTATCACTGGGGCAGCAGTTCAGAGCAGGAGGCACTTCTAGCACTACCCTTCACCCCCCATTTTTCCCAAGCTAGCCTGCTGTAATTGTTTGGAAAAAAAAAAATCTGAGAAACCTTTGTGGTAATAGCTAGAGGCTGTATTCTAATCATCAAAAGCTCCAAAGGGTTACAAAAATCTAGATGCTTAGAGATCAGGGGAATCATAAGTGGACCTCCAAAACATCACCAAATTGCAGAATCTGAGGGCAAACCTTCTTCAGTGAAAATGGAAGCCTACCCAAGGCTACATACATGGATTGCTGCCTCAAGTTCAAGCAGCACTACACAAAAGGTGCATCAGCTGCACAGAAAAAGTATTTTGAAAGAGATAAGAAAACCATTCTCTACTTCACAGAGCATCTGTCAATGTCTCTTCTATTACCCACAGCGAGCAGCCACAGAGCCTACCTTCACTTGGTATGATGGCCAACATCTTTTGATGAAAATCTTTCCGCTTCAGCTTGATTTTTCCTCTCGGATAAGTATTTGGCTATGTTCTATCCTACTGAGAGCAGGCAGAGGTAATCTGCCCTTCTTTAAAGCTGAGGAAAGCAATTCAGGCTTTTCTTGGTAATGTTTTGTTTCCTCATGTTCCCACTAAAATGGTCAGAACTCAGCTCCCTCCCAGTGTCAGCTCAGGGCCTTGACTGATCAATCAAATCAATGACACCTTTTGAACAAGAGGACACGCCTTCACAAGCAGAGAAGGCATGATTATCTGTGCCTGTCAACACGCTCAGAGTCCTCCAAGGGCAACTCAGCCTCCAGAATAAACCATTTAGTAAGGAGATAGTTATTCCCATGGCTTTCAAAAATCTTACATTCAATCCACATATATTCCCCTAGTCACAAAGTCTAGGGTAAGCAGGTAGATTTCAGGATACTTTAGAAATGTGGAGGAAAGACCTTAAGGCATGAACATGTAAAACCATAAAAACAAGAGAGCTGTTATCAAAGGTGACACAAATCCAAAATGTTTGAACGAATTACAGATTAATTCAAAATCAAATGCACACCATTTATAAGCATTAGGTAGCATTTTGAGAAGGCTCCCAACCCCCATTATTAGCACTGTTTCTACTGGTCTGGGAGTTACCAGAAGAGCTCAGATTAAATTAGTTTCTCAGGAAAAACATCCTCCTAAACAGGAAAAGCACTTGTTGTGCGCTGTGACTGAATGGCTTTACTAGTACTGGCAATGCACTTCCTCTTTATTCCAGAAGTACTTTGTGTTCGACTGATAGACATGCTTTACAGTGTGTAGAGTCACAGAATGCTTTGGGTTAGAAGAGAACTTTAAGACCATCTGGTTTCAATCCCCCTGCCATGAGCAGGGACACCTTCCATTAGACCAGGTTGCTCCAAGTCCCATCCAACCTGGCCTTGAACACTCCCAGGGACAGGGCATCTACAGCCTCTTTGGGCAACGTGTGCCAGGGTCTCACCACCCGCATGATAAAAACCACAGCAGCATCCCAATGGGCTACTCTGTGGACTCCCGCGCTGTCTGCTTCACTTGGCACATCGTGCTTTATTGCCAAAGGCTCCACCTACAAACATCGACTTGGCACAGAACCCTGCTGGGAACACAGGCAGCGCTAAGGGGATCTCTGGCTCTTCCTTAGAGAACAGGACACCTGATTAGGAGACTTGCCTGAGGTGAGCCCGCAGGGCCCGGGAGGTGAGGCGAGGAGAAGGAACAGCATTAGCACGAGTACGGGACACACGGTGAAATGACAATGCCCTTCCCACCTGCGCCCCCACGCACCCGCTCCGTGCTGCCGGGGGCCACCGTCGCGATCACACCCGTAACCGAACCCTCCAGAGCGGAATCCACTGGCGCTCAAGGGCACGGCCCGGCGACCGATCCGAGCACAGAACCACTACTCCTCCATCGGGACCGCAGGCCGCTCCTACACGTACAGTGGCCGACACCTCCCACTCCCGTGCCCAACCTGGCAGCGCGCTGTGCGGCGGGGCGGGGCGGGCAGCGGCCTACGGGGCTCGGCACGGGGCTCGGCGCGGGGCTCGGCGCGGGGCTCGGCGCGGGGGCGGCGGCCGCTCCGCCCCGCCCGCACTCACCGCATGGGCCGCGCGCACCGGGCGCGCTCCCCACAGGCCGCCCGCGCGGCGCGGGCCGGGCGCGCGGGGCCCGCTCCGCTGCCGGCGCTTCCGTTACCGGCGGCCGCGAAGGGCGGGGCCAGCGCCGCGGCGGCCCCGCCCCATTGACCCGGCGGGGGCGGAGCCGCGGCCGTGGGGCGGGGAGGGGACGGGGAGGGGGCGGGCCAAGGCCAGGGCCAGGAGGTGTTGTGGTACCTGTGCCACAGTGTCAGCACCGATACCAGTACCGGCCCAGTCCCAATCCCAGCACCACTTCCAGCACCAGTCCCAGTGCCAAAAAGAGTCCAAACACCTGCTCTAGTACCAATACCAGTACTAGGCCCAGTTCCAGTATCAACACCACTGCCTGTGCCTGTCCCAGTACCAGCACCAGTCTCAGTTCCAACACCGGTCCAAGTACCTGTACCAGTACAAATACTGGGCCCAGTGACAGTATCAATACCAGTTCAGTGCCAGTGCCACTTCCAGTCCCAATCCCAGTGATACACCAGTAAATGTACCAGGCCCAGTCCCAGTTCCGGCACCAGTACCAATTCCAAAACCAGTTCAAGTACCTGTACCAGTACTAATACCAGTACCAGGCCCAGTTCCAGTTCCAATCCCAGTACTAGTACCAGTAGCAATCCCAGTTCCAGTACCAGTACCAATTCCAGTTCTGGTTCTGGTACCAGTACCTGTTCAGGTACCTGCCCCTGTACCTGTATGAGTACCAGTTGCAGTCCTAGTATCTGTCCCAGCCACAGTTCCTGTTCCAGTCCCAGTGCCAGTACCAGTAACAGTCCCAGTCCTAGTTCCAGTACCAGTACCGGTACCAGTCCCTTGTGGTACCAGAGCCATGACACCATGCTGGTGCCAGGCACAGCAGCAGATGTAACCATCACACTGTGCATGGCGTAGGTCACACAGAGCAAAGAGGGCAGCAGAAAGAGGCTGCTGCAAGTGCTCGAGGCCCGTGAGCAGCTTTATGCCCCAACTGAGGTCTGGAAGCAGCAGCAGCAGCTCTAAGACCAGTGAGTAAGAGAAGCCACAGTGCTGAGCATAGATCACCCCAGGCCTTTGGTGCAGACAATCTAGGAGGGGAGCTGCTGAGTGGAGAAGCTGGCAGTGACACCTGCCACAGCACTATGCAGTCAGCCAGTGGCCTGGTAACTTCCAAAACACAGGCAGTCCTCCTACATGTGTGCCGTCATTGCAGCACATCCTGCAGTGAAGGATTTTCATCAAGCAGCATGCCAAGAACAACACAGGTGGAGTGAAAAAGATTAATTTCTCCAGTTCTGAGGGAGTGTCAAACAGGATGTGTATCCAGATTCTGGCTGTGCTGACCTTGCCTCTGAGTACAGAGTTAGAAAAGGTTATTTATTTGAGTTAAAAAGTCAAGCAGCCTGTGATGAATCACTGGAGGTATTTCACTGGAATTAATATAATGCTTCTGGAATAAAGGAGTTTTCTGGAAGTAGAGCCATCTTTTTTCAAGTATATTATTTGTATTGACACTGTTGGAAAGCACATGAAGTTTGTTGCGATGTATCCTGCCTTGCTTTATGGATCTATACAGAGGCTAGAAGCAAGGAAGGATTCTGCTACTGCCTTAGCTGCTGAATGTCTGTTGAACATCTTTTTTTTAATTGAAAAGATGCTGACAATGCTTTAAGTGTAATGTGGTCCTCTTCGAGCCATCTACTTCTATTGCTATTACTGTTTGTTGTGTATTTTTTAAATAAGGGTCAGGCTTTTTGCAGAATTTGTATATTTGAAGTTACAGTAGCACAATGCACAGCCAAAAGTTTTGAAGAGGTTTCTGCTTCTATGCTTTGAAGCCTGGCATAGAGTTGAGATTTTTGTTGTGTATTTCTTCCCTTTGTTTGTATGTTTAGACTGATAATTAATAATGTAGCTTAAACCGCTCTTGAGGTACAAATATCTTCATTGCAGTGAAAACATAGCCTGAGACTGTATTCTCAGGAAGCTACATGCTAATGCCAGACTCCTTATGGCATCAACAACATAAAACCCTTTCAAATCCAAAGATCTCTGTGGGCGTGTTATGTACTGTATGCAGACTAACAGCCTATCTGAAGAAGACATAATTGCATTTGATTCTCATCAGCCTCTACTTCAAGCAGTAAAAAGGCAGGAAGTAGAGAGGTTTGGCCACATGACTTGAGCTACAAACCCGTTGTTGCAGGGAATGGCCAAATGGAAGTGAAAGAGAGAACTCCCTGGTACTTCCTGGTACATAAATTGTAGGATCATAGAAAGATTTAGGTTTGAAAGGACTGATGAAGTTCTTTAATCCAGTCTCCTCACCAAAGCAGGCCTAACTTAAAAGCTAGGCTAGGTTGCTCAGTTCCTCATTCAAACTTTTTTTTCTCTCCAGGCATGTCTGCTGAACGGTTTTCAAGGGCAAGAAGTTTTTGTCCTTCTGTCCATCCAGAATTTCTTGTGTTGCAACTTGTGCAGTGTTGCAACTTGTGCACATTGACTCTTTCCTTTCCTCACCCTGTGAGGTGAGCTCCCTCAGTCTTTCTTGCAATGCCTTTCCCTGGGTAAGAAAATGACAGGCACAATGTCTCTAAGCTGTTAAAAACCAGCTGAAGTAGAGGGAAATTACAGTCAATTACCCTAGGATAGTGCTTCTTTAATTGGATCAGACAGGGGATTAAAAGAGAATTCAAGTTGGAATGCACCTTGGTCATCTTTGAGGAGGGCCACAAAGGTGTTCAGAGGGCTGGAGCACCTCTTCTATGTAGACAAATTGAGAGAGTTGGAGCTGTTAGCCTGGAGAAGAGGTGGTTCAGAGACCTCATTGTGGCACTCTATCCTTGGAAGTGTTCAAGGTCAGTTTGGATGGGGCTCTGAGCAACCTGGTCCAGAGGAATGCCCACGGCAGGAGGGTTGGAACTAGATGATCTTTAGGGTCCCTTCCATTCCAAACCATTCTAAAATATATGATCTAGCAAAACCTCCTGCTTAAATCAGGGTCAGCTATGAGATAAGGTTATTTTGTTCAGGACTATATCCAGTCAGGTCTTGCAACCTACAAGGATATAGACTGCACAACCTCTCTAGCCAACCTCTTCCAGTGTTTGATACTTGACTCTCATTGGGGTGAAGAAATTTCCCCTATATGCTCTCATTCCAGATTAAGCCTTCTGCCTCTTCTCCTACCTCCACTCACTACTGCGAAGAACCTGGCCTGGTCTTCTTAACCTCAGCAGAAGCAATTTTCTGTTGGAAGATTGCAGTTAATTGCTCCCACCCAAGCCTTCTCCAGGCTAACCAAGTCCAGGTCCATCGGTTTCTCCTAACAGAAGTAGTGCTCCAGCCTCCTGACTGTCTTGGTGCTCCTCTGCTGAAATTGTTTTGGTTGATCAATTTTATCAGCCTTTCGTATACTGGTGAGCCTCAAACGGGATGCAGTATTTCGGATGGGGTTAAAAAATTAGTATTTCTTTCTTTTGACATCCTGAATATGGTCCTGCTATTTTATAGCCAAGGGTGCAGGTGTCCCACACTGCCGCCAGGGCACACTGTGGGATCACATCCAGCTTTCCATCCACCAGGACCACGTTGCCTTTTCAGAATAGCTGCTCACCATTTCCTAACCCATATTGTTGCCAGAGGTTATTTCCTCCCAGGTGCAGAATTTTGCCTCTGTCCATATTCAGTTTCATATGGTGCCTCTGAGCCCGTTCCTCCAGCTTGTCTGTGTCCCTCTGAAGAGCTGCTCTCTGCCCTTGAGTGTATCACCTAGGATAAGACAAGGAACATAAACTGCCATTATACATTCTCCAAGGGGGGAAAGTAGATGATTCTTTGGTATTTGCCATTTCATAGTAGATTAATTTTTAATAATCAGTGTAATGATACATATATGCAACTGAGTGATAATGCAAATGATAATGAGATATAATTCTACAAGCATTAACTGAAAGTAAGCAGAAACCAAATGGAACAACCAAAGAAGGAATAAGATATAAACACTCCATATCCCACAAAACCCCCATAACAGTACAATGACTGTGCTGTGAAAAGAAAATATTGACAGTGTTTTGCACCTTTTCAGAAGACTTTCAGATTTTATGACGGGCATGTGTATTGCAACATAAAGGAAATTGTAGGATCCATGTGAAGCCTGTGGTATCCACAAACTTGTACACTCACAGATATAGTTGCCCAGAGGCAAGAGAAGAGATGGAGGAAATACTCTGCTTATTATACAGAGCATCACATCTGGAGGCCATGGCTGTCCACCTCAAATATGGCATTGGTCTTGAGATGTGGAGGAAACTATATTATTATTTTGCATTCTTTCCTTGAAAGTCTACATCGGCTTGATTTGTTGTTCAAGGAGCTGTTATATGTGTCAGGGGATTTTTCTTAACCTGACTCTCCTGCATCCTTCTGTTTTCTAGAAGATACTTTTCTAGCCCTGTTCCTGCTGTGCTTTCCCCAGTTCTGCCTCTTCTGCACTCTGTAGGAGATGGAAGAGGTCTGGGAACATCTCAGTTCTTTGACGGTTTTTTTTTGGTGATACTGGCTGAAAGCCATTGTCCCAAGCAGAACATGTTCTACCCCTTATTAATGGAGAATAAAACCCACACCCAGGAGAATTCCTTTTCTTTCTTTCACTTTTCTTTCATATTCCTACGTGCTCTTTTTTCCCCTAGTTGTCTCACTCTCATATCCAATACTTCACCGTTACTTGGTTACTTAAATACCCAGTTGCCTTTCCATTTATGGGTAGACTGAGTTTAGAACATCAGCCTGGGTTTTGTTTGGGGTTTTGGAGGGGGCGGTGGAAGTTGTTGGGTTTTTTGGTGGTTGTTTTTGGGTTTTTTTACTGAAGGGAGAAGGAGTCCAGAAAGTTTCCAGATCTTCAGCTGACATTAAGAGAATTTAAATACAAATAGATGAACTTGTAGCAGATGCAGAAAGCAGAGAGCTTTTAGTTTGTTTGTTTTGCTCTGGTGATGAACATAGAAGACCCGTGAGAAAGAACACTTCAATAGCTGCACTGATTTTTGATGCCTACCTTTTCTAGGCTGTCACAACCATGTATGGCTAACTGCAGCACTGCATAATGACTGTTTGCCTGAGCCAAACAGGCGACACAGTCAGAGAATGAGATAACCTCAAAACCAGTGAGTCTGCTAGCACCAGCACAATTTCTCAGGTATGACACATGAACAGCTGAATGGGGTGGTTCTCACTGATCCTGCAGTGCTACTCTCTCTGTGTTGTTCTAATGACTGAACTTCACTCATCACCCTACTTCCCTTATGTCCTGGTTTAAGAGACAGGTGTCTGCCCAGGAAGGCAGGAAGCTTCTTGGAATGGAAAATATGACCTCCTTCCCTCCAAATTATTATAACTTTGAAATTACAGGGCTTTCAGGCAGAGATATGGGAAAAGGAATAACAGTTCTTTACTAGAATATATATGACAAGACAAACAAGCAACCACAATGGCAGCAACAACAAAGAGAACCAGAACCCAGCGCCAGCGTCTCTCGGCTGTCGGGCCCTTTCCCCTCGGGTGCAGTTCCGCTCACAGCCGGCAGGGGCGCCGGTGGCTCCCGGCCGGGCGGGGCGGGTGCGATGGTTCCCCGCGGCTGCAGGGGGCGCTGTGCCGCGAGCTCGGCCGTCTGTCAGCGTGGGACTGGCCGCTCGGGGCAAGGGGAGAGGGGAGAGGGGAGATGGGTCCCCTTGCGAAACTCGCGGGGAGCAGCCCGTCTCAGTGCCGCTCCGGGTGGCGAGCTGGACTGTAGCAAAAACCCCAGAGAAGCAGCAGAAAACAGCGGGGGCCGGGTGGACCCAGGAGGAGAGTGGGGGGGGTGCGGATAGAACTAAAGTGTAGCAAAAAAACACGGAGCAGCAGCAGGAAACAGTAGGGGCAGGCAAGTCCAATACGACAGCAATGAACCTCAGTGTAACTCACCAGCAACTGGCAGAAATGGTGAAGGCAGGCAGGTCCAATCAAGCAGCAGTTGAATGTCGGCACATGGTAGAAACAGCAAAGAACCCCAGACCCTGGCAGCAAACCCCAGCACAACCCCGTCTAGGGAAACACAGGTGCCCACTCCCTGCACTACACATGGCCGCTCTCCCCTCCAATGGCTGAGAGCAGAAGGGGCTGAGTCCAGCCCCTGACCCCCAGCCAAGTCTCGGTTAGCCCCCTGACCTCTTGCGGTATCTCTGCACTTCCCAAGGGAAAGCCCCCAGAGAGCTCACTTGCCAGCTACGAGATTGCCCTGCCTCACCTGCACCCCTTCCCCCCTCCTCTCCCAGGACCATTTCAATGGAATTCCAAGACATCCAGCTAAGTCTTTTGTCTCTTAGTGTCCATTTATCATTCCCAGGGCAACAAATGGGGAGAAAAGTCCCTGAGAGAAAGAAAGAAAAAAAAAAGAAAAAAAGCCTAACCCCTAACACCTTACTGTGTGAAACAGGCATAGTCTTTGTTTCTATGTACATACCTGCAATGGACTCCATCAGCCTGAGATTTCAATATACACACTAGTTCTCTATAGAGAGAAAAAAAAGACGTACCTATAGCCTGATGTACTCCTCTCCCACCATTCACTGCAATCTGGAAAGGATGCAGGGATTACTTGCAACCTTGTTCAATGACTGGATATGGCATCCCTGTCCACCTCACCTCCTAGTGAATAACGCATATAGTGAATGGCTTGTCCATCTTTGCTCCTTTTGCTGGGCTGGACTATGTCTGAGGAGAGCAAAGCAATTGCAGAGTACTTCTGTGCCCAGTTATATTAGGCAGCACAAGCAACCATCCATAGTTTCTTCTGTGTCTGGGGAATGCAGTGAGCAAGATTGGGATGATCGGAGACAATGCCACACTGCAAACTGTGGGGTTGGGAGACTCTGTCTGGGAAGTCTGGAGAGAATAGTCATATAAGAAGAGGAGGCAAAATTACATTCCACATCTCTCTGGAACCTCATGATGTCTCCATCCACCAACAATCAAGAGATGTTTAAGAGTGTACTGGGATCTGGCTGGGATAGAGTTAATTTTCTTTATAGCAGACTGTATGGTGCTCTGTTTGGGATTTGTGACTAAAGCAGCCCTGGTAACAGACCTGTGTTCTGGCTATTGCTGAGCACTGCTTGCACAGCATCAAGGCTTTCTCTTACTCCCACTCAGCTCCCCTCAGAGGTATTTGAGAATTTGGAGGGGACACAAGCAGGACAGCTGACCTAAACTGACCCTTATGCTCTATAATATCATACACTGTAACAGAAATTGAGGAGAGAGGGATTTTTGGAAGGCAGCCATTGTTCAGGGACTGACTGGACATCAGTCTGCTTTTGCATCACTGTTTTTTTCCCCTTCCTCTCCTTCAGTTACTAAACTATATTTATCTCAACCTGTGAGTTTTCTCACTTTTGCTCTCCCCATCCTGCTGTGGTTTTCTAGGGGGAGTGAGTGAGATACTGTGTGGTGCTTAGCTGTGGGTGAGGGTCAACCTGCCACAAAGTGAGAAAATAAAATCTCCAGAGTCCCTCTGGTGTACACGGAGTCAGGCTTCCACACAGCTACAGCACATTCCCATACTCAAATGTGCACACACACGTGCACCCAAGCATCTGCTGTAGTCCATGCACTCACCGCCCCACTGTTCACCTCGATGCTGTGAATTGCCAAGGGATGCACCACAGCCAGCTGAATCTGGACCATGCCTGAGCCAGTGCTAGGACACAGCTTGGAGATTCCTTCTACAGGGTGCAGAGGCACCCACCTACTGACCTTATTTATACCTCTATGACCTGCTGATTGCAGGGAGGTAGGACTTGGGGCTGTTGCAGAGAGCACCAAGGCATGTCTGGACTTCAGCCTGTTCCTCTGGCCTGCTCCTCCATGTGTGTACCAGTGTTACTGTCAAGGAAGACCTTAGGCAAACCAAGGGTGGCTACAAGGTGGAGCCCAGGTGCTGTTCTCCTTGGTCCTGCCAGTGGAAAGGAAAGGCTTGGGCAGGAGAGACTCCAACACATGGGTTAACACCCAGCTGCACAGTCTGTTTTTGGCACAGCCAGGCTTTTATGGCAATGGACCCCTGCTTTGAGGAACAAGGACAAGAGCATGTTTTCCAACAGGCTTTCCAGCCTAGCTGGGAAAGCTTGCTCTAAGGATACTCTACATGCAGTGGGGTTCTTCTAGTGTCTCCCCTACTTTTGTGGCCCTCCAGTGGTACCGTGCGCCCTCCTTGGACTCTTTCAACATTTGCTTCTTTCTTGGTCTCTGTGAAGCAACTCTCTGTTCTCTCAGCATTCTTCCAGGCTTTCTGCTGTATTTTCTCACCTCTCCAAGGCTACTGTATGATCTCTGGGTCTCTTTCTTGCCTACTTTTTTCCCCCTTTCTGAGGCTAATCTTTGTTATCCTTCACATTTGCAGACTTTATGCTCTCTTCTCTGAGGTTCTTTCAGGTGCTCTTCTAATCTCTCAAGCTCTGCAAGGCTACTCTGTTCTCTGTGACTATCCCAACTTCTCCACTTCTTCCCTAGCCTCTCCAAAGCTGCTATG
Organism: Corvus hawaiiensis; assembly: GCF_020740725.1. NCBI lineage: Eukaryota > Metazoa > Chordata > Aves > Passeriformes > Corvidae > Corvus > Corvus hawaiiensis. Next base: position 32,578,690 of record NC_063214.1, read on the forward strand.
GCTGCCTTTCAGTTTCTTCCTTCCTCTCACTGAGGTGACTTTGGAGCATTTTCAGTCTTTCTGCCTCTTTCGTATCTCACTCACCCTTCAGCCCCTTTTTTTCTGAAGTTTGACTGGATTTTCTGGGGCTGTTTTAGTCTTTCTTCAAGGCTCATGGCATCTCAGCAGCTTGTCTTCTTTCTTCTGGGACTTTTTCAGCCTTCCTGGTTGTTTCTTCCCTTCTCCAAGGCTATTCTCTGCTGCTCTTTTAGCCTCTCTCTTCTCTTAGCAGCTGCAGGCATACACTCCTAGAGCACTTTCAGAATCTGTGATACTTTGTTATTGTCAAAATCTCTTGTGTGTTCATCATGGTTCTTTCAGGCTTTCTACTAGTTTCTTTGCCTCTTTGAGGCTACTTTGTGTTCTAGGAGTCTTTTACAGATTTTGGCTCATTTTCCCTTCTTTGATGCTACTCCTTGTGGCACTTTCAATCTTTCCCCCTCCCCCCCTTTTTTTTTTTTTAAATCTTCTCTTGAGGCTACCCTTGGCACTACCGAGTACTCTGAAGCTCCTTTAACAGCTCTGATACTTTCTTGTTATCACTGAACCTCTTCTGTATTCTCTGGAGGGTCCTTTGCCTTATCTCTTTCTTTCTTGGCCTCTGACACTGCTGCATTTTGTTTCCTTGAGCACTTACAGGCTTTCTTCCCTTCCCTGAAGCTAGTTTATGCACTCAGAATCTCTTTTGGACTCTCTGTCACTTTGTTCACTTCTGCTTGGCTCCTGTTTCATCTGGGGATCTTTTAGCCCATCTTCTACTTTCCTGGCATTTGGAGGGCTATTCTGTAATCATTATCTGAGTGTTAATCAATGTTCACATTTTGTCTGAGACTTCTCCGTGTCCTCTGGACGTCTTTCAAGCTCTCTACTATTTTGTCCTCTCTTCAGCTACTCTGTGTTCTCTGGGACACTTGCAATCTCTTTCCTATAAAAGGCTCTCAAAACCATTTTTCCTTTATTTGGGGATTTTTCAGACCTTTTTCTGTTTTAATATTGTTTTGAAGGATGAGAGAGGACTGGGGGAGGTGGGGTGGAGGCAGGGGAGATGAATCTTTTCACAAATGAAACAGCTTCAAGAGCTCTGGATTTCAACTGCTGTGGAGCTTGAATAGATCTCTGTGAGTCATCCTTTGGAAATTTTTTTTTTGTCCCTTTTTGGTTTTGGTGGTGGGGTTAGAAGACAAATGAGCTGAAAGAGGCACCTTTTAAAAAATCCTTTATTTTTATATCATCCTAGTAAAAATCTTTTATATAAAGGCGAAAGTAGGTATTGCATAGAAGAAACACTGGTGCAAACATCACCCGGTGGGAACGGCATGTTGTTTCTTAGTGTCTACTCTCTACTGCACAACAGATGGCTAGCCCAGAGGCAAACTTCTCCAGGTTTCCCCATGCCAGCTACAGGATGAAGCTGCTCAACTTATGGAAAGAAGTTACATCAGAATTATGTGTGGCCTATTCCATGCTGCTCCCAAGAACCGTCTGCTGGGAAAACACCCTTTTCCTCCTTGTCTTTTCTATGCCTGACCAATACATCGCCCAGGAAAGACCATGAGGATCAGTCTGGCTGCCTTCTGTGCTTGCACCCTCCCTGTGTGTTTGTATTTCATGCATAGAAATGGAGCGGGTGGACACAGGATAGGAGAGTTGGCCTAACATAGCCATAGTCCAGGAACTCAATGCATGACATAACCAAGGCATCTTCTGTCATCTTGGAGACATTTATGTCATTGTCTTTTAGCATTTTACATGCTACTTAGCTATGGGCACTTTTTTTGAGCGCCTTCCACCTGGGCTTCCTGTAACAAACAGCCTTGGTACGACCAGGAGTGAGCAGAATTCACTGCTTACACTTCATCAGCTTTTGAGTAGAGCTTCTTCAGGCAGTTCTCCTGTTTTGTCTCTGCGTAAGTTCTATGGCAGCTCCCGAGCATGAAGGACAGTAAGACAGCAGGTATGCTACAGTCTGAAGGAACACTCAGAGAAACAGCACTTTCACAGACTTGAACTGTGCTTTCATGAATTAGAGATACAGGGAGGTATGCATTTATACAAATCAGTATTTGTGTATATTAAAGATACTTTGACTCAGTATCAGTTTTTATTTAAAAACATGCTAAAAACTTATAGTTAAATAATCAGAGTGACATTTGGGGAAAACACACAGACAGCCACCCACCAGCATAAGCAAAAAAAAGTGCATACATACATGAGCCAAAGCTCCCTTTGACCAATTTACAGGACAATTAGTGCCTTCTCCGACAAACTGACTGCTGCAACCTCACACTTTCCAGAGCTGTTTTTTGCTGCCTGGAAAGTGGTATTACCTTTCTGCTTCTTTGAGGATGTCTGTCATCACCTCCCACATCAGAGAGTCAGCTAGAGACACAAATCAGTCCTGCTTTTGACTCCTCTCCTGTAGGTGGCTTCATAGAGATGAATACATGAAGCTCATGTAACTATCTCACTTAATACTGTGCTTAAAATGCCTAAAGTAGTCATTAAAAAAAGATTTCAGGATCTATGCTGCTAGATCGTGAAATGGAATGAAGCATTCTAGAAAAATAAGTTTGGATGGAAGGCAAAGTAGCTGAGTTTGCAACTACACATTTCATCTCTGAGTTACTCATAATAATTTTTATTTACTTATTACTTTCACTAATATATATTTTACCATTTTTGTACAAAAACTGACTGCAGATTAAAATTTAAGATGTGGCAGGTACAACTGTGCGACCCAAAAGGACAGAGATGATGCTCCTACTCAGCCCTGCACCTGGCTCTTTTTGAGCACCAGAAAATCTAGAGAAAGCTAAGCACCTCTGCCCAAAGGGAGAATGCAGTGGAGCCATCAGACAAAAACTGCCCTGTCTTTTCTTGCAAAAATGGGAACACATCTTAGCAACTTTGGATACAGTCTTACATGTAGCAGCAGATACATTGGGCATCAGAGCCCCTTCTTCAACATGGAACAGCCATCTCCAGTGAGGCTCAGATGCTCCTGGTCCCAATTTTTGTTAGAAATGGAAGTAAAACTGGATTCAGTTTCTGTGCTTTCCCTCTTCTTCTTCCCTGACTCCTTCAAAGGCTATCCAAGTGAAATAGCTGAACCCATATGGCCTTGTCTGCTTCAGTGGGAAAATAGAGCCCTGTGAAACTTTGGGCATTGTGCTCATATGGGCAAGGGCTGTGCTCTAAGAATAGTAACCTTCTTCTTCACTGCAACACCCAAATTCATCTCTATCTCCCACACATTCACACTCCTTCCCATCACACCAATTTCATAGGAACTCAAAAAAGTGACACGTAGGTCACACAAAACACTGTTGCTGCCAGATGTACAGATGCATGCAGGACTTATTAGGAAGATAAACAGGGGACTAAAACCTCCCAGATATAAAGTGGCTCAACAGCTCTTTCAGCACAAGGAAAAGAGGCTGAATGGTACAATGAAAATTACATCTTTTTAGAGCGTAAAGTATGAACATTTGGACTGGACATTAATAGAATCTTGTTTACCAGAGTAGTGGCTCTGAAAGGCACAAAATCTCCATCCTCAACAGTCTCTGAAACTCAGCCCAATAATGTCATAGTGAATCCCATCTCACATATGTGTCAATACCTCTTTGAGACTGACATTGGATGAGGTAACCTTTGAAGGTCGCTTCTGACAGCTGTCCACGCAAAAAGCAGTGTTCTTTCAGAGCTGAGTCAAGCCCTGATTGAAGTTTAATCAAAACATCCTCCATTGTCTGAGCCTTTCCTTCTTCCTTCACATAACAGCAAAAACCTGTAACAATGGGTAAGTGGGGGCTCCTTGCAATGAAGAAGCATTCAAAGTAGAGAAATACACATTCAAGTTTTCTAACAGGAATGTTGGTAAAAATAAGTATTGAGTGAACTACCCCAGTGGATGAACTTGGCAATCCGTCAGCAAAAAACAATTCTGTACTGAAGGTGTGACAATACATACCATCTCTGACTGCTGTTCTGGAAATTGCCCCTGTCCTGCATCATCTGGGCACCCATAATCAAACTGCCTTTTCTAGCTCAGGGAGACAGCTGTCTTTGGCCTGAGGAAATCCCTACAACAAAGGCCATGGCATGATAATGGTGCCATCAAATTGCCATCCCCTTCCTTCACATTCAGCAGCATGCCATGCCTTGGGCAAACTTTTTGAAGCAGACAACATAAGTGGCAAAGTCTGCTGCCAGTTGGTCAGACTGCAATCTCTCTCCTTTGTGCCAGCAGTAACTTGCTTAGTCACTACTTTTGGCTTTTGAAGTAGCATGACATAAAGCAGCCAGGCACTGCTTTGGGTGAGTAAAGGCATTGGAACTTTGCCTCACAGAAGTAGGAAGCTCATCGTCTAGCCCAATGGGAAGGCTTTGCATTCCATCTGAGGAAAGAGTCACTGATTTTAAAGGAAATACCTTTGTTACAGTAAGGGCATCAAGGCCCTGATAAAGGTAGATGATGCCTCCCCATGGACTTGAGAAAAGTTATGTCTTTGCCCGCCCCTATTATCAGCTTTGAAAAACATGTCCTCTGGAGATCGCACAGCAGTTCCCAGATTAATGTACAATAAATGTGTAAAACCAAAAACAGTAAGAAGTTATAAGTCAGGCAACTAAATTCTAAGCTATATCCATCATAATAATAATCATCATCCTTATCATAATAAAAAAGTATACACCGTAAGGTACAAGAAGCTGCAAAGCAAAGCAGCTCCAATTCCCAGGACTCTCAGTTAGAGTGGCTTTTCCGAGTCTTCCAGTAAATTGGACATAAGGGCTGAAAACCTAATGGAAGACTTTGAAGAATTCTCCCTTGAAGTCAAACACACAAAATTTTCGCACATATAGCATGGATTAGTAGAGCAAAACATTTTCTTAAGTTAAGAAACATTCTTAGAGCAGATCTACGATTTCGTGTAGAAAATCCATTTGTTTGGGGAGTTTCCTCCCTCTTTGGCAAATAAATGGCAAATGTGAAACAGAAAAAAAAAAAAAGAGTCAAATAAGTTGTGATAACTGGACAAGTAACAACAAAATGGATCTGTCAGTGGGACGGATTCCCTTAGCAGGGCTAGGCGTGATGCTCCTTGCAGTCATTCCTCGTGTTCATTTCATGATGAGACAGAAAGGTTGATGTGATAATGCTTCAGAGGCTTTAGGCATCATATTTTTTGCCAGTCCTGTGAATCTGCTGGAATAGTGTCATGGAGAAGGCCATGCCAAGAATCTGAAGGAAAACAAACAATAAGGGCTTTAGTACAGGAAGGCTGCCAAAACTGCACTGCTGACCTGTGTTCATGGCCCAGCCGTAGTTTGAACAGTCATTCTACACTAGCCATATGTCTCAAGCTTCAACACTGAGCAGTAAAATTGAATGTATGTCGTTCAGGCACGTAGTGATGTCCAGGGTTGTATCTGTCTGAGCACAGATGGAGGCAAAAAAGCTCTCAGGGTTCTTTGTCATACGTGCAACAGTTTTTCAGAATCAATGCATACAAGTGACTCTTCCCTTTGACCCAACAACTCGTGCTTGTTTGGTCAGGTAACTGCGACTAAAAATATCAGATTCAGGTATTCTCCCCCAAAAGTATGGCAATGATAGAATCACAGAATATCCTGAGTTGGAAGGGACCCACAAGGATTATCGAGTCCAACTCCTGGCCAGGAGACACAGGACAACCCCAAAAATCACACCACGTGCCTGAGAGCATTGCCCAAATGCTTGAACTCTGGCAAGCTTGGTGCCGTGACCACTTCCTTGGAGCAGGGACCCCAAAACCTTAACAGATTATTATGATATTTCTGCACTTGTTTTTTAAAACACATTGACCTACTCAGTTCAGTGGTGATGGTTTGACTCATTTTGGTAATTTCTAGAATTTGCTTCCAAAATTAAAAGTCAACCAGTTCCTGAAAGGACAGCATAACAAATTGTTTAATATGGGAACTCCAAAGAGGTACCCTGAAGTCAAAACTCAGGCAAGCAAAACCCCAGTGTAGCATGTCTTCTTTGCAGGACTGACTACTGACCTGCTTTCTTTCTGAGCACATGGCCTTAAATGAACTCATAAAACAAATCTGACATTTTTGAAATAATATTCCAACTCAAAAGAGTTGGGCATCACTTTTCACATGGCAGAGTCAAGAATGCTGACAGCAAATCAAAGCCATGTTGAAAAACATCATACCAGTATTACCTGCATTATGAGGATGCACATCCCAATCGAACCGAGGACATGCTTGTTGTCATCAAACCAGCTCATAACTTTCTCATAACATCCCTGAAATGATGAAAGATGAAAATTGAAACCCCAAGGTCACATTTTCTTTCATGTGCATTCCCTCTACTTTGTTCCTTCCCACCCCTACCTAAGACTTGACCTGGGCAAAGTGAGCCTTACCGTTTTCCACAGTGATTCAGTAGAGTTCCGTCCACAGTCTTGGGAGTTTTCCATACAACATCGGTCTGGAACAATGTTTTCTCCCAGCACTGGGTACCAGTCTGTATAGTCATTCACACCACAGCATTTCATCTGTGCAGAAGTGAAGGATTAATAAATTAACTAGCACAGTTTGAAAATCACGCACAACCACAAACTTTTATTTCCACTAAACCACTCTGTATTTTCAAAAAGGCCACCACAACACTTTTCTAGGTTTCAGGTGTTCTGTGGTTGCTGATCACTTAAAGCAAATACTTAAAAAACACAAAGAAAAAACAAAACTAAAGAAAATAAATGGCTCCACACCCAAGGTATGTTAGTCTTCTTGTCACAGAGACATGAGCCCAAACACCAAAACATAACGTAATAAGCCCACAAGTGCTAAAAGCAAAAGCCTGCCAAAGCTGCAGTGCCACCTAGGCAGGTTTTGCTGCCTCTCTGCTCTTTCAGATCATCTCTATGCCTGTGATAGCCACAGAGAATTCCAGACAGGTGAGCATCTTCCACCTTACAGCGTACACTTTGATCCTGGGTTTCACAGTATTCCCTGGATGTTGAAGAATGCAAAATCAGAACTCAAAACCTGCATTAGCCATCTTTCAGACTAGGCATGGATGCCACACTTTAACAGACTGCAGCAGCCTTGAGGACCAAATTGTTACTTTTTTACTGTTGAGAAAATATGTTACCTCTGCTTGAATGATATTCCACGCATTTTTCAGTCCAATATTATTTTCTGAATTGTATAGCTTCATACCTTCCTTCAAATCCTTCTTTGCACTCTCACTGACCTGCACCATGTAAAAGACAGAGGAAGTCAATGCACTGCTGCTCAGAGGAAAGGACCAAATGGTACAGACACACATAGAACATCTGTCTCTTACCTTCTCTCACCACAAACTTAACGTGGGTAGAAAAGCTTCAGGATTCTCACAAATCACTGGGGCCTTTAAGCACCTGCCAAGGCCTAGTCTCTCCCTCAGATTGCAAAATAGTGGATTAATTCTCTTGAGATAGGAGACCTCTGCTAAAAGTCCACCATTACAGTCATCATCTGACTCAAACTAACTGAACATGAAGAGCATCAATCTGCTGACCTTGCTGTAACCTTGCCACAGATAGCTGTTAGCAATACCCCACAGCAACCTCTCCTGCCTGTAACCTCTGGCCTGCTTCAATTTGCTAATATCACAAAATCAGAGTCCCTGCTTCCCAACCTTAGTGGAGTTATCCTTGCATGGGTTCAGGCAGGCTATAGTGAATAGCCAACACAAAATCAATTGAAGAAAGACATTATTGTTTTTCTCCTTGTGGGAACAAGCTTGTAGGATTTATGACTTTCGAGCTGTCTTGGGGTGATTTTATGATAATACTGTATTCCCCTATCATCTGCTGTATGCCCAGAAATGGGTCCCACAGCTTTAAGCTGGGTCCAGGAGAGGGGGGAGAGAAGCCACGTGAATTCCTCAGCTTGTGTTTGTGTTCAAGGACTCATACGCTCCCCTTGTTCTCCAGCTACTGCAGAGCCAAGGGAGCACCTTCCTGCTCTTAGCCAGCCTGTTAGCTGAGGCAAGGAATTTTCCTACACCGCCACACCGAAATCCTCCGGTAATTTCTCCATCTTCTTCTGGAACTGTTCAGCCCAGCTGTGATCCGAGAACCAGATCAGTGGAGGCCATGGACCGGTAGGGAGGCTGCAGAGACACCACATCCCGGCCTTGGACCTCGGGAGGGGCCAAGCCAGCTACAGAGGGAACTCTAAATCCACCAGGAGGTTTAGTATTTCAACAGTTATTCTTTTTTTTTTTCCTCATGCCATGTGGGCACTTTGGTTGTTAAATGAAGTGTTTTTCACTTTCCTCCAAGAAATTCCTTTTGTATCAATGGGGGAGGGAATGCTGAAACCTGCCTTCTCCAGAGATGCTCCTTCCAGAGCGTTTCCCCCTAAACTTGTCTCAAACCAAGACACAAATGTGTTCTTCTTTCTTTAGAAGATAAAGTTAGAATGCTTAACAAGAGATCTGAGATGTCCCATTTCTTGTATTAATTTCAGGCTGAGCCCAGAGTCCTGGATGCAGGTAGGAATGTACCCTGCCTCTGACAGCAGTGAGCTGGTAGCAGAGAAAGGATTATGGTCCTGGCATAAATGATATTGTAAGATCTGTTTCATCCCTCTTTTACAACCCAGTCAAAATCAGAAGTTCACCTCAGCTCCCTGAAAGTAGCAGCATCATAATGACAGCCTGAGAAGAGATAAAGGTCTGGGAGGATCTGTTTTAAAATAAGTCTGGACATATTCGTACTGTAAGGTCCTGCCCTGTGTTTAGCAGAGGTCTCCAGTTCCCCAGGCACTTTTCCAGTGTTATGTATCTGATGGGCCAGCCAGTTGTGCCTACTTAGTCACTATGAGATAGCAGATTCCTACAGATGGGCTTTATGAGAAACTGCCTCGATCCATTTTGCACTCATGCCAAACTCTCTGGCACTGCCCAGTCAAGTGAGACAACTGGTGGCATTTGGAATAGCCTGTGAATATCCCATGCCTCTCTCCTCCAGTCCTGTTCCAAGAGTTGGCCCTAAGAAGCTACAAGGGTTTACGCAGGGCTTCTCACAAGCCAGGACTACAAGATGATCAGCTTCTTGCAGACATCAAACAGCTATGTTGAAGGCTATCTAAGATTTCAGGACAAGACAAAAAGGGAGGCTCTGGATCATGGCTTTATTTCGGGGATTTCTCTCCTGCTTGTTCTCATCACTTCCTCCTCCCCCTTCAGAAGCAGCTTACAGGAGACACCAAAATATCAAGGTTAAACCCTCACCAAAGTGAAGATCAAGGAGGACCCACATACCTTCATCAAACAAAAAACTAAACCTGGTTTACATGCTAGTAAAGATAATTAATCTATATGGCATATTTGCTTACCTTGTCCATATAAACAAAGAATAAAATGACTAATATCAGCTCTGCCAGGAGAATTATCAGCAAAACGATGAAAAACTAGAATAAAGAAAAAAGAGACAGGGTATACACACTTGCCAACTAGAGAGCAAACCTGGGGCTGCTAGAAACTATGAAGATGATAGGCTTACTAGCAGTTTGCAGGTTTCAGGCATGCTTTTGTCTTGCTCCTTTTGACTGCTGTCACAGCACACAGCACTGGGAGTCCCTCCCTCACACAGCCTACAGGACAGATACTAAATCCCTTAGCGCAAAGACCGATGTGACGTGCCTCAGAAATGATTCCCTAGCAGATGGGCTTGAACCACATGTGACTGTGGAATAGTCATCATATTACTCAGCACTTGTATTCCCAGCTCTGTATCTGAAATACCTGTCTCTGCAGAGGCATCCCAAGTGTGAGTTCTGGTAGTTTCTCACTACTTTTCATGCCCACTTGGCATTTTTTTTCATGCCTTTATGCCCTAGCAGACTCCAGACAGGCATGGCACCTGCCCCCCCCAGACACTGGGGAAGAAGCAGTTGGAGCACAGCTAGGTCTTTAATTGGAAACTCATGACAGTCATCATAGTATAAAATGACTTTTGCAGAACCTTGTAAGACTATAAAATCTTTAAAAAAAAAAAAAAAAAAGCTGGTGTTGCAGTTAGTGTGGATGAATGATATGGGCCTCAATACTAATCTCTGTATGTTTTCCTAGCTGTGCAACACACAAAACCAAGCCATCAGATGGCAAAAACCTAGGTGCAGATTTTCCCTCCTGTTTAATTCTCTGAGGTGGTTTAAGGAATTCTGCCCAGCTGTTCCCCAATGTCATATATGAGAGTTTTGCACAAGGAAAACATGCTCCTTAATGTCCCAGTATCTGGATTCATAAGTTGTGACTGAATTGGAACCTGTCTGCTTTGAAAGCCCTCTTCTCACCTCCTGCCACAATATCTCTCTCCTTGCAGGGGGTTCTCCTCTCCCCATTATTTGAGGGGGATATTTATATGGGGGTATTATATATTCCCCCATATAACCTCCCATCACTAGTCAGGGAGGCCAATGATGAGACCTCTTGTGTTTATGCAAGAAGAGTGATCCACACTGTGTTTTCTGAGAGGAGTTCCCAACATTTGTGCTTCAGAGCTGGACCAAGACTGTCAAGGGTCAGAATATTTATTTTTTTATTGATAAGGCCTGGCAGAGACTTTGACTTCTTAACTTCTGCTCAGATGGTTTCAACCATCCTCTGACAAAGCCTGTAGATAAGAGCAATGTAGAAAATAGCCATGAGAGGCTTTGAGCAGCTCTGTGCTTAAGATTTTCTCAGTCAACCCTTCCAACAGACATTTCCAGAAGAGCTATCCAGGTTGATCCTACAGTTCATGCTTAACCATCCAGAGGTAACTGATAGCAATGTGCTTTGCTACCTAATACATTAGGGCACACAGTAACAAGGATACATTTGCTAATGTACCATTGATATCACTGCGACCAAAGCTGTGGGATGTCATACTGCAAGCATACAGAAGACTGAAAGTCAAGGGCGATGTCACAGTGAGCCACAAGATTATTTTGCTCTGGTCATTCAAATAAAATTACAATAAGGCAACAGCCACTGGTTTTAGTGAAAAGGAGTATTGATATCTTACGCTCAACAGGAGGCACTTGTTTTCCTTGATAGCACCTAGGCAGCCCAGGAAGCCGGTCACCATGATCACTGTGCCAATGGCAATTACTAGGTTGGCAGCTGAAAGTGATGGAAAGCTGGGAGAAAACGTGGCGAAGTTCCCTTGTGACACTGACAGCCAGATGCCCACGCCCAGCAGACCACAGCCACATAACTGCAAAGAGACAAACAAAAGAAAGGTTTCACCGTTAAAATAAATGTCATGTGTCCTTCCCCCGAAATTCTGAAAAGAAAGAATTTCACAAGCAAGTTCTCAGCTAAGTGTTCTGCAGTAATGCTCTCAGTGGCTTGGTGCTGAAACTAAGTGAATCTAAATCTTACCTAGACTTGGTCATGTCACCTGTACTTATAATTCTATTTAAAAGCCACTGGATGGCAGAATTCTCTTCTGAGAGACTTAGCACATGAAAGCAGGACTACCCACTGATCTCCCAACAGCAACCCAATGCAATTTTTCTCTATGAAAATAAAAAATATTATTTGAAAGAATGCTCCATTGCACTTATTTGTGCAGTCATCTGCAATGTCTCAGAGTATTCAGCCCTATATTGCCTCATCCCAGGGAGGCAAGGAAGTCCTGAAGATATTTACAATCAAAAGCATCATTTCAGTAAATACTTGTCATAAAATGCCCAGTCCCAGTAGCCAGGTTGGGTTTTAGTATGAGTTCTCATAGCTTTAGTGTTGATTGCCAACATTCACAAAATGTCACCAAAATCAGATTTCTAGGTACATTATCTACAGGAAGATCAGCTTCTGCTACTCTGAAGAAAATGCAAAGCTGCTAATGTTACATAAAATTAACTTCACTTGCTTCTCAGTCTTAACAGCATCGAGTCTGGTTAAGGAAATAAGGTTTTCCATCCTAAGTCACAGGGCAGGTCTTCAGAGCAAGGGCCAAGTGTTGCACTAGAGGGGCCTTAAGCTGGCCATCCTTTCGTACTCGCTCTGAATGGCTGTTACACAACCTCCCACCTGATCTGTGATCACCGTGCAGTGAAATCTGAAGTAGGAGTTAGCTGTACTTTCATTAAATCCGTGAGCTACTCCACAGTACTGTTAGTTTCCCACCAAGTCTTTGCCAAGGTCAGAGGTGAAATTCACATCATCTTCACTGACAGAGGGATCAGAGGACAACCCACCTACCCCAAAATCAGTATTTTTGCCCCAATTTACTTGGACCACTACACAGGAAAAACAAAGCTGCACCTAACCATTACAGTGATATCTCAAAGCTGCTGGTGTTCATCTGTCAGCAATGACTAACAAGAGGAATTAAAATTCTTGCCTCTGGCAGGTTCCCCACACCCAACCCACCTCATCGAGCTTGCACACTTTTACACAAACAGGAAAACCGAACATCAGAGAACAGCAACTCCACTAAACCAGGGTTCAACCCTGCCTTGTGATGAGCACTAACCTGGCATGATGAAGAGCTACAGACCTAATCTTTTAGGCAAATATCCCCACTGCTGTCTAAGGTGATTTTTCCAGCAGGGCTGATAGCTCAGGGTACAATTGACTTCTTTCAGGTTTGCTCCTTCACAGAACATGAAAGAAAAACTAGAATAATATCTTCTTGCAATCATGTCACTTTATCTATGAGGTAGGCTTATAGTTTATAATCATATGCATGGTTATTTTCTTTTACTTTCCCTGTGACCCTTCTGTCCCCTCTGAGCCCCCTTTCTAGTTTGCTTGAAGCTTTTGAAACTGCTTTACATCTAGGGAGATTCACCAGTTCAGTGAAGAATTGGGACCAGGAGCAAGCCTTATGCAAGATGCTCACAGGCATTCCCAAGGGAAGCAGAGTAACACACGCATTGGGTAACACAGAGGAAATATTCAGGATTCTTGTAAGGAGACTGGGAAGCATCTCTGCTTCCAAAACCCAACACACAGTAACTCCACAGAGTGGGTTGGGGAGCTTTGCATCACCGGCTATGGATAAATACGTCACAACATCTGTTTCCTATAACAGAGCTGGGTACAGCTGCAACAGGAGTGTGAGTAGCAGGAAGAAGTCAAACACCTACTATCCCTATGAAAAGACTGGTACAAAACATACACACATGTAGCAGGAGAGGACTTTCGTCTCTTCCCTCAAATCTGTCCTTTCCATTTAATAATCTTGAATTGATTTCTCATTGCTTTTCATGGTATGTCAGCAAGGTCAGTGTGAACCTGGAGTAGTAGAGAGCTGTGGGGGGATGCAAAACAGAAGCCTGCTGATCATGTTCTGCTGCAGGACCCAGTGGCCATGGCCTCAGGTTTAAACTGTCTGCAGATCATGGAATCAGCCACCCTATTGCTCCTGCTTTAAATTTCATCTACTCTGTCCTTGAATTGCTGCCGTTTTGGTGCCTATAGCTCACTCAGGAATCCACCCTTGTGGCTCAGCTGTTTGCACAGTTAGATGAGAACTGCAGGCAGTTGCTGGGGCTGAGAGCTTAATGGTTCAGGAGGTCAGGAACAGCTCTCACCACACAACATTCATTTAAGATATTAAATAGCATTTCTAAGCTGCCAGGGCTGCCATTGCCATTAGCTGATAGCACTTTAATCAATGACTTCATGACACTCCATGGATGAGACTGTAAATGTTTCCAAAGAAGTTTCTACCAAAGACCAAAATTGTTCAGTGTAACTTTCCATCAGATCCTGAATTCACACTTTAAAGGTCATTCACAAACGTGTTCCTTGGACTTTCATACTCTATTAAGTTCAGAAATCAGAGCCCTAGCTCAAGTGTTTTGAAAGAGTGCAATGAATTTTGGAATCATTAGGCCAAAAACAACAGATCATTGCAGATAAACAAGGTGGTGGTAAGAGCAAGATCGGGGCAAAAGGCTTAGGAAGGACAAGTAAAGGACAAAAAGGAGCACACATGGTTAATACAAAGCTCAGCCCATAAAAAAATCACACCTCAGAATCCAACACCAGTTATGAGATAGTAGCAAAAGAGATAGAAGAAAGAAGCCCTTACCAGCATCTCTTTACCATTTGAAAAAATCCTGCAGCACAATCCTTGACAGAGATTTGGTCTAGAAGAGAAAGGTGGCTAGGAAATTACTCCAGAAAGTTCATGTTTGTGTTTATCTAGAAAAAGTTGGAAGCATCTAATTGCTTATATGAGGGAAGGTAGAGTTACCTTCAAGTATAGGAAATCAGGAAATGGACATGTGCTCCATGGGATGGACATGAAGACAAGAAAAAAAGGACCAAGAGCAGAAGGAGAATCACAGCTGGAGAGCAGGAAAAGACAGATGCGCCTTTGGCAGGGTCTCAGTTCAGGAGACCCTCCACACACATTTCCACCCAGGGCATATCATTTCTTCACTTGCTTGTGGTAGCCACATTAGTATTTTGGCAAACTCAGCAGTAAAACACTGTGCTTTTTGGCAGAAGACCATTCACCTGCACCTTCCCCTTTCCACAATGCCTTGAGCAGGGAAGAAGCATTGACACTTGATGTGGAATGTTTGCAAAAAAGGTCTGGTGGATTTGCAACACACCTGTGCTGTCCCAAGGCAGACCACTAAGGAGATGAATGCCAGACATATGAGCACACTGGGAGGAGAGTCCTTTACAGTGCGAAACAAAGTGAGATCCAGCTGCGATCATGTATGCAGACATATCCGCATTTGCTATTTCTTGCAGCAGCGCTAATGTCCCGCTGAAGACAGTCACGGAATAGTTTCTTTCCAGCTGCTGTAGTGGTTGAGCTAACACACCAAAGTGCACAATGTGATTACAGCTCTGTTCAGAGCTTTCTGACAACATCCAAGAGAGCAGTACCACAATTACACCACAGTATCTGCACCGATCATGCTCTCCAAACAGCTCACTCCAAAGCTAAGGAAACTTGTTTTCACATACTTTTTACCTCCCAAAGTAAGATTTCTCCACCCCTAAATTACACTGAAAGTTCAGATTACATAAAAAAATCAGGTGATGGAGCAGCTATTAAAGACAAAAGCTGATCTATGCAAGCGGGATTATCTAGTGACTTAAGAGAGTAAAAAGTCAGAAAGAGATTTGATAAAAGATATGATGACCTAAAAACTTCCACAAGGTGGCATCCCATACCAAATAGCACTAAAAGTTTTAACACAAATTTCCTACTTCTCCACAGCTCCTCGATTTTTGTGCTTTCTTCTCTGTTTTTCTCTTTGCCATTCTACTGCACAGCAGTACTGCTGATGCTAAAATTTATGTTTTAAACCTCAGGTCCCATGACAAATGCTTTATTCACTCGTGCTTCTTTAAAAAAATCCCAAGTAATTTCACTGACATGGGACTTAATTGCATACAACCATACCAACCGAAGCTGGCTAGTATTCTAGCAATAAAATACCCTTTCCCTGACACTTTATTTTATACCAATCTCACTTTTTATACAATGCAAAAACTACAAAAATGCTCTGACAACTATTTATTCTCACAGGATCCACCTCTTTCTGCTAGGAACAACTGAATCCTGGAGCGTGAAAGCAGCAAGAATATATCAAGTCATCTTATTAATTCCTTTTTCACCATATAATTAAATAATATATGCTGCTTGGTATTTAATTGTGTGAGAGTGATGGCACTGACATTCCTTCCCCAGAGAAATGGTTCAACAGCGTAATAAATTTTACTGGATTTTTCTTCTCAAAAAATGTTGGCTCGTTTCCCTCTCATGATTAGAAATCATCATCCTCTAGGCAACCATCAAATCTCTCCTTCCCCTGGTGTTTATGTCACTGCAGAACACTATCATAAAGTCAGTCACTTTTACTTACAGGGCAATTTATCCAAGCTATGGTACACATATTTTAAGTTCAAAAGCAAACAAAAGGAACACCAACATTCCTTACATGTTCTCCTGCATTTTGAATTCTCTTCAGTGCCTCAACATCTACCTGTCTCCATCACTGTGTCCAGAAAACATACAGCATTCTAGGAAACATTAAGAGTCTCAAATACTGCGAGGGAAATTAGAACTCCAGATAAACTCAGAGAGAAAGAAACCCCAAATCAAGCCTTTCACTGACAAGTGCTATCACCAGAATAGGAAAGGGGCTCATTTATTTTATTCTGCATTTTTGAGTATGACCTAATACAATACAAACTTTCACAATAGAGCATTATACCCAGGTTTAGCTGCCTTAACCATAAAAAGATACAGGAAGCATTTACAAGACCCAGGAAAGGACAACACAGATGGTCAGAGGTATGCCAAGACTGACATATTGTACAGAAGGAGATTGTGCACAGGATTATCTAGCCCGGGAGGAATTATTAGACAGGATGCCAATGAAATATTCACAACTCTAGAGGTCAGTAAGAAAACCAAATAGCCTGCATCTCAGATGTTTCCAATAATAGGAACAAGGGGAATATTAGCAAGCATTTGTAGTACATTTTGCTCCACACAGCTGAGAAGTAAATTGATGAATTATGCCACAGGTGATTACAAGAATCAAGCATTATGCCCACAACTGTCAGTAAGGGCTAGATAATTCTTGATATTGGTAATAGCATTTGTTGTTTCTTAGTATTTACACAGCTAATGACATTTCATACTTCTCAGAGTAAGATAATGTGTGCAGAATCCAGCAAAACTACCAAGCAGCAAACAAGCTGGGGTAAACATTCTGGTAATGTTTATTAATTGAGTAATATTGATAGACTTACCCTTGAAGTCATTTGAACAGCATCAGAAAAAGGAATCTGATAAGGAAAGCACTACCAAGAGGAAAAGGGATGAGGCCATATTCTTGTTGACTTTTGCCGTCATTCCATCCCATGCAAAGAATGTGTGATGGAAAAGCTGTACAAAGAGGTGTGTGTGAGAGAAAGAGTGGAGGGAAGGTTTGTTCTTGACATCAGACTTTCTAGTGCTGCTTAAACACCAGGAGAGCTCTTAACACACTTGGAATAGAGCAGAGACATTTAGAAACCAAATAACGAGAGACAACCACGAGGGACAAAAGGAAGCAAGTGTCTCAGTTTGTACTCCACTTCGAATAACAAGCCTTGGGCCATCTGTGGCCCAGTTACAGAGAACAGAAAGCTCCCCACCTTCCCCTGTGCTGTGTTAAAACAGAAGATCTTGCCTGAAGCAAAAATGATACAATGAAAAATACACAGTACAGCTTAAATACGGCCCCATAAAATGGCAAAAAGCACAGGAGGTTTGTTATAAGGAAATACTGACAGCATGACTGTGAAAAAAAGTGTCAGTGCTGGGAACTGATTTCAGGACAATGGCGGTGACAAAAATTCAGCCTCTGAATTAGGTTTTGACAGACTTCTGTTCAAACAGAAAGTCAACAGGAAGATGACCTGCACCAAAAGGACAAGTATAAAGAAGCCACGAGGACAAGCAGAATGCACCACCAAAGCCTAGCACAGAAAGGTTTTTCAGTGTCTAGGTGGCTCTTAAAGCTCTCCCCTTTGCTGGCGTCTGCAACACTTTGGGAAAGCTGCCAGTAATATTATCCTTCTGTTTGGTAAGTTCCACAAGATAAAGGTGACCCATCTCAGGTCTTCTTTTCAAGACAGAGAGATTTTCCACCATTTCTCCAACTGACTCTCAGACCAGTCAGTGTGCAGATGAGATAAGGAAGACAATGATGGAGCAGCAAAGTCTTCTCACTCTGATCCTGGGGTTTGGGGTTTTTGTGTGGTTTGGGTTTGGGTTTTTTTCAGTATTTTCCCCTCTCCTTCATTTATGGTATCTTAATGTATTACAGATCAGAGTAACTGTTCTGGAAGGAGGCGGGGGTAAGAACTACATGATTTCCACCACTTCAAAACACACTCCAGAACAGAGATAGGCTTTTTGCGAATTAAGTTTTTGGATGCCAATTGCCAGCTCCGGATTTGGGTGGTTAATCCATCTCTGGACAGGGCTGGTGCTTAAAGGAGATTTTCAGGTAAGATTAGATAAATTTTCCTGCACTGTCTAGATAATCCACAAGATTAATCAAAACTGGGGCTTAACAGCTAACAATCTCAGAGGGCTCTTGCAAAGCAAGATCATCTTCCAAATATGATCCAAAATACAGCAAGGACATCAAAATCTGAGAAGTTCTTCAGCCATAGGCTAGAAAATGAGAATAGAGCATGGAAGTAGGTGAATATACTCAAATAAAACCTACTTAGTGCTACTGCCATAACAATGTGGCAGATTTAAACTCCTCTTCATTCCTATGAACTGAGCATTGATGGAAGACAAGGGAGTCATTTTGATGTCTTCTTTGAGTCTAGTTGTACTGACAGCCTGTGTGTAATAGAAGGTACAGAACTGGAATTTGTGCAAATGCTGAATTTCCTTAATCCATCTGCCAGAGGAAGCATTTATCATCTTCCTGGAGTCATTCCCCCAAGCAGTACTCCTGGGATGGTCCTGACAAACTGAAATGAGGTATCAGAGACTGTGATCTTCTGTGGGGCTAGCAGAGGAAGAGCTATCCTGAGGAGCATTAAATTCTGACACTTTTATCAGTCTGTGTTTTTGAAATGTATAGCATTTCAAAATTTCAAATATGCAGCCAGAAGCCTTAAGCTTTGGCTTGGATGCTCTTCCCTGGTCACACTGGAGTCTTCAATAAAGGATGTGTTCGTAAAAGGAAGTTGTAAGATCTGGGTTTGCTTGGTTTGTCAAGGACAGCTTAAACTTCTCTTTATTTAGTTGAAGGGCAGCTCGGGTACTTCAAGTTGCACTTTAGGAGAAACTTTCACTGAGAAATTAGTACAGCACTGGAGAGAGTTACCAAGGTGTCAAAATCTCCAGTCACAGAGGTTTTTAATGCTTTGCTACAGGCAGTCATGGTTGACCTGAGCTAGCACTAGCAGCACCACTTGATATGACTTGCAGAGATTCCTGTCAAGCAACATTCCTATGATTTTATAATTTCCTCAGCTACCATGTTCTTCCTAATTTGTGAAAAATACAACCACCATGTCATTTCTAATGAACACATGAAATCTCTTTCCTGTGGAAGCCCTATGGGGAGAGCTCTCTTGCCATGCTGAGGAATCAGCACACCTGTGTGTGTCTCTCCAGTGCCTGTACATTTTATGGCAGGGAGCTGGCATATTGTTTACATTTAACAAATGTCGCCACTCTGTGATTGGCTGAAAACAGTTATAAAATGGACAAAATGTTCTTTAGTAAGAGCTAATGGAATAAATAATTCAAGTGTAAATATAAACAACACTAAAAGGCTGTTTTGTCCCCCACTTTACCAGACTGCAGAACAAGCCTGGACATGTCCGAAGTGGGGGAAGACTTCAAGAAGGTGGAAGGGCAGCAAAAGGATGAAGGACATAGACAAGCTGAGATGTGCCCAAGGGTTACAGACCCCACCTACTGGGGCCAGTGCTGCCATTGCCATGCTGCAAACCTCTTCATTAGTGACCTGGACAACAGGACAGAGTGTTCCCTCAGCAAGTTTGCAGACAAACTCGAGTAGCTGACACACCAGATGGCTGAGCTGTCCCTCATAGAGACCTGGACTGGATGAAGAATCAGGCAAGGAGGACATCTCATGAAGTTCAACGAGGTGGAATGCAAAGTCCTGCATGTGGGGAGGAATGACCTTGTGCACCAGGACACACAATGGGCTGAGAGGCTGGGCCGCAGCTCTCCAGTGGAGGGCCCAAAGTACTTGTGGATAACAAGCTGTTCAGAAGCCAGCAATGCAACCTCAGAGCCAAGAAGGCCTACAGCACCCAGGACTGCACTAGGAAGAATGTGTCTAGCAGGTTTGAGTGCTATCCTTTTCCCCTACTCAGCACCAGTGAATCCAGCACAGCTGGAATGCTGTGTCCACTTCTGGGCTCCTCAAGACAGACACAGGTCTGTATTAGGGAAAGGAGCCTCATTCATATGAGAAGAGGCTGAGAGGGCTGGGACTGTTTGTCCTCAAGAAGAGGAGGCTCAGGGGGTTCTTACTGATCTGTGTAAACACCTGATAAAAGGCACTGAAGAAAAGGGAACTGGACTCCTCTTAGGAGTGCCCAGTGACAGGACAAGATGACCACAAATTAAGACACAAAATTAGATGCAAGACCTGTGAGGGGGATCAAACACTGGAACAATGTTTCCAGAGAGGCTGAGGAGTTTCCATCTGTGGAGGTATCCCAAACCTGAGTAGACAATCTACAGGGTAACCTGTTCTAGCTGACTCTGCTCAAGCAAGGGATGGCAGACGAGATGATCTCAGTATGTCCCTTCCTACCACACCTCTTCCATTATTCTATTAGGAGATAAGCTCTCAGTTATCAATTAATAGCTATATTCCAGGCGTATTCTCCACTATGCACACATACCCACCCTTTTTTCCCCCCCCTAGTGCCCACCTGAACAGGTAAGGAATAAACCCACTCAGTTATTTACATCTTGTGTCCAAGACAAGCACAGCCCTGATCTGCTAATGATTGTCATTAATAATTAGGGGATAAACACCTCATTCATTAAATTTCTAGGTGCTGTCAATATTTAAAACTGAGTATGGAGAAATGCAGCAGTAGAAAGCAAACAAAGGATTAATTTAAAGGAACATACACCTGTAGAATGAGATTCCCAAATACAGACTTCCTGCAAAATGATTTGGGAAAAGCTGATGCAAAAAAGCAAAGTGTCAAAACGGATGAGGCATTACTTTGGACTGCAGTAGCTCTTCTCCCAAAACTGCACAGCTATTTTGAGTTGCATGCACAAAGACAACAGAGCACAAAAACCCAAAATTGTCTCTGCCTGCAGCTGTGAAAGGTCAGATTTAGTTGTGCCAGTGTCAGCATTATCATCTTTTTGTGTATAAGTCACAATGCCCAAAGTGCAGGAGGTAAAGACTGAACATTTGAAGAAGATTCAGAGATGATGTATGAAGAAGGATTAAAATGTGCACAACACAGTTAAGTGATAGCTAAACTCAGAGGGCAGGAAGGAGAATGGAGGCAGAACTTGGAAACAGTATTAGAAAAAAAATATTAAAACTCCTGAAATCAGAAGGACTGGCAGGGCCCTAATCACTCATTTGCTGGATGGAAAAACACCAAAGACAAAAGAGAGTTCAAAAAGTCAAACACAACATATATAAAATCCAGAGAATAACTAATATAGAAGAAGGAAATATGTAGTCTCTCCACAAAGGAGACCTGATTGGAAGGATATTTAACATAAAATCCATAAAGGCTGTATAATTTTCGAAGGCTATATAATTCATAATGCCCATAAAGGACTTGTGGTTCCTACAGAAACACTCACCTTATGCATGTATTAGAATAGTTATGTTATTAGTTAGTAGTTATGTTATTAGTTAATAGTTATGTTATTTTAGTTAATTAGTTAATAGTTATGTTATTATGCTATTCTATTCTAATAACGCATGTTATTAGAATAGAATAGCACAGTTATGCTGTCCTTGATAACAGACTGACAATAATTGCTCATTTAAAATATAGTAACAAAGCATTATACATAATCTTCACGTTAAACCGTTTTCTCATTAGTAAGCATGGGGATAAGAGCTGAAAAATTCTCTAAGCAGTTCATCATAATGAATGAGAATCCATCAGCCTAACAAAGCACTTCTGAGCATTAAGCCCTATTTCCTAAACATACATAACTGAAAAGACTTCTTTCTGAAATGCAAAGTTTGGGGATTAAACACAGTCTCTCTTTAATTCCTGCAAATGACCCTATCTACAGACTTCAAACTGAAAACAGGAAGCAAACTACAATGCTGTCTCTTAACGTACCACTTTTTTAAGCTGCTTGTCAGGAGATGTAAGTTTAGGGCTTTTCCCTATGTAATAACCATAATTACAAAATGGAAATTGCAATGATTTTTAAATTATTTATTTTATTTTCCTATTTATTTTCATACAGTTAATTTCACTTGAAATGAAAATCCAATCTGAAAACCAGCTGGACAGAAAGATCTCCTGAATTCATTGCTCGACAGAAACATTCAGATCTGTGTTTAATAGCAAAAGCAAATGTATGTTGCTATTTCATCCCATTAGACCTGCAGAACAGAAAGAGAACTGAATTTTGTTTTCCCAGTTCTTAGAGAAACTTGAAGAATATTTAACTGCAATTACTAGTCCCTGTGCAACCACAACAAAGTACAAGATTTGTACATATTAGCAACCATGATTTGGCTAATAAATTTGGTTTGCCTCATTATTAAATCCTCTTTCCAAAACCATTTGGTTCACCAGCACTCAAGGCTTTGAAAGCTGGAAGGAGACTTTTCAACAGTTTTCATAGATGTCAACAGGAAGAGACAGTTTTACCAGGATAGTTTTCAGAGTAACAAACAGTCCAAATTCCAGTATACAAAAGCCCCAAGGGAAACGTTTCAGAGAAGACAGGAAATCATATTTTATTCTGTTGAGAGTAGAGAGACAAACAAATGTAATCATGATCAGTTGAGTTCCCTCAATGCTCTAGTTTTTTTTTTTTTTGCAACTGCATTAAAGCCTTTTTAAAACAGAACTGTGTGGCTGTTTAAAACTATATGCTAAATTCATTTGTTCTGTATTTGCACAAATGCAGGGGGCATGCACCTGCTGTACTTTCTTCTGAGATGGAAGCCCCTACTACTTATTCATGGACACTTTCTGCCCAGCAAGGAGCACAGTCAGATTCTGGTCAGTCCATTAAATACACATTTGCAATGCTTAGCATCCACTGGCATAACTTCATGGAATCTAGGCACCTATGCTGGTCACATGTTGTTAATCTGTCTCCTTTTTCCTGAGCCAATTCTCCTGAAGCCGCTTTATCCTCTTTGTTTATTTTACCCACAGCTGCTTAATTCTACTATATCTCTTAATACAAAATAAAAGCAGCAGGAACAAAAAAAACCCACCAAAACCAACCAAACAAAAAAGTTTGAAGGATTTGTGGTGGGGCAACAGTCAGCAATCCTCATCCAAATTTGTGTAAAAGGACTGAGGACCTCTCCAGCCCCAAAGAAGTTGCTGTGACTTAAGATACTCTCTTCAAGATGTACTACAGGCCACAACCAAGAACACTGTGCATCTCTAACTCTTAGTTCTCCACCTGCTCAAAAAGGGCTTACACTACATTCTGCAAATCCACATGTATCCTCCTCTTTCAGCTGCTGGAGGCACTTCTGAGAAAAGATGCAAGGAATCAGTGTGAAGAAACTATCTTCAGAAGTTATTTGTACACCAGTTCACTGCATATGTGTGAAGTAAGCCTTATACTTGTTCGACTATAAGCACTTTACTCTTGGTCAATTTGCATGTTAAAACAGCACACAACTCGGAGGGATTCACTCCCCTCTTTAATTCACAACATCTGGCACCACTGACAACTGACTGAGGACTAAAACTGACTTCCAGTTTTACTTATTTCACATCAGACTGTAGCATGGCTTCCAGTTCCTAATGACCTTGTATTGCTTAAGCTGTCAGTAGAACAAGCATTGCAATACTCAAATAAAACAGACAACAGGAGTGAAGGCAGGCAAAACAAGTTCTTTGCCCTCTGCACTGTCTGCTCTTCTTGTGAAGTGCGATTTTGTAATAGCAATGATAATAACTAGCAAAAAAAAACCCCAGGGAAATAGCAACGATAATAAAGGATGAATGGCTTTGCTTAGCATTCATTAAGAAAAAAAATAATCAATAACTATTAGATCAACCAGACAAAAACTGTATTAAAAGTAATTCAGTGCAGATTTACTATTTCTTGGGTAGTATTTAAAGTTATTTTCTCTCTTTCTATTGATATGTTCTTTTTTGAAGCTACTACCTGGCAAACAACATCTCCCAGTGGATTGGGACCACCTCCTACTTTTTGTTAAATACTCTGTCAAGAGGTCTTCAATTACAAATATTTGATGTGTTATCCATCCATTGCTTGAATCATCTCTATCTCATTACTTTCCAAGATGTAAAAAACCTCAGGCAAGTGAAACTTTTCACCGGCAGCTTGCTGGAAATACTACAAGGCTGAACCCAATTCTCTTCAGAGAGACTAACAAGGGTTGACATTATAAAGGGGCCAGATCAGATAAATAAAAAGGGGGAGGAGAGCAGCCATGTGCTACAGTGAGGAGAGTTAAAAGCATCAGAGTAGGCAGATGACTTGTCAGTTAACTGAATCTCACTTTTCCCTCCCATCCAGAGAGCTGTCTTTGGGAAATGAAGAACAGGCAACCACAGTGGCTCAAGAAAAAACATGAATATTCAGTAAGAAAATTCAGTCGGCTACAGATTTAACAAATGCCTTTGCTATCCCAAAACAAACATGGGACGGTGGCATTAAATCACTTAACAAATACAGATGCATGCTGCAAACTGTCTTTGAGTCGTGCATCACTTCCAAGAAAACACATTTTAAAAGTTTTCACTGACTTGTCTGAAAGAAAACTGAGGAATACTTATTGTGGAAGCAAGGGAAAAAAAGGAAATGTTCCAGTTCATATCTAGAATATTTTAACAATATGTTCATGCCAAACTCACTACAAGAAGAAGGAACCTGCAGAGAAACAGATGCCAGAATGGTTTAGTAAAAGAAGCACTGAGGTCATGTCTGATCCTGCTCAGTGTTGATTAATGTCCATGGTCCAGCTACTGTCAGGGTGAGAAAGACATGGGGCTGTTTCATCACTATTATGGTATTTTTTTTCATATACCATGATGAAACATTCCTTGTATCAGAAAAGCTAGGGAAGAAGCCATTGTTGCCAGATAGGAGATGTGATGTTATCTTGGTATCTGAAATGCTGGAAAATGAGACTGGGACAAAATGATGTCTAGCAACCATCTGTAAATATCTCTGTAAACAGTTCTGGCAATTACTGTATCAAACAAATGAGTGTTCATGATGTTTATATATTTAGTCTTCTGACAGGCACTGCTAATAAAACAGACAGCACAGTTTGTGATGCAGTGATTTCAAAAGAATTAGGAGGTAAACCCAAATGTCCTAGAAAAGATGAGTGAAAGCAACTAGAACAAACAAGGAGGACAAACAAGGCCATATGTGAAGTGGAAGATAAGCGGTATCTCTTTTTTCCACAAGCCAGACTGAGGAGGAATTGGGTTAGCAAAGAAAAATCCAAAGCCCTAAGGATTCACAACTAGCAAAATAACTTCATATGCTAACATGAGGGAGTTCTGCAAGCAGTACATGACAGTGACACCTGATGTCCCTGATGCCTAGGGAAAAGTGCAAGGAGTGGCAGGTTCATCTGTGGTTTAGGTTGTCTTTTCCCTACCACATGTTCAGTCTGCTAACATGACCAGTGGATGAAACATTTCAGGTGGCAGACATTCTGTATTTCCTGTGCCTTTAACAATCTACCTGAAACTGATGTGAAGCAGAGAAAATTGCTTCCCACTGGAGTCCAGTTGCACTTTGCAGTCTTGTCTTCCCAGAGACAAAAGCAATCAATATAAATGTACAGGAAAACTCTAGACCCTAGCAGAAATTTACTTTTACAAAATATCTAAATATATATCTAAAATAACATTAATTTGCCATAAAATCTGCAAAGTTACAGGTCTTGATTTCCACTGTAACACAAAATCATTTGGTTTCTGTAGATTCTCTACATACCATATGTTCTCATTTTTGGGGCTGGATTAGGTTCACAGCAAATACTACCAGAACTAAGGAAGACTGAGTGAGACTGGTGCTGGTTCACCCTTCCCTCTCCTTCAGTGAACCAACACTGATTTTCTGATGGCATTACATGCAAACATGCTGACAAGACTGCAGTGGTCACAGCTGGGAAGTACTGGAACTACAGAAGACAGTTCCATCCCACTGTACCTGCCCTGACAGATGTGTTCGTATCCACTTCCACACAGATCAGAACAGGTACAGAGTTTTTACAGCAACCAAACTGAGAGGAGTAAATGTATTTTATTTTGCAAGTCAAATAAAATTCAGCAATCAACAGAGCAGATGATTGCCAGATTAGAGGCAGTAGCGTGTAACAATTGCCCCTAACTTTTGTATTGACAACAGTTACAAAGTGTACTGAATGCTTTCTTGCTACCAGAAACAGCAGCAAGTAAATTAACGAGTGTTACCTACGTTGAGGAAAATAGATCCTCAATAACTCATACTCAGATGACTATGGCTTTACACTCAAAATTATTTTGTTTTACTTTGTGCTTTTACCTAAAAACAATTTCAAAGCTGACTGCAGTTTAAAATACCCTTTCAACAATCAATGAAGATAACAAAAGACACACTTCATTAGAAAATGTTTCAGGATAAGATTAAAAAAGCTTTTGCCACAACATCACATAGGACATCTCCCAGGCTCTTATCTCTGCTCTGCTGCTTTCAAATATGGGAAAGCAAATATAAATGAACCAAAGAGCAGAAACAAAAGGTAAAAGCCCAGTCTCATGATCACATTTTACTGAAGAACTGCTAACGGCACACAGATACTAGCAGCAGCATAACTATTTGAGAAAATCATTATCTAACTGCATCATACACACACAGAAAAAGAAAAGCAGTATTCAAATTCTGTAAGGAACAAAAATCTGTGCCCACAAGCTTCATCTGGGTATGATGCAGTGCAACTACTCTTAAGGACTCGAGCATTCCACGCCAACACTGAATCAATACAACACTTCCTATGTGTGATTCTTTCCACGTGCAGAAGAAAACTCCAGCAGTTCCTCAGACTGATTTATCCATTTTAGTTTACAGGAGGGAAATACGTTCTCAACAACTCATACTCACTTGACTCTGGCCTAAAAAAAGCAAATGACTTTGCCACAGAAGACATAATGAAATGTGGATTCCCTCAGATTTGTGACTTATGATTGGAATCTCAGCTTTCTGATCCATTCTGACCTAACCTCCATTAATGCGTGCCCTCTTAGAGGGCATGTAGAACAATTTGCTCATGTGTGGATTCTCTGGCATCTAGTAAAGCTGGAGTTCATTCTGCACGCTTCCTTCAAGGATCTGTATCCTCTACCCAATCACATCTTCAGTTTTATTTCTGTCCCTGCAGAATTCATTAAAATGTAAATTACGTTCTACTGAAAAAACATGACTGTTAATGGAATTTCATCCATTGCATTATGCAGATATCCAAAATAGACAACCACTTTGAGCTAGTCATGATATACAGTGAAAGTTATCCCCAAAGGTCATCTCTAAAAGTAAATGCACTAGGGTTTGATTTTTTTCTTATCCCATGTGCTATTTGTTTGTGGTTTGGACACATGCTTGACTAAAAAACTTAACAGATGGAAGGAATTAAATCCCTCAAATATGGCTTAAAAATATTTCCCTATCTCTCATTCTTTACTCACAAGTTAATTGCCCCTAAGCACTTTTTCCTTCCATTTCTGCAGGTCACCTGTAAGTAATTTATCAAGAAAAAAAAAATCTCAGGTACAGAGTAGGCTGTTCTTTTAGTAAGCCCAGGCCATACTCTTCAGTAATCTCTGACTTGTCTGTTTCTAAGACCAAGCTACCACATGCACTTATTCTAGTGTCAGAAATAGTTAATGGTTAACCACTGAGAAGAAAACCAACAAAATACTGTCATAGACAATGACTTATGAACCCCTATTTTAAATATAGTTATTCTAAACAAAGGATTCATTGCTCTTCTTGTCATCCCACTTTGTTATGAAAAAAAATTAACTGGTAAGAACCTAACACAAGACTACATATAGCTACCCTTTACATCTACAAGCACAACTGCAACGTTACATTACTTCAGTTTTCACCAAAGTCAAATACCTTAGTTGTCAAGCTATGAATATATTCTGTAGCTATGGGATTGTCTAGATTCACACCTGCTAATGGCAAATGTGTCTTCATATTTTCATACTGTCATAATGAAACTCAAATGAAACTATCTAGTTACCAAAATTTTATCCATGATGAAGAGAAATACACATGTTTTCAGGTTATTCCTCAGCAAAAGCTTCATTTCCCTGAAGATTAACTTCTACATTTGGGGTAGCATTGCCTTTGAGTGGGAGCTGACTCACGGACTAAACCCAAAGGTATAAACAAACTTCTTACAGAAGTCTCACTCCACTGCATGGAAAGCTTCAGCAACTTACACAGGAGACCTCAATTCAAGTCCCACTGTTGGCAAAACAGTTAGAATTTCTCCATCCTACAATTTTATGTATTTGCTA
The DNA here is from genome assembly GCF_020740725.1 of Corvus hawaiiensis. NCBI lineage: Eukaryota > Metazoa > Chordata > Aves > Passeriformes > Corvidae > Corvus > Corvus hawaiiensis. Next base: position 32,606,990 of record NC_063214.1, read on the forward strand.
AGGCACTTTAAAATCCCATCATCCTGGGCTGCCTGTATAAATATGCACACTTTGAGAAAAAGACTTATGCCAGCTAGAAGTGGTGCTCATTTTGGATAGGCACCATGTGGGTAACAGCATCCTGCACAGCCCACAAGCAGAGACAGAGGTCATTCACACACACAAGTTTTCTTGTCTTTGAAGCTGTGGCATAAAACTGCAAAGCTGTATTGCCAAAGACGGATCAGGTGGAACTAGAACTGGAAGATGCCCCACTTCAAAATGCATGACTATTTGGAACACTGAAAATATCTGTATTACACCTTTACAAGTAACACGACATGCAGATAGAAACAAAACATAGTTCAGGTCTAATGGGATGAGACTTTGTGTAAAAAAGTATAAATTGCATTTGGAGTCTCATACCCATCTTTTCATTTTTTCCATCAGTCTCAATACTATATATAAATTAGCCATTGATGAGAACAAAGACATTACTGCATGTAAGTACTGTGACTTAAGCGAGTCAAAAGCCTTCTATTACTTCTGAAATACAAGATTCCCCATCTAGAAGATTAGAAAATAACACTTCTATACCCTACAGAGGTATCTTCTTTCTCTAATTAAAACATCCTTATGAGGAAAAGCAAACAATTGAAGCACCAGAATAAATCAGGGAAAAGCTTGGGAATAAAAAGAGACTATGAAATACAAACAACATTTCCATCTTACTATCCCATATATTGAACGTTTTTGTGATTTTTTTTCCTACTTGTATGGTACTTTTGGAGTGTCTATAAACTTTGAACATAGAATCCCTCAAGAGGTAAGCCATACCTATTTTCAGTTATGCCAGTTACCTTCATGAGCCTGGGAATCAAAGGACCATTCCTCACTAGGGATAATTTCTGAGTGGCAGTCTTTCACTCCCTGGATTTTCTTGTTGCTTCTCTTCTCAGTGCCATTTCGTGCTCCTGTATTTTGGCATATTGTTTCCATGGCTAAACTAATGTTCAACCCTAGCTATCGAAAGCCATTCTAGCAAGCTAATTCTTTAATACTAATGATGGTTTTGCTGGCTTTATATAAGGACAGATACATGAAAGCCATTTGGATGGCTGAGGCTTGTGGAGCCATGGAAAGTCTAAAAAGTCTAAAATAGAGTAAAATATAACTACAAGCTCCTAAATCCATATTTTGATATCTTTGTGAGTTTAAAGCACAAAGGAAAGAACACTCTTCATTAAAATGAATTTATTTTTCTTGAGAAAAATGGAAACCATTTCAGGCTAAGCTCATTCTAAGCCTGAACCCACCACCACCATTCTCCCTCTGATGTGTATTTTTTCTCAGAATGATGTTTCTTCTTTACGAAGCCAGTGGGAACGCATGGCTGTACACAGTCTCCAAAAACAGCTTTAGTCTTTTACCAAAAACAGCTGAGTTTACTGCTGTGAAGGAAGTATGCTTACTTGTCTTTACTGGCTGCCACAGGATACCTCAGTGTGCCTGTAACAGGACTAATGGATTCTCTGGAAGGTGACAATTCATAACACCCACTATGTGGAAATGTGTTTGTTTATACAGCTCTGCATGACAACAGATGATGGAGCTGTCGACATCAGCTTGAATGTTTGATGTCTTACGGGTAGATAACCTTCTATGCTTTTAGTGATTGACTTGCACAGCACAAAATCAGCTGTCCAGAAATGGCAACTTCCAAAGTCAGAGGTCTGTTGATCTTCAACTTCTCACAATTTTGTCTCTGGTCTTCCTTTCAAGCCTGGTATACCTGGAATGTCCTTTCCCACATGGGTTTGCCAAGTCATCAGTCTTTATGCATTAAAGCCCATCTGGAGGGACCTTGAGTTGTGCTGAGACTGCTCATTTACTATATTTAGACCTGCAAATTATCTGTGATTATGCACAGACAACATACTCAAAATGGCACAAAGATGAATCACAGAATTACAGACCAGTTGAGGTTGGAAGGGACCTCTGAAGATCATCTGGACCAACCCCCCTGCTCAAACAGGGCCACCTGGAATCAGTTGCCCAGGACCATGTCCGTGTGGCTATTGAATACCTTCAATGACAGAGAAGCCACAACTTCTTCAGGTGACTTGCTCACCTTCACAGTAAAATGTTTCCTGATGCTCAGCTTTTGCCCACTGCCTGTTCTACTATCACAGGTCACCACTGAAAAAACCTTGGGTTGGTTTTCTTTACACCCTTCTGTCAAGTATTTGCATACATTAGTTAGATCCCTCTCTTTGCCAGACTAAACAGTCCTGGCTCAGCCAGCCTTCCCTCACAGGAGAGATACTTCACCATCTTAGTGGCCCTTTGACTTATTCCATTATGCCCATGTCTCTCTGGTACCAGGAAGCCCAGAACTCCAAATGTGCCCTCACCAGCACTGAATAAAGGAGAACGGTCACCTTTCCTTGACCTGCTTGGAACACTCCTAACGCAGCCCAGGATACTGTCAGCCTTCTTTGCAGCAAGGACACATTGCTGGCTCCTGTTCAACCTGGTATCCACCAGAATTCCCAGGTCCTTTTCTGCCAAGCTGCTTTCCAGACAGGTGGCCCAGCACATACTGGTGCATAGGGTTTTTCCTCCCCACTTTGCATCTTCCCTTGCTGAAGTTTCCTATCACCCCATGAAAACAATCTCCACATCATGTTTCTATTTTGCTTGAAGCAGAAGGAACTCACCTGAAACTAAACTGGGCCTCTCTGTAGCCAAAAACCAGGAGATGATATATGTTGAGCTAAACAGAGCCCTAAGCAAGTTGTTCTTCCTGCAAGGGCACACCGAGATCGGTCTGTCACTCACATGCCACTACTTTAATAGTTTATGCAGCCCATGAAGAGTTCACAATCTGGCAAGCGTAGAAAGGCAGAAGACAGAAAGAAGAGTTTCCAGGAGCCACATGTGAAAGCCTAAGCAACACATAGACAAAATCTCCAAACCTGTAAGAGTGGCAGCATTTAAACAAACAGAAAAAAGCAGTTTGATCTGTATCAAAGGGATGGCTCATTGAATACACATGCGGGGACTGGTTACCTTCTTACAGAGTCAAGATATCCTACTATTGCATGTGAATCTTAAGTTTCCTTTACCAGGTCTGTAGAACTCACAATAAAGCTCCACTTGCTGACTGTAAACCTGTGCAGTGTAATCTGCCTGCATTGTGATGCTTGTCATGATAAAATCATTCTGGGGTAATTTTCTTATATGATATCTCAGTACTGACTTGCCTCACACAAGATATCTGATTGGCAAATACAGGTAATCTTAAACTGCAGGTTGTGCTATAGATTTCAATGCAAACATGGGTTACATGAACACATTGACTAAAATAATCTCCCAGCAGAGAGGTAGCCATGGGATTTTGGCCTTTCCAGTCTCTATCCAGAAAGCTTTCAAAAAATACTTCCCATTCCACAAGTTGAATTAGTTTTTGCTTCACCTGGAACACCCAAAATCAGTCCTTGCTCACCTACCTTCCAATATGCTTCCATCTCTTTTACCACGTACATCAAAGAGAAGCTAAAGTGACCTTGTTGTTGCCATTGTGAAATCCATCCAGCAAGACCTTAAAGTCAGGAAAGACCAACCTAACTCCCAATCTGTCTTCATATGTGCTGACATGTTTCTCTGTTTATCCTCTGACTTCAGACACACTACAAGAACACAGAACCCTGTGCAGCAGTTGCTTTGCTGCACATCTGACTGACGCTTGAGCCCTGTGCCTTTCCCTCATGAGCTGCTAGCTCATGCTTTTCTGTAGAAATTAGACTACACTTGAACATACCTCTTAGCTACAAAATGGAAAGCAATTTTAAAAAAGAAAATGGTGCTAGATTGTGAATAGCTCTCTACTCCTGTGTAGAGTCAGAGCATTTTTTCTCAAACCACCTGTATCTAAGTTTACTGTTTGCATTTGCACGGTTCAAGAAAAGCAAGTGACCCCTATAGCAGCAACTAACATCATGTCCCATGGATTAGCATACTCTTGGGTGGCTTAGTATCTCCCTGGCTTCACATCTACCTTGCATTTCCAAGGCAGTTCAACCACCTGCAAGAGGCACAACTCTTGTCTGTCCGTCCATCTGCTTTAGCAGAGAGGTGAGCGAGGATCAGAGTGCTCAACAGTTTGAAAGAGCCTGTAAACTGAGTATCAAATGAAAACAAGAGCACAGGACAATATATGTTAAGAAGACTCAGAGATCTGCACTCCAGACACAAAATCCAGTTTTGTCTACTCTGAACATAAGACTATCAACAGCCATGCATTGCAGCAATGACAACTGGAGAAAGATCTCACCACTCTCCCCAGATGCAGAAGAGGAACATTTTGCTACTCAGGAACGTTTGGAGGTGACCTCTGTTCTGAAAAACACTTTTCTAATGGGTCAGGGTCAATGTAGATTGATTTAAGTCACAGCTATTTAAAACATCAGCTTCCATCATCATTTAAACTGAAAGAAACCTTGAATTCAAAGTCAGGAATTTTAACCTGCACTGCTTTTGTACCCTGTACTCAGCTTCCCTCTGTAGATAATTAACACATCTTTTTTTCAGGCCAGAAAAGAATCTGTTTCTATACACTAAGTCATCTTTTGGCGTTGTTTTCAGTATGTCAGAAAGCAGTGAATGATATGTTTTGTTTCGCTTGGGGTTTTTTTTAAATTAATGGTAACTGAATTTTGGCAGAATTTGGCATTTAATCAAAAGCCACAATACAACATTTCAAAACTATACACGTTTAGTGTGTGTTTAGTGTGCTGTATGAATAAGAAATGGGGATGGTTTCTTATCAATAAACCATCATTTTTCATTTTAAATGGTTTCATTTAACAGTGGGAGTATTACCTGTAGTTAAAGAACTGAACATTTCTGATGACCAAACTCTGTCAAAATGTAGAAACTGTCGCACTTACATGCTAATATCTCATTCTCTATAGGCTCAAAAATAGAAAGCAAGTCTGTCTGCTTTGTCAGCTGCCAGTTTTACAATAATAAATAAAATAGTTGAGAAGAACTAAAGGAATAATCGGAAATGAAAGCTACTGCTGGTTTAGACTTTCAGAAACTGTCTTTCAGTCAGCTTTGCTTCCAGCTGCTAAGTCTTCCACCAGTTTTTCCATTTCCCTTCTTTGCACAAATTGACAGCAAGTATCCACTCCTTGAATGTTTTTATTTAACTTGCATTTTCAGAGATTATAGCCATGAAATGTGTTGTGAAGATTTGGAATGGGTTTAGTTTTTCAAAAGAAGTTAAAAAGAGTTAAATTAAAGGGTATCTTTTTTTTTCTCCTCCAGCTTAGAATGCTAATTAACAAGTAGCAAAAATTGGAGAGGACTCTCTTCGCAAAGCATGAAGGAATTCTAGTAATTCTTTATGTTGTACTTATTCAAGTCCTTTGCCTTTTCAAAAATAAGAATTATTTTCACTTTCCTCCTTGTTTTAAAAAAAGCCCATCTCCATAGTAGTTGTGCTGGAAGGGTACAAAGATAACAGAGCAGATGCTATAAGGATTCACACTGCAGTAGCAGTGGAACAATATCTCTTCATGCCATGGTCAAAATAGCAGCATGAAGTGAGTACCACATGCAAATTCACTCTGCTATAACAAATGAGGAAAAATATTTCCATAAAAAGCAGCAGCCTGGGAGTTACAGAAAGGACATTAGTCCATGCTGGTTCCCCAGACACTGTGGTCTGTAAGGCTCCTCTCTCACAGCCAGAACAGCACTGTTTCAGTTTGCTCTGGTGTTTCTGTCCCAGGCGTAACTGTGATGATTCTGTAGTCCTACCTCACAAGTTCCTGTCTGTCCCTGGTAGCAGGGACTGCTTAGGTGAGGTTACATAAGGGAGCACAAAGCTGGTACAGCAGAGTGAGAACAAAAGTAATGAAAAAAATAATTTTTTGCCTAAAACATTAGAATTTTTTATCATTGTTTTACATATAATTTTACTAGTTAAAGGATCTCACTTAACTTACATATCTGACATTAAAGGACTGGCTGTGGCCATAAAAAGCAGCTTAAAAGCTGTGATTACAGGTATGGTCAGGAACAGAAGGGGAAGAAGAGGGAAAATTCCAACTGATAGTTCCATTATGCCATTATTAATCAAGAGATCACTGTAGGTTGTAGTTGCTCAGCATGTGTGAGAAGAAAAAGGGGACACATAGATGAAAGATCCTGTGGGTTTTTTCAAATGAAGAAAAACAATCAAAGTTGCATACGTAAAATTTCTACACTAGCATAGTGAAGTAGCAGTACTTAAAAAAAAATGACACTTATTTGTTTCACAACATTAATGGAAGGTGCAAAATGAAAATTCCTACAGTTTATCAATATGAAGTGATAAATCTACTTCACAATTTTTTGTGAAATGTTTCCTGGATGCACACATTATTTGATCCTGAGATGCACCGCTACTTCCCCGCTCCAAAAAAAATGCCATCAGAATCACTCTGGCATATGTCCAGTACATTTTAGACACTAAATGATACCTCTGTGATGACCTCTAACACTTTTCTTCCCCTGGTCTATTTCTCTAAAAGTAGGTAGGGTAAGGCTTGCACCATCCTTAGCACTGAGAGAATGAGAGCAATTTCTCTTTACACAGTTTAAAATAGAAATACAAACCTTGCCAGCATGATTTGAAAGCATTGGCAGATGGATAAAATATTTCTGAATCTGCATCGTGTAACATTTGGCAGCTAGCATGAGTACTGAACAGCTGACTTTTATGCAATGACATTATTAATTATATCTTCCTTGCCAAACAAGCACCGTAACTGAGCCTTTGCAGCAGTGTGTCATTAGGCAGCTCATGCATGTCTGCTGAACTGCTCATACGGTAAGTGATGGAGCTGTCCTGTCCCGGGCCTACTAAAAACATCAGCCTGACCCAGCCAAGCTCCCATCTGATTGCAAGAGCTACTATATATGGGCCAAAGACAGTGCAACAACCAGAGGGGGTACGTTCCGCCCGTGTCATCAGACATGGGACAACAGCCATTCCCAACATTATTCCTGGCTTGCCAAGACCACCAACAGTGCAAGACAGTCATTCATGCCTACTGACTAATTTGCATAAAATTTGCTCGCAGGCTGACATATCTTCATTTTGGACATTTTCCATTCAAGGGGTTTTTTTAAACTGGAATCTGCAGAAGCATCTCAAAAGCCCGTGTACGCCTGCAGGCATATATTAACTGAGCTCAGATTTGCACAGTGCAGAACTAACTCAATGAAAAGCCAGTTCTCGTTTCAGGAAACAGAAGAGCTGACAGAAGCCATCATGTCTCTAATTCTAACTGCCTTAAGCCTCAATTTTGTGCAAACTCCATGATCCTTCTCACTTCAGGCCAATGTAAGAAATACTGGATAGAAGTATTAGATAGATGTATAAATGTCTGCAAAACTTATAATTCAAACAAAATACTCACATATTCTCTGTCCCAAATCCCAACAACCACTTACACACAGCAGCCATGTAAGTCTGTCCCTTTGACTTCCCTGTTTCACACATCCAAGCTCTCAGCAGTTCTGCTGACTCCTGGAACCCAGTTCCTGGTGTTTCACACAGAAATTCCTGAGGGAGTTTCATCTTGAATCTGACGATCCCCCTTCACTTCCACACTAATTCCCTCTTAGGCAGTCAAAAAAACAGGTGAGAGGCAGCACAGATTTGATTCCTACTCAGGCAGCGTAAGCTCCTAGCCAGCCATTTGCCTTGAAATCCTTTGGATCATACATAACCATGGTGGGGTGTTTGCTGTCCTCCAACAGCCCTCCTACTGTGTCAAAACCCAGCACATTCAATTATATTTCAAACTTCGTGAGCAGCACCACAATCCCATAAACTTGACTTATTCTGACAGCAGCTTATTGAAATAGGCAAATTAGTAAATTGGATTGATGCAATCTTCACAGAGCCCTGAAGTAAGCAAAAAGTCACTGTTAAGTTCAGTTTGGTTTTGAGTAGACCACAAGCATGCATATTTAGATAAATGATAATGTATGGGTATGAAGAATGCCACAAACCATCATTGTCACCATCACTGTCACTATCATTTCTATACTTAAACATGGAAAATATGCAGTATTGTTCTCACTTTCCAAAGCTACAGATGGAACCTGTTTTGAATATGCAGCAGTGTTGACTGCCACCATGGGGTACTCATTTCCCTCTCGCTCTGAAAATTTATCCTGCTTTATCAATGGATTTCTTTATTTTTTTACAATTATATTAAAGTATGTGACAGCGTATCTGAGTTCACAAGCTCTCTGTTCTGTGTATTTCATGGGTCATTCCCAGCACTGCATGGTAGCTTTAGCTCTGTCATCATAATGTTAAAAATTCAAGTTGTAATAGCAACCAATATAAAACAAAAAATTAGAGCAGCATCTTGCGTAACAAGAGGGCAGAGGATACAGAGACTTCTGCCACTCATAAGCCAGTCGTTACTGCTCTTGTACCTTCACAATGAGAAACGGCTTACACCCCACAAAGAAGAGCCTACCTTATATTTACAGAGGAGAAGAGGGAACAGTGAGAAGCAGAAACATCATGGCGGGAGGCAGGGAATGCCAGTTCTTTGCCAAAACGTTGGCATTGACCAAAACAGCAAGAGATGAGCATCCACCGTATGTTGTGAACAAGGCTCCAGAGCCACCCCACACAGATGAGATTAATACACATCTCTGAATAAAAAGTTAAACTGGCCCTAGACCTTCCACATAGCAGAAAGCACCAGAAAAAGGGTGGAAAGAATGCAATATGATTCCAAAACCTGTTGGAGTTTTTTATGTCAGAGGTGGGCAACTGGAAATTCAGCAATACCCCAAAGTGACAATCCCAGCCAAGGGAATGGGCCAGAGTGCTAAAGGAGCACTTCTTTACACAGTTTCTCCAATAGACCCTCAGGTCTGAAATTTCTCTACAGATACATGAATAATGGATCATATGGAAGCTGTTAAAGTGTTCATGTCTAGGAAGGTGCCTCTGTTGAATGCACAACACTCTTTCAGAGGCTGAACTGATAGAACATGAATTAAGGCAATACAGTGATGGCTAATTATGTCGCTTCCCACCACTCCAAGTTGAGTGCTCTTGAGCTCCCATATTCAAAGGATTGGCCTAGGAAAGTTAGTTACAGGGCCCTAGCCATAGGAATTGTATACTATATTACCATGATTAAACTTTAAGACTCCTCTTTGGGAATGGGGCTGACGAGAACTAGACCAGACTCCAATAATGGTTTTGCTGTGTTATCATTATGTTTTAAATTTGCTATTTTGAAATTACATTCACATGCTGTTGTAAATAGCTTTGAAAAATGTTGAAGAAAAGCAGCAGTACAGTTCTAAACAGAATTCTTATTGCTTGGGCTCTTGCAAATGTGTGACTTCAGTTCTGGAATTACTAAAACACAGTTTCAGTTTAGAAAAGTGGAGTAATCTGATGGAATGAACGAACGAACGAACAAATGAATGAATGAATGAATGAATATACTATGTTGCTGTTAAACCTCCTCCCCAGTTGCAAAGAAGCAGCTATTTAGTCTTAGCTAAAGTAGTCCCCTGTTTTGTCTTAGTCTGGGAATATTTCAGAAACCAAACCTAAAAAAAATGAACTGTTTCCAGCTGGATGGGGGGAAAAAGCGGAGGCAGACAATATTTAATTCTGACAATGTTGTAGCATTTTTATCCAACACAAAATAGTCCTAAAATGGGAAAGCTTAACCAGACCCAGACAACTCTTATGAGGTGGGGAGGTAGGAGGGAAAGCATTAATACTAAATTGGTATTAATGATTCAAGTGTAATAGAGAAGTCCCTGCTTTCAAATTTCAAGGGAAAATGGTTACTAAGCAAGGCCTTTGAACACATCTTAAGACAGCATCTTAATGACCACTTTGGCAGACTCTCTTCATTACTCAAATAAAAATTTAAGAGTCACAAATAAGAGCAGCACGCCCCATGCTGCAGCTCCTTTCCTTGCTCATTCAAAAAGCGAAAATGGCAAGAATGTGCGGTCTTTTGTGGAAAAACAAAAAAAAGATCTGTTAGCACAGCCTGTGGTTTTCAAAAATACAAATTTAAAAAAACCCCTTTCCTTTTTCTTTCTGAAATATTTTTCCTTCTCCCCTTCTGCTGCTCCCCCTAAAGAAGCTGTAGACTATGATAAGGTCACCCCTCAGCCTTCTCTACTCCAAGGTGAACAAACCAACTGACATCAGCTGCTTCTCCTAACTCTTGCCCCTGAGACCATTCACCATCTTGGCTGTCCTCCTCTGGACACACCCTAATAATCTGAAGTCCTTCTTATATAAAGGCCTAAAACTGCCCCCGGCACTCGAGGTGAGGCCACCCCAGTGCAGAGAAGAGCAGGACAATCCCCTCCCTTGCCCAGCTGGTGATGCTGTGCCTGATGCACCCCAGGACAGGGTTGGCCCTCCTGGCTGCCAGGACACTGCTGACTCATGTTCCACTTGCCATCCCCTCAGGCCAGAGGTCTTTCTTAGTCATGTTGCCATTCTTGCACTGCCCAATTTTAAGCAACACAAAAAGAGCAACGTAATTGCTGTGAAGAAATGCAACCCAAATGTCATGGCAGAGGCTATATAGCAATTACGTCAGGCACACGGCACTCTTACCCTCAACTTGTCATTTGTCTCCTGACATGTCATATGACCACGGACTAGTCAGTTCACAACCTGAGCTAGATGTATTGCCTTCTCTGATCTGTAAAACCAGATGATCTTTGAACTAGCAAAGTATCTTCCTTATCACTCTGTAAGCATGTTGACTGCCTCAAACATTTAATCTAGTGCCCCAAAGCTGTACAAAACCAAAGGACAGATGTGGATAGGCACACGTGGCTGACCATTCTGTCAAGTACTGGCACCTTCTGTTTATTCCTCATGCCCCTCCACTCTATGCAGAAGAAAATCCAAGACACTTTTCAGTGCACTGGTAGCACGATGATAGCACTGTCTGGGCAAATTGCCTCTGGAACTGGGTACACAGGGCTCAAAGGAGGCAGTTGTAAAGCTAAACTGGCTCTAGACATGGGCTAGGAGGGCTTTGCTGTGTTGTAAGTGGACTTACTGGCACCAACCAACACTAACTTGGAGGTCTTTCATTCAACTTTATTGACCAACATAGCTTGCCTGCTGTTGGAAAATCCTTAAGAAAGACAACTTGCTGAACAAAAAGTCACAGTTTTGTGCAGTAATTTTTCAGCCTTGCCCCTCTGAACAAAACACCTGCTATGCTGTCTTCCAAAGCCACTGTAAAGATTCCTCCATTCATTCTCAGCCCATGCAGAACTTTTTTGTGCACATGCTAAACCATGCACATGCCAGTGGGTGTACAGCTGAGGTTAAACTGAACCACCAGAGACAGCTCTCCCACTTTTTTGCAACCTCTGCAAAAAAGGTAGAAACTGAAAATGGCCACTAAGACTTCAAATTGAACAGCTGACACCACATAAAACACTGAAGGAACACAGAGGTCAGAAATGAAGCAGGGTTAGCAACCGTAAATTAAATGTGCTGAGAGTCTTTGTTTATGCATCACTTGCTTTGTACTTCACAAGAATTATGAAAAATTATAAATGTCCAAGTACATTTATAAGGAGGCAGCTCGGGATTAATATCTGGCAAAATGAATCTTCTCTTGGTGACAAGCAGTACATGGTGATTTCTATGTGGCAGCAAAAATTTTCAAAGGCTATTTCCTTCATAAATTCCAGAAAAGTTTCTAGGGGAAGATGGTTTCTTAGTTAATTTTCTAATAGTCCTTGTAGGAAGGTGAAATCATAAAATCACAGAATGGGTTGTGTTGGAAGGGACCTTTTAAGATTATCTAGTCCAACATCCATGTTTGAAACGTTTGAAGAAGCTTAAATATTTCTTTAATAAAAGTAGCAATGGCTCTCATTTAACATTATTGCAGTCATTTCACTGATTTTGTTGGCAAAAAGTCTTAAGGAACACTTTTGTTAGAAAAAGACTAGTGTCCTCACTAAATACAGTTTTTAAATCACTTTCCAAACAGCATTAGGTTCAACTTTCAGATTAAATAAAGGCTCATCTGACACCAGAGGTCAGATGTGCTTTGTGCAGGGGAAAGCTAGCAGAAGTTAATTTTAGGAAGGAAGTACATTCAAATCTACTTTTCTAAACTTATTTCTGACCTAGTCTTTTTGATCTCATTGTCATATATATACATGCATGTGTGTGACAGTCTGTCATATGAATCTGAAATGTCTAGGCCTAGAAAATGAGCTACACACATGACAAATGCTTCAAAACATTTAATTCTTATCTATCTTAATTTCTTCATAAAGAAAAAGAAACTGGCACATTGTTTCCTGAACAGCAACAAACTACAGGTAAAACATTTAGATGTGACTATAATGGGAAAATTAAATGATAAAAAGAGTCTAAGCATAAACAGTTTTCTTAAATAGAAAAGAGAAAACTCTGGCTACAGTGGAATCAATGTTATAGCCTCTGCTGAGTTAACAGAATCACAGAAAGGAGGGATGGAAGCCAGCCTTCCCTATCCTCTTCATTATAAATGTTTCATAATAAAGATAGAAAACACAAAATTCAGAGTAGAAGGAAGAGATGGTAAGAGGGACAAGGACCCCACCTTATCACTAGCAGCAGGATCCAAGCCATGCCACTGCCCCACTTCTGAACACACAGTTGGGTTTTCAAGCAGCTGTTTTTCAAGAAATAGATTAACTCCTGCTCACCGCTTTTAGGAAAACATTTCTGGGGAGCCATAAAAAGAGAAAAGAAAATCACTTTTATGCACCCAGCTTCAAAAATGTAGTTATCTATTTTATTCAGGTTTTAGAGACTAGTGAGTGGAATGACCTTGCCCCTTGGCAGATTTTTGGCAAGAAAGCCCAGGACAGAAATGCAATAATATGCTCCAAGATCTTGACCTAATCTCTACTTAGCATGTTTCTGATACCTATGAAAAGAGAAAAGTCACACATTACCTTTGTAGTGGAACAATTAACAGCTAGACAAAAGCAAAAGCAGCTAAACCCAGATGTTTCAAATACAGAAACAGCAAAACGAGTACAGAATTGCTGATCTGCCTAGCATGGGTTTCCTGTAATGTGGGCGCTTAGCTGCACTCAGAGAATTTCAAGCACTTTTGAAGTATGGAGCATTGCCAAGTATTAGCTCAGATGTGTTAAATACGGTGCCAGGTGGCTATACCCTGGTCAAATATAATAGAAAGTGACCACACATTTCCTACAGTTTGGAGCTTTGCAGCAAGAATGTAGAATGAATGAACTTTACACTATGCAACTGACAGAGGACACCAACTGTTCCACCTAGTGCAACTGAAAGAACAGAACCTAATATCTGATCCCTTTAGGCCCTTAACAGCATTAAAAGCTACTGTAAGTAATGTAGAAACGTATTCTGCTACACACAGGGACAATTCTCTAAACTGCTTTGCCTATGTTTTAGTTTTTATCTTCACCCCAGCCCATCATTTTCTCTTGCATAACTTCTCCCTCTCAGGGCAGCTGATACCCTTCCATTCCCAATGTGGCTGTTTAGAATATTCAGGGAATCAAATTAAAATAGATACTCACATCAATAGTTTGGATTTTCTGGCCCTAAATGCTAGCCCCTGCCTAGAGGTGCTAAGATTGGTACAAGATTTGAGAGGACCTTATTTGCAGTTTCCTAATTTTAGATCTTCCCTGTGGACTGTACAAGCAGCCAAGACAGAAGTAAGTCTTTGACCATGCCCTAGGTGACCATGCCCAAACCTATGGCTCTTTCTATGGGCAAAGATGTGCAAAACAGTCCCAGAAAGACCTTAAAAGCAATTTTTTTTTTTTCTGCCAGCGAGATAGAAGAATGAATATGTTCTACACTGCTATTCACAAAATCCTCCAAAATTTTTTCTAGTCCCAAATGAATTTGTAGTAACAACCTGTCATCTACATGAAGAATCAATCAATGAAGGGAAACCAGAAAGAGCAACTCTCTTGTTCCCTTACGTGCATTAGAGATCACTTTCAGACAAATTACATTAACTTTTTTCTCACTTAATAAGTGACTTAAATGTACAACAAGAAGACAGAGAGAGTATACCAGCTGAGTCTTTCATGATATTAGCACCTATAAATCTCAAGTTATGCACAATGCTAGTACTGTATCTATTAAAATATTCAATTTCGCAGTATAGATTTGATAAGAACTATCACCTCGCTTCTGGACAAGGGATCAGGAATCTTCACCACTTCTCACAATGCCTTTCTACCCCTTACAATAGGAATTATAGCACATGCATATAGATTCCATCCATCTCTGGTATGAACACTTTCAACATTCAATCATTTACAGAAAAAAGCACAGTATCTTTTAAAGGGAACACAGCCTTCCATGTCAAAATATTGGGCTTTTTTCCTAAGCCAGGCTTCATTTTTTTTTAAATTGGGCATTCAGAACTTCGTATGAAATCAAAACAAACTGAAGGCAATCAGGTCCTTGGTAAATCAGTCCTGATGTGTTAGTGGATGCAGGAACAAGAGAACAGTGTGACCTTCAAGACCTAGATTCTCTCCTCAGCGTGATGCTGGTCTGCTGGAGGGCCTGCAAGGAGTGATTTCATTGCCTGTGATTCAGCTGCTCCATTAATAAAATTGGTCTAAGAACATTTCACTTTTTTTGAAAACACTTTTTGATCTGCTGATGAAAACCACTACAATCAGTCTTGCTCATTTTCTGATTCTGTATTTGCATAAGGACCTACCTAGAACTCAATGGTTCTACATCAATGAAAACCAAAGTGAGTCTGATGATAGTAATCACTAGGAAAAGATTTAATCAGGACAGTCATTGCTACTTGACTCTCAAAAAACAAACCCCAACCACCTGAAATCTAGCAGTCTCTGCGTAGGTTTGCCTTATGTTGCAGTATTAAAGATGAAACAGAATCAATTCATTCACTTCTAATCAGCAGCAAAGTTCTTCTAGGTGATCTGTCATCCACACAACCATCAGGTCCAAACTTGCTCAGTAGCTCCATACAATGAAAGGAAAGTTGTCAATATCTGGTTTTCATTGGGAATTGGGCTAACTCCTCACCAAGTCTTTATACGAAGAGGAAGATATAAATTAGATGGCAACAGATTTGTTGCTAACAACGTAGGATAGATTTAAAACTATGATCTGGCTGCACAATGCTTTATATCTTAGATGAGCAGCTCCCTTTTTCCTGTGTCTCAAGTATAAAAGAAAGTATAATGCTGGTATTTCTTCACCATAATATTCTTTTCTTGAATTGTACGTCATTACCCAGATATAAATTGCCCTTTACTACCATACCCTCAGCCAGATGTCTGTCCCTATAAAAATGCTCTGGAAACAGCATCTAGCCAAGACATATATTGATAATGGACAATTTGTATGTGCATAATCAGATCATAAAAAAACCCCAAACCTGCACACCTCTAAGTAGTATATGGATACTTTAAAGTCTCCAAGGCGTAGCAGAGGACCAACAAACTACGCAGTTGGCTCATTACTGGTCTTCATTTTGCATTACTGGATTAAAAGTGCTATGATGGTTGAAGTGTACACCTGCAATCTTTTCCATAAAATTTAGGAGACTGCAGAAATGTCTCTGAATTAAAACTGAAATATTATTGCAATAGGATAGCCCAAACACAGGTCGAGAAAACCCAACCAGCTGGTGTCCTTCCCCTGACTCCTCTTTCACCCCTCTGTACACACAGGCTTATACACATGTAATGAGTAAGCCGTATGCTTTGTCAAAAATAAAAAACAACAAAAAATTAAGTTATCCCTGCATCTGTTTTGTACACACACAAGCAAGGTTTGTGCGCATAATTAAAAACTGAGATTACACTTTCCATTTCAGTAGATTCACACGGATGACAGGAGATTGCCATTTCAAAGGTCAACGAAATTCTTAACCATAGGGCTAAGAACATTTCAATGTCTAACCATTAATTCCTTTCGTTAACATCTGCTTAACTTATTCATTGCAAATGCGCTGAGGAAAGTTCCCTTTTCTAACAGCTTCACATTTTCTCCTCAGCCAAGGAGAAAGTCAGAAGATTCTGCCATCTTCAATCAACAATAGCAATCAACAGTAGCAAGCAACATCAGAGTCATTAGAGTCTTAGTTTGTCAAAAGTTATTGTCTTGTCAAAAGTTATGTTTGACATTTTGTTTCAAGAAGGAAAAGTAATCTCGTTTTTTCACCCTCTGCCTATATAATAAAGAATGGAAGACAAGAGCAAAAAAGATTTTTTTCAACTTTGCCAGTCTCCCTGAGTTCTTGCAGCTAAAGCTGCTTTAACAATAGTCCATTTATACAGTAACTGATTAAAAGTGAGTTATGCGATGGAAGTGATGCACACCAGCTTTTTAAGAGCCTACAAAACTGAAGGCTCCAGTGCAAGAATACCAGGACATTTTTTCCTAGTCACTTTAATGTTATTCTTCCTTTTATGAAATTATCAATTGCTGTCTCCAGAGTGAAGATACAATTCTTGCAATCCCATATGTGTTCACTATGGCTTCGGTATCTGCATCTACAGCTCACTTGACACCTTGCTAGTACATCCTTAGTTCTGTCTCTCAAACATCTAGTTTACACTAATCCTGCCACTAAAATTAAAGCTCCTCGCTCACCTTCCCTTGTGGAGCAACTCATTGTTACTGTAGTATACTAAAAAAACCCGAAAGAAATGAAGAGCAAGAACACAAAAAGATCATTAAGCCTGTACTGTTTGCATTTCAATAGGGAGAAGAGCAAGAGAAACCCTCAAAATGACTACACTTTGTTCAGTATTCTTTTCCACTGCACTTTAAGAGTAAAATCTCTGGGCCATGCTTTCTCACAAAGGTATTCAGAGGATATTTATTCCCCCTTGTTTCATTAAGATCCCTCTTAATTAGTGTTATTTTAAAATATACACACAGGACCATTTTCATAAATTCAAGAGGACATCACGAGGCAAGTGCACGGTACAGCAAAAGCATTGTTTCATAGCCCGTGTGAGAATTCTGCTAGGAATGTCACCTTCATTTCTCCCTGGTTAAAGAATGGCAGTGCTGTAGGCTGACAGTACCTTGGTCAGCCACAGCATCTTCCTGTGTTAGGTAACTCTGTGTCACAGAAGCTGCACCACCTCTGCTCGTAAGCAGGTTCATGGAAACAGCCTTCATCTAGTTTACCCCTAACAGCAATTACTGGTGCCTAAGAAAAACAAGAGGCTTTCCCTTATTGCTGTCAGCAGTGCAGGACTTAGCCAAGATCAGTGACTAAAGTACTCTGACACTACCCCACCAAGGACTGGCAAATCCAAGTAGGATCAGAATCTACCAGGTCACGGAAGCGAGGCCTTATGGCAGTGTGAAAGCATGGGGTAAAGTGCCAATCATATCTCTTATTCCAAGTTCAGCACCATAATTTCTAGGGTTCTATTACAGAAGAACTGCCGTACTAGAGCAAATGTTAAGTCCCCACCATGCCAGTAGCTTGCCTTTGACAATGTGTGAAAACAAGACACATTCAAAGGAAGCCCAATAAGCAAAGCACACCCATGGAAGTCAATTTAAGAATGTCAGCTGATGGCTTAGGGACAAAGGTCAGATTAAATCACAGAGCAAGTGAGATTTTTTTATGGCTCTGATATTTGACTAGCGGGTAGTCTTTTCACAGAGAAACCCAAAATATCTCTGAACCCTTTGTTGTTGATATCATCCTATAGCAGTCAATTCTACAACCAAAGTATCACGGGAGCAGCATTTGGGAATTTTTTGGGTTTCAAGTGGCTTGCATATAGATTCTCCACATTTTACAGAACAAGATGAAGAGAAACTACAGATTCCCTTCTCTACCAAGTTTCACTATTTTGCATTCTGTCACAGTGTTATTTATTCAACTCGGGTCATTTCATTATTCAACTTATTTCTATCACAAATTTAGTCTTCTAAGCAGTCTTCTCTGGCTCTTCGTACTTCTTGTATCTCTTTGAAGCGAAGAACAGCAGAGCAAGCTTTTCCCTTCAATGCCAAAAGTCTGGATGGAAAACAGTCTTTCACCCATCCTGTCCCCATTACAGATGAAGCTCAAGCATGAGACAGCACAGCACAAAGACCAGCACAGCATCTCACTGTGACACATTCTCGGTCAAACATGAGCAGTTACAACTGCAGTGAAAATAACCTCTGCAATTCACCACTCCAAAAGACTCAAGAGAAAGATAACACATTTGCTTTAAGCATAGACAAGCGATCCCTAGCAGTTTTTAAAGTCCAGCAGCTTAAACAAACCCCCCAATTATGAGGTTAATCCATACCAAAAATGGTATCAGACTGTTTCCTGCTCTTTTCATGAGGTAAAGCTGCTTGGCTTCATTTGCTGACATCCACTGAAATACAGAGAACTGTTTCAAGGAATTGGACAGTTTTATATCAAGGTTATGTGACTGCCTCCCTGCTGAAGCCCATATATCAAAGCAGGCAGCTGCTAGCCTGAAAGCACAGCACAGCATCTATTTTCACGTAGGAATTACTGTGTCGCTTGGCAGAATTCTGTTCTATATTCAGGGGGTGACATAAACCACAGCAATGAACCCTGGAAGCTGAGTCTCTCTCTCTCTCTCCCCCCTGCACTGCACTCAGAGGTGAAATACCAGCAAAACGAAACCTGTCCTGTGCCAGGGAACTGTATGCTGAACAAGCATTCTCTCAGTCTTTCTTGGTCCTTTACTCCAATAAGGAAAGGCTGGGCGCAGCTTCATTAATAATTAAAACTAGATATGCATAAATTATGTTCATGGTAATTATGGAGAGGTTAAGCTGAACAAATTGAGAAATAATCCTCTAGCAATACATATTTCAAAATGCCATACTCAAAAATACTACTCTGTGCTAACATACCGTATGTTACTGTTTAATGATTCTATCTGAGCTACAAACTTTTAAAAGGATTAAAACAAATTTACTTCTCAGTTCTAAACTGGCACGAGTCATAGAGATAAAGAAGAAAAAAATCAGATTTTTTTTTTCAAAGAAAAGAGAGATTTTAGCTTTTCTTATTATTTATTTAAAAAATTACACCCATCTCATAAAAATGTACCTTTAAAATTGGGATATCGCCAAGAAGCTTAGGCTTAACATTCAATCTAGTAATAAAACTGACAGATTGAAGGAGAGGACAGAAATGAATTAAACTGAACTACAATAAAGACAAATGGGAAGTGATTCACAGTGATTATGCCTTTTTAATGCACAAAAACAGAAGAAGGGTTAACTGGCTTGGCAGATGTTCCACACAGACAGATCTTATTGGCCAGACTGGGGCTAAATTGAATACTGAATTTGAATGCCAAGATGATAATCTTCTCAAAATGGAAAACGGCACAGCAATCTCAGCTGATGACACATGTACAAAGTTTTTTCATTTATTCAAACATAAATCAATGTATCAGGCTAGACTATCTTTAAAGGTTTAACGGAAATCTGTGACAAAATTGTTTTCCATTTTCTCTTTAGCAACCAAAAGGTAGAGGGCTTCTTGTTCTGACAGCCTGTTCACTAGCCAACATAAGCTGTGGCTGCAGGCTGATAGCTCAGCTTCCCAAATCCTGCAGCTGAAGTGCCTCCCTAGACATTCATGCCTGGAAATCTCAGTAAATATTTTACTTAAAAATCCATAGACGTGAAAATCAATTCAGCAGTGCAACTAAGCTTACACTTATTTATTGTATGAGTCTCTGTATATTGCTTTTGCCCTGACCTTTCATAACTAATTTATGTATTATTCGCTTTCTAGTCTTCATGCTTTGCCTTTCATAATGAAATGTGGCAAAAGACCTGTATTTAGAAATTCATGTTTTCATTTCTTTTTCCTTAAGCAAGTCTTTCTTTCCTTAAATTAAGCTAGCTCCATGCTGAGTAATGCCAGTGAATGTGGGGCTACAATAACACAACAAATTTAGAAAGGAGAGATGATATATGCACAGCTGAGAGGTCTATTCAGAACATGGAAGGCTTACTAAAAAAAGAGAAAGGAAAATCTCATTTACCCATTAGTCAATAGAAACAGAATCAGGATTCCAGTTTGATCAGGCTGCTGCAGAGAAGTTAAATTTAAGCTTTATTTTGTCCTACAGAGGTGAAGAAAAAGGAAATAACAGCAAATTCTATCAAATAAGTAGTAGACAACGTGTGCTGGAAAACTTCAGAGCCATGATGACCTTGGTGACCTGAGAGTGAAAGAATTCTGTCATTCTGCAAAATGGGGAGAGGAACAGAGTATCAGTGGTTAATAATAACTGGGCACATTCTGAGACATCTGTTTTTCCTAACTGGTATTTTTTGACAGACAAAAAAATCCCAACCAACCAAAACCTAAGATAAGAATCCAGGATGCAAAAAAGTCCGAAGTGTTAGAAGGATTGGGAGTGTGTGGTCTTCTGGTCATATCCTTGGATATCCTGTTCTTTCCAGTACACAGTTAACTTTTAGCCAAAATTCAAGAGCACACTCAAAACATTTTCCCAAGCAAGCAGCAAAGCTCGTCACTAACCCCATCACCTGCTCTGGTCACCAGGGAGGAGAATGAAGGAAAAAGACACAATAGCAGAGGACTCTGTACCAGATTGTCTCCTATCTCCTCACTCCATGAATGTCTCACCCTTTTCTCAACATGGTACACACTGTTCACTAAAGGAGGGGAGCAGGGCAAAAGAAAAAAGCATCTTTCAGCCTTTCTGTGAGCAACCTGTACAAGCCATTTGTTTCAGCTTTGCCTAGGATTGTCTTTCACTTCCCAAAGCCCATTTCTGATGGTCTCGAGGCTAGTGCTGATGGTTCACTCAACTTGTGGCTGCACCGTCACATGTGAAAAGCCACCAGCTGATTCTGACATTTCAGCTTCTCCTCTGTCTTCACTACTGGAACAGTCACCTGCACAGCCACCCCACTTAACAGTGACAGTGGAAAATACTCTGCTGAAGCACTCCTTCACCTAAGTTTCCTGTCTTTCCAGAGTTATAATCAGACATACACCATATTCCATGTTTTGCTGGGACTCTGTTCACCCCCAAGCACTGTAGATACATGTAGCAATGACTGCAGTTAAACCTCTTCAGCAGCTGTAGAGGACAAAACATCATCATCCACTCTGTAAAAACTCAGTCCAATTTATTTCTTTGAACACCACCAAACAGCTGCCTTTCAGATAGATGGTTCAGAAGTTCTTTACTACAGGGTGCAAATTACATATGAGTTATTCCCAATGAGCAGCAATGACAAGAAAAGAGACAAGTCCCTTGCAGATCCTTTATCTTCCATTAAGAGAGTCAAAGGGACATGGTTTAATAAAGAGAGCTCTCCCAGATAAATTCCTGTGAATTATTTATGCTCTTCTCAGATGTATAGGTACACATCCACCCATTGGATTACACATATGCATTATCAGCAAGAAATGGAGAATCATTCCTGCAGGGAACTGGAATTAGAGCAGAGTCTAGTCAAGAAGAAAATGTAGAGCCAGACAACTACTGCTCTCCCCTCCTGAAGTGTTCACACTTGGAGTTTGCCTGCAATACAGAATAATGTTTGTCCATAAACCAGAATTTATGCACACAATTGTCATCATAGTTCTACACCTAAAGTCATACTAGATGTGAACACATACTGGGCACAAAGCCCTGTCTCTCATGTAAATGACCTTGCTTTCTTATAAAAACATAAGATTTTCTTTCTACATTTGATTTTCTACCTGGTCCTTCTTCCATTTATCTTGAATAAGCAGATACTAATGATGTGCTAAGCAACACATTTATGTGCCCTTTGAAAGAGAAGTCATTCTAGGTATACTGTCATATTTCTCTCTGTGCATCTGACTTGGACTAAGGCAGAAGTGCTGCCTTCCTCTAGATATTCATCAACAGCACTGGCACAGCAAGTATAGAGTTCAGCAATCATACGAAAATACCACATCTTTTTTATCAAACCCTACCAGTGAATACCCGCTGATAGGACTGTAAAAGGAAACAACAAGTGCAGAGAGTTACAAACTGAAGAAGGAAAGAGGGAGAGAGCAGCTAAAGGAAACACTGGGAATAGGCTAAGTTCTCTCAGGCTGCAATGGGCTTCACACAAGGAAAGAACAACCAAGTCTGGCCCCTTCATGCCAGTAAGCATCCCGAGCTGTGAACAAATCAGTCAGCTACAGATGACAGCACACAGCTATGGGTACAGGGAAGCAGATCACTAAAAACACATGGCTTTTGTAAGTGGCAGAGCTCAGAACCTGAGCCAACTGACAAAATTGTGAAGGAATCTGGGGGCTTGAAGCAGAGCTGTGAGACAGCCGAATTGTGAAGCTAACATGAGTCACAACCCAACAATCACTCCTCCCTTCCCAGCTTTTCAGTTCAAAAGCCAACCACAGGCTGAAATGAAAAGTCATTGTATTTGAACTATGAAACCAATGATCAAGTATTGAGGATGCTGCATGCAGCTATAGTGCATGGCAGATGGTTTTTTTCTTATTAAGCTTTATGAGGCAGAAAAAAGAGATGTTTGATGTTTCCAATAAGAAAATGTAACCTAAAGGCACGCCAGCCTGTCCGAATTATTTCCTGGAGGAGCAACCTCAAGAAAACAATGGGAAAAGGATTGTGTTGACCACTTCCCTTCTCCTTCCACATTCTCAGCCTCTTCCCAACCCCTTCCTCTTCTTCCTCCTCTTATTTTCCCTCCTCTTTTCTTTTAAACCACCCAAACCAGCTACTGCAGTCCTCCTACTACCTTATTATTATGTTTTTTACTGCTCTGTGGCACTCAACTTTTTCCATTTCCCTTCCTGAATACTTCACTACAAGCATGCTGCCTCACTGCTGGCCCCTCAACACGCATTATGCGACTGCTTTGCATAAGAGAGAACGAAACTGCCTGTCTGATTACTGAGATAATTAGTGAGTACACAGGTACCTGGGTTGCTAACAATTCTCAGAAAAGGCAGAGGAGATCCCAAGTGCCAGGTCAAGGAAAGGGAAGGGAATTGCCACTAGGGAGTTGACAACTCTACCCTGGACAGAAAGGCTCCCTTGTGTCCCTCATCACAGACCTGGAGCTTCTTCTGAGAGCTACTGAACACTTCCGTGCTCTTCCCAGAGTTACGGTGAATGTTCTTTAGCTGCTTTTATTCACTGGAGTTAGGAAAACGTGTTGCAACAGCTGCACTGGTAGAATAATCAGAACATAAATACTGTCAGTGTTTAGCAAGGCTGAAATTAAACCACCTTGGACTAACAGAGCTGAAGCAGAGTTCTACACGCACACTGAATCATGAGAACTATTTAATTCTGAGGTGTGACATACCACAGAGGGATTATTTTCTCTTCACCCACAATGAAATAGTCTGAAACCTTATCTCTAAGAGCAGTCTTTTACATGCAGATGATGTTAAATGAGAACTTCCCATACTGGTAGTAGAAAAGGGGCAAAAACACCTAGAAAGCTGCTGCATACTGTCATGAATCACTTAAAAAACACCTGCTACAAATACAAAAAATAAAAAGACTTCTTTTATGATGCTAATACATTTTATGTGTATCTCCCTCCTCAGTCTTTTCTATCAGTATTATATGGCACCAAAAGCTGCAAAAAAAATAAAAAGGAAACTGGAAAAAAAAGCCCAAGACAACAACCTAGAGAGAACTATTAAAAAGGAGTAAGAGGTTCGTATGGAACCTGTAATATTAATAGCTAATTATTTTCTCAGTTTTCAAATTCCAACATGCAAAGAACACATTTACAGTTCATAAACACAATTAAAGAGATTTTCTCAAAATTCATAGCTGCCGCAGATGGCAACAGTTGTACCTTTCAGCCCAACTGCAACAGCTGGCTGTGTGAACTACAAACAGCTGGATGGAATCCACTTTCAAGGCAAGCAGTAAAAACCACAGACAACCACACTACTGGTTTCTGAGAATCAAAAAGAATGTGGAAAAAACCATAAATCAGAACAAAGCAAAACTGAATTATTTCAAAAAAAACCTTCTGAAGAGCTTCAGTCAATCATCTCAAAAAGATGCCATAAAATAGTATTTATAGAGTAGACTGAAACACATTTGTGCAGGACATACAACACCAGTGCATTCAGTTATGTATATGGGAGGAAGATCACTCAGAATAAAATGCATCTGGGTCCATCACACCCAGCGAGAGTTATAGACCTCTACAAGATTTAATCTTATTTTAAGAAGATATATTTGCTATAATTAATAATGTTATTTTAATGTATTTGACTTCGGTCCCAACATCAGCAAATTAGATTTCAAGATAAAATTAGTTCTAACATCGATTCAACTTGAGTACTAATATTCCTTTAGTCATTAAAGATAATAACTCATTACAATAGACAACAGAAACATGCTCACCAGGTTATTAAAAAATCAATTTGTCATGCATCTCGTATGACCACATCCTATGCAAGTACTACAATCACAAGGTAAGAAGAGAGATGAAATGAAATTCATCAAGTTCTCTACTTTGTCCTGGTGCAGTTTTGGGTGCCTCAATATATGAAAGATAAAAAATGTCCAAAGGAGAGTCATCCTCAGATGATGATGAAGGGTCTGGAGGTGAAGCCGTATGAGGAGAGGCTGAGGTCACTTGGTCTGTTCAGCCTGGAGAAGAGGAGACTGAGGGGAGACCTCATTGTGGTCTGCAACTTCCTTGGGAGGGGAAAAGGAAGGGCAGGCACTGATCTCTTCTCTGTGGTGACCAGTGACAGGACCCGAGGGAATGGCCTGAAGTTGTGTCAGGGGAGGTTTAGGTTGGATACCAGGAAAAAGATTCTGCACCCAGATGGTGGTTGGGCACTGGAACAAGTTCCCAAGGAAGCGGTCACAGCACCAAGCCTGACAGAGTTCAAGAAGAGTTTGAATCATGCCCTCAGGCACATGGTGTGATTCTTAGAGCTGTCTTGTGCAGGGCTAGGAATTGGACTTGGCGATCCTTGTGGGTCCCTTCCAACTCAGGATATTCTATGATTCTAAGTACCTTCTCTGACACTCATCTTTTCTTCGTTATTTCCTAAACACTGCATTTAAATAAATAAAAAAAAAAAAATAACCACTGAAAATGCAATGTGCACTGCACTTTCATACATTGGAGTAAGCGTGCATTTCTCACACTCTTCTGCTTCCATGATAAGCAGGATTTGTCTAAGTTATCAGATAATTATTCAGCTAGCAAATTCGACTGCCTCTGGCAATGGCCAATCATATCTAGTTGAATACGAGCATATCCCTTACTGTGCAAAATTATCCCCAGCTGAAAAGCAGTGTAGTTAGAAAACATGGATTTGACAAGAAAACTCCAAATTTCTTTATCTTTGAAGGATGTTCATTAATAAATTTCAGAAGAAGATTTCTCTTATCAGAGAAAGATAGTGTATGACATATCTGAGCACAAAAGAAGGAATCTCATCCTGTACATCCTTAATTAGGATAATGAAGCCTTTGGGTT
This sequence comes from Corvus hawaiiensis, assembly GCF_020740725.1. Taxonomy (NCBI): domain Eukaryota; kingdom Metazoa; phylum Chordata; class Aves; order Passeriformes; family Corvidae; genus Corvus; species Corvus hawaiiensis. The sequence continues at coordinate 32,632,578 of NC_063214.1, forward strand.
CAGTGGGACCACCTCTGCAAATAAAGACTCCTCAGGAAAAATGCAGGAGTAAGTCCCACTCTCAGAACTCAACTGGTTTTTTACATAACTGCCATTGGTGAACTTCACAGGAAGGTCACAAAAAACCCTCAGTAACTCTACAGACAGCTGAATTTCCAGAATGCCAGGGGCCATACCAGCTATTAACTCAGGACAACATTACTGCAATGCCAACTGTTAAGTGAATGCCTGCTTCCTGTAAAAACGAGACAGTATTTTACTTTATTTGTCTCCCTTACAATGCAGACTGTTTTCACAACAGTTAGACATCAGAATCCTTTATCTAAAAAGGATTTCTAGGGTACAAGCCTATCCCCATATGTTGAATCACTGTAGCATTGAGTGCATTGTAACTAAAAAATGGTTGGTGCTTCCTACCCAATGGTGACAAGGGATATTTACAGTGATAGGATGTGTGGGAATGGTTCAAAGCTGCCTTTTGGGAGGCTCAGAACTGACATTAGGAAGCATGATTTTACTGAGAGGATGGTCAGACACTGGAACAGCCTTCCTGCAGAAGGTGGCCAATGCTTCAAGCCTGTTAGTGTTTAAGAGGCAATTTGGGCAATGCCCTCAACAACCTGCTTTAACTTCAGGTCAGTCCTGAAATGGTCAGGCTAGGTTGCTGTAGGTCCTTCCCAACTGGAACACGGGCTGGAGTCCTACGCTTGCTTTTTTTCCCCATTGACACCAATCAGTTGTGCCTCATTTCTCATTCTGGAGTTTCCCCTGACAAGCAGAGAAAGTAATACACTTGAAGAAGGTGTAATGGAAGATGCACTGCACCTCCAAATGGCTGCCAACAGGCCTGCTGTCCCTGCTCCAGGCCACTGTGCACTTGGCCTCAGATCCACGCAGCTCCATGTTTCCTGAGTGCACTTGAAGTGTGCAATAACCTGAAACATGACAAGTCTCCAAATACAGAAGAGCACTTAAAGGACTCATAACTCCAAAATGATTCAATTCAAGCCTAAGACCCACACACATTTATAGTGTTACTCTCTGTTTCATAACACGGACTTTAACTGCACATTTTACAAGTTTGTCCAGAATGGGATTAAAACTTCCTTTTCCCAGATGATTATTCAGAACAGTAAGGCCAGGCTGCATACTAAATAGGTAAGCTAGAGGTAATGTATGGTATGGAAGCTGTCAAATAAATTTGCCATTCCAAATAGGTAATTTCAGGTACAACATGCAAGATAACCTCTGTACTGAATAACACAAGTCTGATTGAGCACAAATAATGCCACGCTGTTCTTATGAAAATCAGAAGCACTACAATTTAAGCTATTTATTGTCAGCCCATTAGCTTGAATTTAACTGATATGGGCATGCTCATCTTTTTACAAGTGACTATTTTACATTGATTAAGCAATCAATGCAAGTTTTCTTGTGATTCAGAGTAATAAAAAACCCCATAATCTACAGTCTATACACCTAAGAAAAACCAGAAACTCAGACGAGATCAATGCCCAGATAAAAGGATTACACTTAGCTAAAGATGTACCTATATCTCAGTGTACATGACACACAAAAATACTCATCGTGATCAGATCTGATGAACAGAAATACTGAAACCGATTTTATGTGCAGAAGTAACAAGTAGGTCTTGAAATGCACACATCAAGTTAAAATTAACACTGCTTGCTATGGCTCTATAAAAGACTAGTTAATAAAAGGGTCATTACTAAACTACCCAAGGAATATTTGCATGTCATTACAATCACTGTATCTTAGGAAGAATATTGCTGCAGAAGCGAGCAATTGAGATTACTTCATTTTGTGAATCTGTATTGAGGAAGTTGATTATTCAGACGTGGCACTTACAGGTCTGACAAACAGAAGGCAGGAAAATGCTGGAGACGAAACAGACTGAACAGAATGTAACAAAGTGACATCAATAATCAATTTCAGATGGTACCCAGTCTAACCATAAGCTGAAATACAGACAATATTTCTGAACTGCTTAAACAAAGTGAGTAAATTCACTTGCTTTTGACCAAGATCCTTTCTCTTCTCCATCACCAAAAAATATTTCCTTTTTAATACGGTTGGATGTTCTAAAACTACATGACTTTCTAATCCTCTGCAGTGCTTAAGGTCTCAGGCTACTTTGACAAAATATAGGAGTACAGCAAGATAGAAGAAATGAAGAGCAGATGATGGACTTGCAAGCATGGAGATTGTGTCAGCACTGGCAAAAGACACACCTGAGGAACAGATGGGTCTTTCAAGCTGCTGGTGACAGATGGAAGTACCCAAGAACATCAGAGAGGCCTGATGGCACCTTTCAAACAGAGTAATTAAAAAGTTTCTGATTAGTTTCCTACTTGGAATTCTCTCAATTTTTTTAAAAACTTTTTTTATAATAAAAACTGTAATTAAAAACCAGGAATCCTTTTATTGATTTACTGGTCTTTCAATCATTCCTCCAGAGCTGTCTGAAGTATAGCAGGAAGGAATGAAGCCACATTCCATTCAGAACACCTGCATTCACAGAGAATGTTTTCACACAACTCTTATCTTGCTTTTGGGGGGTTTTTTAATGTCCCTGCACAACTTGCCAATTTTATGTGTGTTTACTGTTTGTCACTTTTTATTCTCAGTTCAGAATTTTTGCTGAGGCAATGCTTCTGTTGATAATTAAACAGTAAAAAAAATCCCTGGGCCAACAGCATGCCATTATTTACACAGAAAAATGCACATTCCCCTCAAAAAGATTATGATTTTCCATGGCGAATCAACCTCCCCTTCCTCCCATACCCATCAAAAATGTCACTGACTTATCTCTAGACATGTTTACTCTATTAACCAGTAAAATCCCTCCTTACTTTCCTCTCCCTCCTCTGAACTAACACAGGGGCACAAAATGGGGATTGCATCTTTGAAAGGAAAAGCAATCATTATTGACTGCCATGCTTTGCCTTCTGCTCTGTGTTTTCCCTGCACATTATTAGAGATGGGAAGCTGGCAGGCCAAGTGGAATGGTTCTCCAGGCAAGATCCAACCCTGAAAGCTGAAACAAAACTGGACACTAGATAAAGAGATTGCACATCAGCTGTGAAGATCATGTTTAAATTTTCAATTTATTTGGAGAATGAGAGGTGACTCATTTCACGGCAGAAGTTGCACACTTAACAAGTTAATTTGATAATATTTTTTATTTCTACATTTGAGACAGTATTCAAAACCTCCCAAACTTCACAGCTTCTACAAAACATTATGTCCTGGAGAAAGGACAGATGTATCAGATGTTGTTCTATAAGCAAAAGCAGATGGAATATCAAAGCAGTAAATGTATTTTCATGGATATAGTTTACGCAGTCAGAAGGGGGGAAACCTAGGTTGATATTGAGACTATATAACCAGTTAATGGGAAGCATCTTCTCTGAACAGGATGTTTTCCAAAATTTTCCCAGGAAACAGGTATCCTCAGCTACTCAAGAGTCACTGAGCAGGCTGTCACTGCAACAATGTCATTAAAAAACGTATAAAATATAAAAAAGAATGTCATAATTTATAGAATAAGAGCAACATTGCTACTGCTGATCTGGGATGCAAAGCCTGCTTCCTATAACCTTCAGTATCATTGTATCCAGCTCCATCCTTAGAGAGATAAAGTAGCAATGGGTGTAGGAGAGATTTAGCATTTTAAAATAATCTCATTCTTTCAATTTTACAGTTCCATTTGCCTGGCAGAATGCCACCAGAGTATGCAATTTAATACAGTCATTGCTGTCACAAGACGTACTAGATTGCTCTATCCATGGACTGTCTTCTATATATAACTGATAAGAGCTTGCATAATTAAGGTTGCATTTAGAAGTTTCAGCTATGTAACTAACAGCTCTTTGCAGTGTGCTTTCATTATATATGAAACTCAAGCTTCTCTCACAACAGTAGTTTTCCTTCTCCAATAATGTTTTGTTGTTGTATTTACAGTGATCTTCAATGTTAACAAGCGCTCCAGATTTAAAACCTGGTGTAATTTCTTTGAACCTTTTATGTTAAGCTGCAGATGTTTTCTTCATATAGAAGAGAAACAGAATTTAATATGAGTGTTGAACAAGGAAAAGTCTGGGTATTATTGTCATTACATCCTGGATTGTGAAGCAAGTGGAGACTCCTTTTCCTGAGACTCATCAAGGAGTCCATCTCACTTCCTACACAGCACAAAAAGAAGCTGTCAAAAGGAGAAATGCCTGGAAAGCTACCAGTAAAACATAGATTTTGTGCACAGCTGTGGTACTTTTATTCCCAGAGGAAACCAAATGCATCTAAGTGTGACAGACTTTCTCTTCCCAGGTAGTAAGAAACTAGTCATAAGAACAAATGTTGAGATGACAAATACAGGAGGTACAACTGCATGTTTTGCCTATAATTCAGAGGGCTTTCTCCATCAAAGGAACTCTGGTTTGTGTGCTTCAGTTGTGCACTTGGGTAGTAACCCACAAAATGACACAAAGCTATTTCGAACCATGAAAGCTAAAAAGACTCAATTCATTTATAACCTCAACTTTAGAACAGTCCAATTTTCTTCTTGCTTGGCACAGGACAATGAAAATAAGTTAGGTATTAAACACTCAGTACATCTTTTACAATCAGTGTTGTACAATCAGTTTCCAGTCACAGTACCTTTGCAGGAGAAATAGGCCACTTACCAGGTGATTAAGTGATTCACTAAAGGTATCTGTTTAATTAGAAATAACAATTGCAGGATCTGAGGTATGCCACAGCTTTACCATTACTCTCTTGAGTATTTATTCTGTTCAGCAGTATTTCTTCTTTTGTTATTTCTGAGAAGTTGGCAATAAGCACAAAAAAATACCCTGAAAATGAGCACTGAGTCTTCCAGGAAACTTCTGCAGCTACTGAACAGAATTCAGTTCACAGGTTCTGCTTGATGGAGCATTAGAGTTATGCAAGGGCTTCACTTCCAGAGGCTTTGGACAAATTTTGGACAGGTTCTACTTTGCTCACTTTTAAATAATGTTAGGAATGGTCTATGAACTTCAGACAAGTGTGGGCCACTTTGACCCTATACATATTCCAAACAGTTGGAAGTCAAGTGAATTGAATTCTCCATTCTGCAACTCTATTTATTGTCCAAGGGCCAAAGAGACAGAGAGAGTTCTTCCTTTGCTTCCTCTCCCTGTCCCCAGGGGTAAATACGCAGTTTGAGTGTACAGTAATAACCCCTGTAAGAAATTTGTGACTGTTGTCCTACCACTTTGCTTTCACTTCCTATGGCATAAATTCCTACCATCACAGAAATTAAAATACTCGATACTTAGAATAATATTAGAAGAACACACAACACACTGTACCTTACAGCTGACTTACCACTGACATGAGTGCATGCTGAGACTTTAAAAATATGTTAAAATGAGAACATCTGTTGTGAGTACCCAAGTAACCTCATCTGTAAGTAGTGTAATTTGCATTTATTTATCAATCTAGATGCTTCTATGGCTCCTTCACTGCGTTACTAGGGCATTACACAGGCAGCAATGAATTTTCCCAGGAAATACCCTTGCAAAAGAAGCAGGATTATCTCCAGGTGAGAGATGAAGGACAGATATACAAAGGAACAGAGTGCACTGCTGAAGGTCAGTCTGAAAGTCTGAAACAACCACTGAAAGTCTATGAAACAACAATCAGACCAGAAGTCTCCCCAAATCACAGACTGGCTGTGACTCCTCCCATGCTTGTTCTTCCTCTCCAAAAGTCAAAAAGAAACAGCAACATGGCCTTTTGTCTCTCAAGCTTGAGAAAATATTATTCCCTCTGACCGAAATAAATATAAAATGTTAAGAATGCTGGGATTTTCTGTGTCATGCAACTGCAAATACCTTAGTGTACATTTACCCCCAATATTCATGGCAAAATGCACATATGATAATTATCCTACCAATCCCTACTGCTGCTAGTGGTAGCTGTGAGAGATGAGTAACAGAGGCTGTTTTCATCATACAGAAATAATTCTGCAGCAGCTCATACTGAGTTTATAGCATTTAGGAGCAAAGACGACATCAGTATACAATTCAGGAGTTTGTTAAGAGTCCTTGCCCTGAATGATCAATTTACATCAGCTTTAAATTCAGGATGGGTGTATGTCAAACCTAGCTGTTTCCTAGCAAAATCTATGGAGATGATTTGAAGAAACATAGGGAGGACAGGAATTCAAATCTAACAAAACAGTTGTATGCCTAAAACCATTCCTTTTTTTCTTTTTTTTTTGGGAAGGTGGGGAATCAATTATAATAAAAGGTGTATGTTTTCCTACAAAGCATTGCTTGCTTTTAGCCTCTGACCTTCACAGTAGCATAATGCTAATCCTTCCTGATTTTCATCCTAGTCCACTAGGAAAAAACTCAATGCTCACATTAGAAATTAGCCCACCACAAACAGCCTGATAACCCTAGGAATGACACTGGTAAGCAAGAGTATTTATAGCTTGGCTTTGAGAGGCGTCTCTTTGGGAACATAAAACACAGACTTCATGGGTTTGTAGTGCTCCTAGCACTGTGAAACTACCAGGAAGCTTAGAGGTGTGAATTGACTATAAAAGCAAAGTAGATGGAAGCACAGATTTAGGTTCAGAAAGGAGCTTCCTTGAAGCAGGAATTCTAGGACCCATGGGGGTAATTTGCTTACTCTGTAATGCTGTCCACTCACAAGGAGCAAATGGTCATTTCTGAATAACAATGTCCATATTCTGTACAGACCTAGATGCCTAGCATTTTCCTGGGGAGTATGAGAGCTTTTTTATATTTTTAATGCTTGGTACAAAAGATATTTCATTTGATCCAATCTACCAGAGTGTTTTATGGCTTACACACGTGGAGGGTAGGTCTATGGATGTGTGTTGAACAAGCCTCTCTGCACCATAACACATCACATGATGCCTGCCTGAACAAGTCTAATGGACTTTTTCTGTCCTGAGTTCTTACCCCATCATCAAGCCTGAGAGAGTGCCTGATGTGGGCTCATCCTGTCCATACCAAATCTGTCACCAGAAGGACTGTAGAAACAGCACAGGTGTCCATACAACTTGGAGGATGAAGAAACAAGAATGTCATTTAATAATCTGTGAGCTCCCAGCATCACACACTAGCTAGCTGCAAGCAGCACTGCTCATGTGCACTGCGTCCCTTGAAGCAGCTCATTAATGATCAGAGGCACACTTAGTGAGTTTGAAGCAGCACAGGTTGAGGATGACATGGCTCAGGCTGTCCTGGGGAAGACACAGATTGAAGGAGTAGCTGAATGTCTCCCTCTTTCCCCATCAGACAGACCATCTTGAAAATAATTCTAATTCATAATAGCAGAAAATCATCAGGACACCTCCATTTCACACCAAAGAGAAATCAGCTTATGCAGGAGCTGCACCATAGCACAGTCAGTGTGTGATCCTCTCACACCCTTGACAGTACTGCAAGCAGCCATTAAGCCAGCCAGCCAACCCTTCCTAATAGCTCATAAATCAGCACCACAATTCCAACATCTGTTGCTGAGACAGCACATGTACCTAACAGTAACACTGAGATTAGAACCTGGTACTTCTCTTGGTCTTTCCTGTGCCAGAGAAGGTTTAAAGGGACATACATAAACCCCCTAAATGAGAACTAGATGGGTCAAAAAAGGACTTTATCTTACAGAGATGACAAAAATAATTCAGCTTGAAAATATGGCAGCTGTAAGGAAAACCAACACACCATCCCAGCAAACTTCCCATCAGGATATTGTGCCTTACCAAAGTACAGCATATTGAACTATTTCTGAATGAGAACATAGAGTGGCATCTGCTGATTCCCAGCATCAAATCCTGCAGCAAACAGCCTCCTTTCAGGATCAGCCAGTTGAGCCTCCACCATGCCCAACTCCAACACAGATGGCAAGACCAGCTCAGCCCACCATGGTGTGACGTAAGATTCCGCAATCTGGTGCGAAAACAAACTGTTTTTCATTACAGTTCTATAAATTTGCTTCAGGACATATTTTCCCATAAAAGGTCTCTGGATTTAAGCAAGAGTCCCCACATCGCTTATTCCAACCATCTACTTCCTCTATCAACTCTTCACTCTCATCTTCCCCTCTGGTAAGCATCTAGAACAGATGCTAGACATAAAGGATCTTCTTTCCTCATCCTCTGACACTTTTCTACGTGGTTAGGGTGAGAGTTTTCACCCTTATTTATCAATTCAGAGTCACCTTCAGCCTCTGTCCCTCCAACAGATGAACCACTTACTGCATCCCTCTGGAGAACCTAGCACCCTGGACCCATTCCTTTCTTTCCATCATCAGCTGTGGAGAAACATTCATGAGCAGTAAACATTTCAGGTTTTTAAAATATTCAGGAATTTACTACAAGGGTGATGGCACCAGAGAGAGACTCTGTCTTTGCATTCCTTTTTTTGCCTCCTTTCTCACATACATGAACTCACATAAAGGATAGAAGTGCTTTCCTTCCCCTACATGCACCCTTTAATTAAGGAATGTTCCTTTAATTTCTTATAGTACTCCACACATCCTTTTGATGCACTAGTGGATCACTACTACCATTTTATTAGCACTCCCCAGCAAGCCTTAAAAGGCTGCAAAACAGAATGATGCCATACTTTTGATGTAGATACTGAGTGTTACAGTCCCCTTCTGCACAAAGGTGGCTGCTAGCACATGCTACATACTTCCATGAACTTGTTTATATCCTTTATCTTTCTCTTCCACAACGACAAGTTCACTGTGTTCCTTTATTTAAAGCCCTTCAGTTTTCCCAAGTGTAAAATATATTAAATGTATAACTTCAGCAGGATAGTAAGACTTAAACTAAGCTAGGTCCAAATCAATACTTCCATCCTCAGCTTCTGGCTTTAATTCTTAAGTCTACCACTAAGTGTCAACACTTGTACCCAGCTCTGGTGCTGATATTCAATGGCCAGCAACCTGACCCTGGCCACATCATTTCAATTATGCTTCCCATCCTTCTTACTTGTACAGTGCTTGTAATTCTCAGGCAGGGAAAGCCATTCATTCCAAATTTTCTTACAGTAAAAGTGTCACAGTACCATGATGAAAGGTACTATGGAAGTGTAAAGTGATAGTAAAATGTTATTAATGTGTATATGAAGATACTGTCACCTGAACTTCCAAGCACATTTTCAGCCCTGGAGAGGACATCAGAACCAAGAAACAGTGCTGCAAGAAAACTAGCAAGGGTACAATGAAGGATACAATAACAATAATAAATTTTTTTCTAAGATCAAGATAGAACCCTTTTATTTTTTTCCTCAAGTGCTAATGCAAAACAGTACTGGCACTTTTACAGTTCTTGGCATTCATTAGTACTAAGAGTAGTAATCAAAGTGTTTTCTTTCCAACTGAATGAGACCAAAGAGAGAAATAAATTCTCAAATTGAAAAAAAAAAAGCAAAATACTGACATACTCACTTAGCTCTAAGTTTATACATTTGACGCTCATACTATTAACTTCCTATTCATCTACAGAGAAAATTCCTTTATCTTTATAACAAAGTAATTTAAGTTCTGTGCAGCAAAACTTCAATCTAACATTGAAGCCATAACACACATACACGCCTGCACATCTGTATAGCCAAACAAGTCACCTCTTGCAGCTAAAAAGTAACTTCCATCTTTTACATTTCTGCAAAGTGGAGGTGTGTCGAAACATAGCTGGGCAAATTGATTCTGGAATCAGGCCGAACCTGAAATTAAATGCTTTGTGACAGCTGTCCCTATTTGTCTGTCACGCATCAGAGACCACCAGGCTGTACTGTGACTTCAGCTAAAGAACATACATCCTTTTGTCTAAACTACTGACTAGTTCAGCGCTCTCATGACAACTCTTGTGCACATTTCTTATACCTTTAATTGATACCTGGCAGGACATTACACATGAAGTTCCACTCGCTTCTTTTCTCCCAGGAAAGTATAAATACTCATAGAGTCTCAGCCAACTTTAAGCCTTGCCAGGTAAAATGCAACAGCACAACTCAGAAATAGTCTCCAGTCCCTCAGCAGCCACTCCAGAGGCCTTCCACTACTTCTATGGATTTGCAATTACCATTGTTTGTTAGTCTACCAACAGAAGACCCACAAACACCTTTGGAGAAAATGACACATGACTGCACATTCTCATTGCTTGTACCGTAAACTTTCTCCAATTTGCAAATTAGGCAAATAAAAAACGCCTTCGTCGAAGACTCTCCATTATACTGAGCAACTTGCTTTGTTAGTAGGCAACGTGCCAGTTGTAGGGAGAGCTTGGGAATATGTTGTACATGTACCAAATACAACTGATCATATTTCTCCACAGCACAGTTGCTAAAATGGCGAATTCAAGGAAGATGGGACCAAATGTTAAAATTATCACACAGTTCAAAACAGTACATCCTAAGGAGTCTCAACATGACCAAATATTTTATACTTTAAAACAAAAGAGGCAGCAGATTCTTGGAGACAGACATCTGAAAAACTGCATCTGGAGGACAGATAAACAGCATATGGGTCATAAGCAGAATGCTGTTGCAATATTGTTAATCAAGATAGCTCAGCCTGAAGTTTTTCATCCCTTTTTCCACAGGAACCAGCTAAGAACTATACCATAAAATTTTGATCAAATTAGTTTGGAAATGGACATGGAATTTAGCTGTAATAGCTTGTGTTTGTGCCAAGTATTGCTGCTATAGCACAGTTCTCTTGTTAATGTCTTTAAGCTATGAGCACGCTGCAATTACTCTGCATTGATTTTAAACGCAGACTTAGCGCAGTAACGTCTCCAATTTGTAAGCAAAACATCAGCACTATAAATCAAACTGTTAAAGTCACTGTTTGAGCCAAACATGAGCAAATTAATAGAGAACAAGCATGGAGATCTGTCTTTAGATTTCTACACATTAGATTTGTGGACTTTGGCACCCATTGCTTTGTGTTTTATGTCATCCACATGGCAGAGGAAGAGAATTGCTGAATGACAGTAGCTTTATTGCTGTGTCCCTCACTGTTAGTGCATATACACAGAGCTGAAGATGACTTGCATGTTCTTCCTTCTGCAAGGTTAAGAAGTGCAAACACAGGAGAGCCGTTTTTTTGACAGTACAAGCCTTTCACATGCAGCCTTACAGTGGAAATGGTGTCAGAATCTCCAAACACCGTGCCATGAGAGAATGGCAGAAGAGCAGGATGTTGAATGAGCAAGTGATAATTACTTGATAGAAGATTTTTATTAAATCAATATCTCTGTGTAATGTAACAAAACACTTAATAAAAGCACAGATGCACTGTCAGGGCAATGAAACTAGAGGAATTCATTATATTTAGCAGTTTCTTGCTCAGAAAACTAGAGATACTTTAAGGTTAAACTTGTGATGCATACAATAGCACACACCTAAGAAACAGGCAATGAAGTCAGAAAAAGATTCCAATTAAAATTAGGTTCTGACACTTTGTCATCCACACCTGAGCAAATGTGTCCAGCACTAAATGAAAGGCTTATTTTTAAACCTGCCAGCTTCCAAAATGACACCATGGTTTTAAGAGATGTGCTAGCTTCCTGATTTTTGCGTTATCTGTAACAGAGGAGTCAAAAATTCTCTTGGCTGTGATGTACACAGCTGAAGAGAACCCTAGCACTGCACTGGATCTGCCTGGACACTCCATAGACACTGAAACATCTCAAAGGTGCCTCCGGTGCACTCAAATGTGTGGCAAACATAGCCATGGGTGGGGGCATATGCAGCCACTCAGACAAACCCCTGATCAGAGGGAAGAAAGAAAAGAAAGAAAAAAAGAAAGAAAGTGGAGGGGGGGCGGGGAAAATGCATTTTCTTGTGAGTGTCAGTACCAGAGAAAGAAGCTGTTGTTGCTGCACTCTAACCAGGCAATGACTGCAAGGCACTTAGCTTTCCAATTAATTAGATCCTAACTCTAAATGTAGAAGTAATTGATGTGTCAACACAGACAAATGAAACAACTCTCGACATAAAAGCAAGGACGTTGCCTCTACCCCTCAGCACTGGATGACAGATTCTATGATTTTTTGTAAAGAATTGCGTCAGTGAGAGGCAATGCCACTGCAGCTCAGCAGCTATGTAGTGGCATATTTATTATATAAGGTGCCTCCACATCATTCCACGCTTTCAGCGGGCAACACATCCCTACAAAACTCACCACCTCTTTTCTTCAACTGTAAAAACTCCTTTATCGTGTTTTCAACATGCGGTTCACCTAAGTATTCACTGACACCCTTATCTTCCAAGCGCTATTTGCTTCCTTTTGTCAAACACACTGAGAGACATCAATTCAACACGTAAACTTACAAAGAAAGATGCCTGATCTTCTGTTAAAAGCTCTCTGAAAAATAGCAGCCAACTGCCCCCAGTTAGACTGACGGTCACCAAACAAGACTTAAAGCACTAAGAACTTAACACACACCAGTGTTAACTGCTACTTTCCCTTAATTTCCCTTTTGCCTGGGCATCATCCACTGCCATTTAATCAAATTTCTTAACTACAGTCTTTATAGGGCCAGGGATGTTTTCTTTGCCTTCATTTATAATCACCACTGCAACAGGAGACTTACTGGGTTCTACCAAGCCTTACTGAAGTAATAAAGCTGGCAGAAAGAGGCACAGGGAAGCCAAAGCAGGAGTTAGTTGGGAAGCTTACATAACATCAGAGCAATTCCTCCCTGTATTTTTTTTTAATTCTGTAAACACACACCCACACGTGTGCACATACAAACACAGAGTTAGCAAGCACTAGCAAGAATTGTTGTAAGCCTTTTTGTAATGCTAGTCTTGTTGGGTTTTTTTTCCAATCTAACTAAATTACTGGCTCCAAGGAGGAAGCTTTTGACTAGCTTCTAAAATGCTTGATGGGAAGTTGAAAACTCATTGGCAACCAAGGCATTAAAAACAAAAATACTCCCAAACCCTTCACTAAGCCATGCAGCTGTTACAGGTCACTGTCAACGTGCTGTACAATACTTCAGTTCAGAGTACCTGAGTTCCTACCATTCCACTACCTTGCTCATATATCACTACTAATCTCCCTTTGAAAGAAAAATGTATTAACAAGATACCAGAAATTCAGTAATAACTTGGGGAGGAAAGTTTCATCTAAGTTTAAATGAGGGTTTTAAGAAAGTCAATTAATATTGCTTTATCCATTTAGTCTGTGCAGGCATTAAAGCAAGGCACCATCCAGTCCTTCAGCATTTGAACTATAAATGTTAGCATGCAGGAATGGGAAGGAGCCAGATGGCTCCAGGGATGACAGGCTGGTCAAGGGATATTCCATCTTTCACCTTATCTAGGTCAACAGTTTGAAACAGACTGAAAAAATTCCCAGTTGACAGGAAAGGACCTGTTGGCCCATCCCAGTCCCCATGTTGCTCACAGCAACTGGCAACTTTTCTAACATCTAATCAGCAGCATCAGGGGATGAACAAGGACAGAGATTACCTCAACCAGTTCTCTCTGGAACACCACCAGGATGAGATATACAGGTGTAGGAAGCTTGCTTGATAGAACCCAAATTCCTCCATTCTACATCTAAGGGATACCTGCTTACACTAAGGATAGCAGACAGTTAACTTTGCACTGATTATGAAAGCTTCAGCACAGAGGAACAGAAGGGAATTGCCATTTCAAGGAGATAAAAAAATTAGCTCAGCCCATTCCCCCGGCAACACTGTCTTACTCAAATGTTTTCCGAACTCTAACACACAGCACCCGAAACAGATGAAAGGCTGATTCAAATCAGTTCCAACTTCAGCAAATTCAGAAATTGTATAAAAGCTCGTCCTCCTCTCAAGTTGTTTAAATACCAGGAAACATTACTTTAGCTCTGTGAAACGCTGGCTGAGGACCACCATGCTTCCAGCTTCCATGACTTTGACTCCTCTCTGTGCCTATCTCATATACAGGAGGCATTACACAATGGTTATTACAAACCCTCTGGTTAGAAACCCCTTCTCTGGGCATACATCACAGCAGGCCTAAATGAATATGAATGAGAGCAAATTCTGTAAGAATCCATTTCTACAACACCTAGGGGAAAAGTTCCTTCCTTATCTGCTTCACCACCAGCTTTGAAACACCCCTTGCTGCAGAACTGCCAGTCACAAGTGTCACAACTCTTCAAGCAGCAAAATTGTGGTTTCTGACTTTATCAGAGCACTACAGAGCGGAAAACAAGAGAAAAACAGCAGTGTACCAGAGCTCACTTCTCTAACACACACTGGGCTTAGCTTTGCATGCTTATGGACCCCGTAACTTCCAGATGTCAGGTTCAGCAGCACCCCAAATATGCTAGCTTACTCCCTTCTGCAGGCAAGGATTGGATCAGCCAGCAGCCTGCTTCTGGCTGCATGATTAAATCCAGGCACTGGCTCATCTCAAAGTATTTCAGAGCTACAGAGTAGCTGTCCTAAAGCATCTGCTTTAGATACTGGGCAACTGAGTTCTTTCCTAATAATAGAAAGTCTTCCAGAGAGAGCAGTAACAGGCACATCTTATTTAGCAAAGTATACAGCGAACAGCTCTGGCTTGCAATAAATTTTATCTCCCTGTTAATTCAGGTATAGTCAAAAGTGCACACAACTGGAGACAGCAGTCGAAGCAGCTTATGATACAGCTGAACATATTCAGAAATGTATTTAAAATTTAATCTCTGTTTAGAGACTCACTTCAAGATGCTGCTAACGTGTAAGACAGACAAGCACTACACCTGGCATTCTCCATTTTATACATCTCTAATCTCTACACATCTATCTCTACACATTATCCACTCCATACATCTCTGGTATTCTCTGTACATCTCTATTCCCTGGCATTCTTCTAGTCAGCATGAAAAGTGCTGACTAAGCATTTGCTCCTTTTGTGAAACAGCTTCCAAAAGTAACACGGCACAGATGATGGTCTGTTTAAAAATCAAACTCTGACTCTTGTAGGCTTCTGTAAGAAATTTTGCTGTGTGGGGAGAAGGAAAGAACAAGTTCTATTTTACTGGCCTTACTGTTTGTTTGCATGCAATGGCACCCATGATGGGCAAAGCACTGCTCTAACGCATGACAAAGCGGAACTCTTGCCCCCAAAACCTCCACATGAAACAGGATCTTATTGCACAGAACAACTGAAAAGAATTAAAGTATTTCAAGAGAGTGCTGCAGTTGCTTGATAAAATCTGCTTTGCAGTATATTGCCTTGCTCTCTCCTCCACAGCTAAAACTTGCTCCTCACCATTACAAGCAGGAACAATGCTATTGACCCCCTTAATTCTCTTTTTTGTATTAACTCCCTCACTCTGAATGCCCCTTTCAGCCCTCTCGATAAATGGATCAATGGGAACAGAAGACAGCAAAGTGCTGAGTCATCACTCATCTCCCACTGAGAATACAAGAAGCTGAGCATAATCAGTCACAATCTTAGAAGTCTTCCAGTTGTTACTATAAGAGAAGTTTCTTTCACTTCCAACCTGCTATTAAAATGGCCCAACTACTTGCTTTCCAAATGGACACTTACACTTTTACACTTTACACCCTTTGTTTACAGTAAAAATTAACAGTCAGGTGCCTCTAGAATTCATATTTAAGAACATAAAAACCAATCAAACAGAAAAAAAACCCACAAACAAACAAAAATCCCCACAAACAGAAAACCCACAATGATATTTTGTATTAACTAATATATTCTGGTTTATTCTTCTGTCTTCAATTTTGCCCTAATAAATTTTACTCCTGTTTTCAAGCTTTTCTGCCAGGGCTAATGCTCTGTCTAGCCTTTTGGTTGGTTTTCTTTTCAGCTAGTATTTTAATAATCACATTACTCTGGGATCAAGACCTTAAGGTAACTGGCAAATTAAGGTCACGATATTTGGCAATATTGAAATCTTTCCCTTTCTAACTCCTACAGTGCTACGTTATCATTTGCTGGTAAAATCATCCCATTACTGGTTTCAAACGGAGCTTAAATCTAGTCAAGGAAGGTAACATCAAGAGATGTCTCTTATCTATCCATACAGTGCTAGCACACACTAACAAAAAGAAGTGCTACACAAAGAGAAGGAATTGATTTCGGATCACGAAGGCAGAACACCAAAACGCTAATGCTGTTGAAACAAACAGCACAAAATGACAATTCATTATTTCAAGGGTTTAATAGAAATTGATTTTTTTCATAACTTTGAGAGACTCTTCATTGTTTCATTTAGTCAGAAGACTATGAGCAGGTTCAAACATGAAGCAACCAAACTCCTTTGTTTATAAGGACTCATCTTTCCTGCTCTTTTTCCATTCCCCACATCTCTGTTTACTGAGCACTGTAAGCATTATAACACAAGACATCCTTCTAAAGTTTAAAACCTAACATTTCCAGAACACAAAAAAGTAGAGAGTTGTTCTCTTGGGTGGTCATGTTCAGCTGCTCAGTAATGGGGTAACTAAGAATTCAGAACTGAGGACAAGAATCATAAAGGAAAAAAACAAAATCAGATCCTGGGTAGCTGAAGCAGTGAAAATATGCTGGTTTGCCTCTTATCCAAGGGAAATAAACCCATCATCTGCTAGGATGGTTCATCTCTGCAAGAACATAGTTAAATAAAACATAAAACTTACTTCCACTCAGCAGTCAAAAAGCAAATGTAGACCTGTGCATTTTGTCAGCAGACTGGGTTTTGACAAGAAAAAAAGAACACTAAGAAAACTGTGCTGAGCTCTCCTAATTCAGAACAAGTACTGCAATGAGTAAAGAATTATTCTGTTCCTGAGGCTAGGCTATTTCAAATGCCACTTGTACTCACAATAGGTTTGGGGGCCATGAGAAGCCAGTTGGAGAGAGATCTTACAGCTCCCTCACAGCTGGGCCATGTGCCGGCCAGTTTCTGTAGTTTGGACAAAATGACGAAACATTTTGCTTTTTATATTTGGTTGCTCAAAGACAAGCAATCATCACGTTATGCAGGGAATGACTGAATGAAAAATCCACATTTGTAGGGATAGTTTACATAAACCAGCATAGTAAAAAGTAACTATACCCTAGGACACTAACATAAACAACAGATGTGTTTATGGCAAGTGTTCCCCAATATCACAAACAAATAGTGAGGTCTCCACAGTAGTTGGAGGAGAGCCATTGGAGAGCCAGATGGTTTGAAGAACAGTCCAGAGTTCTCTACTTGAGACTTTTTCAATCAGATGATATTCTTCTAAACACTAATCTGTAGCTAGCAACCCTCTTTTCTTTGTTTTCAAATACAGAGGAAAAGCTGTCCCACCTAAGATGCCTACAATTCTCAGTAGCAGCAAGGTAGCTGAACTGACCATGATGCCATGAAGATTTTTGCCTTTTGTTTTATACCCCTGTTATACCTTTTTACAACTTCTGTATTCCTAGTGCTTTTTGCCTACATTCTTGGACTTGTTTGTCAAGCTAAGAGACAAAATATTTTAGAAGCTTCGTAGCTAGGGATCAGTGTGCCCCAGACCCCAAGGTCCTCTCCAGAACACATTCTGTAAATGAAGATAGAACCATCCAGGGGAAGGTTCCTTGGGGAGGGGGGGCTCACTTGAGCCTCTCATTGGGGAATCTTTGATAGATATGCTAATTAGTAAAACCTATAATGTTATACCCAATGTTGGGGGGGAGGGACAGAGATAGACTTGGCGGGGTGCATCTCGATGCATATGACCTGGATGTGTGCACCCAAGGATCCTTAAAATAAATCCCAAGGTAAAATCCCTTTTCCCCTTCTAACCGTGTCTGACTCTTGATTTTAAGACCAGGAAAAGGCATCAACCACAGCAATCACCAGTGACCCAAGCACTATTCCACCCCATGGATTCCCAGAGTGTCCAGTGGGAAATGAATGAAGAGCCCAAGGTATTCCCCAAAGCATCTTAAACTCTCGAACAAAATGCTATTCTCCCTTCTGTAACCATAGACACTGTTCCATGCTCACCCAAGCCATGCAGAACCGGGCACCAGGAACTTTGACCCAGAGACCAAGCAAGATGATGAATCCCAGCTTGTTCCAGAGTAGGCAAAATGGCACTGATGATCACAGAGAGTTTTGTCTGTTTCCACTGTTTCAGTCAGCCGCTCACTCGAACACCAGCGTGCCCAACATGCCAATCTCAGCTTTGCTCTACCAGTTTCCCCGTCTTCTTTGGCCTAGAAGCTCCCACCTCTTCTACATTTCTTTTCCCTTCCTATACCTTGTGAATTAACTCACCACCTCCAGAATGAATTCCACTCCAGTTTCACCAGCAAATGTCACCCCATCAATCACTCTGCTTGCATATTTTTATCCCTTTACCTGCCTCATTTTCCATGTGTGTAAACTCCCAAAACAGACCCTGCCTTTAACTCTGAACCTACACATAACAATGAACAACGAGACCCATGTCTCTAGGAGTCTCTAGACATTCTACTGACACTTATATTAAGGCACTTTTTTTCTCTAGCTGTGTTACTTGGTCAAATAAAGGTATCATCTCTTCCTACAAACCTCAGCACAATAATAAGAGGACAATAATAATGGTGTCAAAAGCAAGAGCACTGTGTAAGATTCACGTTACCAGCACAAGTTACAGCAGAGAAAATACCTAACTGTGACACCATGTTTGAGACATAGATTGAAGAACAGTCTGCCCACTCGGACGCAATGTGGAATTTAAGAAGGCACAACATAATTACCGGAGCTGGTCTTGGCTAGGAGGCCAGGATTAGCACTCCAACACTTCTGAAAAGTGGCCAGGAAGGCTGTTTCGCCTCTCAACCAAAGGAAATAAAACCATCATCTGCTAGATGGCCCCCAAACACTATTTGAAGCATCATTTTTACAAAGATTTTACAAGTGTCTTTACTGATACACCTGAGTGATATGCAGCATCAGTGCATCCCTTAGCAGTGCACTGGACCAGTATCAACCCAGAAAACCAAGTGCTCTTCCCTGTCTCATAAATAACACACCTTTAGCTACCATAGATTTTCTGTAAATTTTTCAGCCAGTTACAGAGACGTTAAAGGAAATAGTGACCTAATTCTGACACTGTGGTTTCGTAATGTAAAGATAACCTAATTCTTCAGTAGTCCCAAAACTCCTCTCCCTGATAAATGACCTTCTCCCTAAAGTATTTAATATTGCTTTCAGCAATTAGAAGACTGAACAGAATATGCAAACTGGAAATTAAAGAGCCTTGCTTTTCCTTTAGATCAGTTAGGATGATGTGCACAAACACAGAAAAACAGTATGAATTTTATTGATGTGCTGCTCTGCATCCTAAGATATGGGCAATCAGATCTCTTGCTTCAGTGAGTACTGAGATCACAGGTCATGAAGGAAAGTTGCTTTCCTCCACAGTACAACACTATTGCTTTGGCGCCTAGAAGTTCCCTTTCATTTTCCTAACCACCAACAGGTATGGGCTCTAAATAGATCAAGAAAGGTGTTGGTACAACAGTTCCAATTAGAGTTAGCAAAGACAATGCCCAAAGATATTCAGCAAGCAGCAATATGACAGATTCCTACCATATTATTAATCTGATCAAAAATAGTTTACATCATCAATTTAAAATATCTTAGCCCCCAATTCAACAGAAAACTGCACTGAAAAGCAAAAAATAGACAAATCAACCAGGATACAGATTATCTTAGCATGCCTTACCCTTATGCATGGCCTGAAAAAGTGGAAGAGAATAAGACAGGGAATGGTCATGAACTTTTCAGGGAACAGGCTAACTGGATGGATTCATTAACAACAGTTAGTGAAGTAGAGGAGAGCTTCTCTGCAGCATCATGCACATATGGAGAATCGGCCTTCTCAGAGGAATGCCTTTACTTCAGCAAGGAAGTGCAACAGATGAAGCTAAATTTTACCTTCCATCACTCCTGCATTACTATCAGTGCAAGAAAGAAAGGTCTAACTTCTCTTGGAGCAAAATCTTGTAACGAGTACACCACTGCACACAGAATCTTCACATACACACACAACCATGTTGCTATTTGCAAGCATCATTAAAATAATCCAATAATTTAATTTTACTTCTTAAAAACACTAATGCCAATACTAATGAATACTTTATTAAAGTTACAGCAATCTGCCTTTTTTGATTGCTTTCCAGACAAAATGCTTGCTGAGCATTCCCGCTTCACTTCTGCAGTCTTCATCCCTTTTGAAGGCCACATGACAGCCTCATGTTACATCATCTGAAATTCACTGCCAAACCTCAGTGCACTTGCTTTGAGAATTTGTGGCTTCCCAAGACTTCTTTCCAGTGACACCAATTCCATAAACCTTCATGGAGCATAAAAGCAGAAGGGTAAGTCCTCCACCCTGGCCTAAGGACCTCTAACAAAATGGTCACGGAAGCAAGGAAACTGCAAGAACTTAACAAAGTGCCAGGCTTCAGCATGAGGACTTGGGTCAGCTTGGACAGCATGCATTATTGGGAAGCATGCAGAGGAAAACTTCCTTTCATAAGGACAACTAAGTTACTAAGAGCAACAGGATGAAACTTCCAAAGCCCTCCTGGCTAACATATATTAGTATTTTATCAGTGAGCAGCATCCTCACTGAAAGGTACACACTATGTCCTTTTTCTCTCCTTCACAAGTACTCTCCTCTAACAGATGGTCAGTTTCCATGTAGTAATGATCCACTGTAATTAAAAACCCCATTCTCATTAGCCATCCTCCAAGAATACGACAGCTCTGGCTCACTTTTTCTGATGAGTATGTGTTTTGTTTAATGATAAACAGCAGCCAGGAGAATAAAAAATACAGTAAATTTCTACACTGGGGACGAGTGGAGGGGTTGGATTGCAGATTCCTAAAAGACAAAGACCATTCACCAAGGTTGAGAACGCCAAGTTTGAGGGTCAAGACAGACCCTAGTAATCAGCATGTGAAGTTCAGCTGTCTTTTGGAAGGATTCACTGAGTGTAATTCATATTCCCTTCACCTTTCAAGTCCTTTTCTCATTTCAAGTGAAATCAACATTTACAATTAACTGTTCTATTGTGTTCACAGAACATAATTATCACAAACTCTGTTTGCTGTGGAGACACAGATTTACTGCTTCCCCTTCCTGCAATTCCTCTCCTCCTCTCCAGCTAGGAAAGCCAGAGGGCCAACACAGACATATTTTTCAAGAGCCATTACGTTTCCACCAACTCTACAGATCATTTTGGATTCAGTGTCCCTCAGAAAGGAGACCTTGTGGACTATTGACAGTGTCTGTAGAATTACTGACTCGAAAAATCTGTAACACCCAAGAAAGACCATCATCATCTAGAGGTCCTATGGGGAGGAAGAACAGCTTTGCAGACAGGACCTTTAATCAAACCTCTGCAGATATGGTTTCAATTCTTAGTTCTTCCATAAATCACTCTCTAACACTCACCATCTGTAAATATATATGGAGAAGCATTTCCCACTTCAGATCACAAACACACAGCTGCTGGGAGCACCTTTTACTGTCTTTTAACTCAGAATCTCATCAAGCAGAACCTCAGTTGCTGAGTGGTGTCCCTGAGATGGTACTTCTGCATATAACAGCACAGGCAGAGCCCCACCGTGCTCCATGCTAGGTTACCTGCAGGGTCCCAGGAGGAATAGTAGAGCCACAGAGACAGACAGAATAGTACAAGTTAAAGCATCCTCCCAGGACTAATTTCTTGGCTGGCAGGTACATACTATGTACCCAGGTTTAAGATAGGTTTTTTTGTCTCTACAGCTCCTCTATCAATTTTTCACTTACTTCAAACTTCCCACGAGCCTAGCAAAAACCTGACTGCAAGTCAGTAAAAAGCAGGTATTTTCTAGTGCCAGATCTGACTCCTAGATAGAAAACTATAATTACCAAGAAAAAATTATTTCACATGGCAGTGATGACACACAATACCTCTTATAGGGAGCTCTATTTTCCACTTCAAGCAAATAGATTTTCTGTCCTGAGCATCAAAAATTTAAACCACTCATACTCCCCAGTGTTTTGCATTGAGCATGGCTCGTTTCCAAAAGTCAATGTCAAAAAGCAGTAGGGAGGTCCAGTGTTACATTACATCTCAATTTTTTCTGCATCAGTCATGTTTGGTTTGCAGTTTTCAAATACAGTTTTATGTGGCGGTTTTTCTGCTGACTCTGAATCCTGAAGTATCAGCCCTGGGTTTTAGAGACAAACTGAGCTATTTTCTTCTGTCACACTTTCACTAATAGCAATACTTTGGCAGGCAAGTTCTGCTCTACTGTGCAGGGTCTCACTGACTGAACAAAGCCACTGTTTCTGTGAATCAGAAGCAGATCTGCTTCTGAGCTGGAGAAGCACTGAAAGGACAAAAAGTTAAAAGCTCTCCAAGTTACCTCAGTCATAAAATCAATAGATGTGACTATGTGCATCACAGGTGGCCAGCTTAGAACATTTGAGCCACGTAGGGTGTGCAGGTAACACTCATGGGTCAGCCCTATCTGACTACAGGTTTGCCTCATGCAGCAACTAAGCACAGGGACCTGTAAAAAGCTGTTGTCACCTCCCTCTCCTGAATTACTCACAGAAATCCCCTTCCCCAGAGCTCTCCTAAATATGAGGTATGTACCCTGTGGCATTCCATCGCTGAGAATTTTAATGCATGTCTCACAGGGCTGGGAGAGCTGGACACCTGCAAGATACAAATGGCTTCATTACGTGTCACTTTTATACAGCTCTTAGACCACATACAGCATAGCTAATAAAATGTCATCTCATCTGCCTGCCACTTCAGAGGTCATTACAACTACATGAAAAAATAAACAAGGACAAAAAAGCAGAGAGATGATCTAGAGCAGACAGAGGGTCTGACTAGAAGAGAAATACACAGTGCTGATTTCAGGTCTGACGCGTTCTCCTGCATGGCCCTGTTAAGACAGTCAAAGCCTCAGGTGCCTTGTAATCCTCAATAAAGGGCTTTGAAACTTGAAGAAGGAAGGTGTCTTAACACCCCTTGTCCCTATCTTCACCTTGGATTTTTTTAAGTTTCCCTGTCAGGAGCACACGGAAGTATTAGGCTTCTCATTGTAGCAGGATGCTCTGCTTAGAGCAGGGGAAAACGAGCTTAAACATTTTTATTTGCAAAGCTATCAGTGGTGAATGGAGAAAGGGATGCCATGCTGCTTTTGGTGTTGAAGAATGCTGAAACCAGTCAGACTCATCAACCCCAAAGTTAAACACTGTGAGGAAGAAAAACGTACCTGATAAAGTACCTGATAAAGGAACCAAGAAGTGATACTACTTACAACTTAAATAAAGATGCTGAGCTGGCACAGCTGGCCTAGAGACATAGGACTGACAGTCAGTCACTTTATACTGTTAAAATCCATTCCCACTTTTTAACTGTAGAGTGTTGTAACACGCTCCTTCTCCAAGTGTGTGTGTGGAAATTCCTCGCTTGAGTGCGGACGCTCCTCAAGGTTATTCCTCAAGGCTGAGCAAAAGAGGTTTCCCCACAGTCATCAGCATAGGTGAGAAACATCAATCTCTACTTAATAATTAGTTTTACTAGTTTAATATAATTGCTTCAACATTGCTCCAAAAATAGTGCACTATACTAGTAGTTATAGCTACCTATCCTGATTAAGATCTTTTAGTCTGATCATTATAATTATCATAGTAAGTTGAAATAAATAATTTATTTTATATCTATACAGACAGATAAATAGAGATATTTGGGTTGCTATCCTTAATCCTGCAGGACAAAGTTCTATAAAGGTTCAATTACACCTACATAATCCTTTAGGAATAAACTGTTGGCAAAGTCTGGGGCCAAGATTGGTTCCAGCTGCACTAAGACTCCCCTTTGAGAAGGAGTTTAGAAAGCAAGAGGATCCTTTCTGCACCTCGTGACTCAGCAGGAGGGCTTCTTTAATACATTTTGTCTGAAGCTCCCATTCTGCCCGCAACACTGGTGAGTCTTGACTTGATTTATTTATTTGACTTATGCTCAGGAAAGGAAGCAGTAAAAAGTGAATTGCACATAGCCACAAAGTAAACACGGTATCTGCCAGGTCCTTGGGTTCTTCTCACTTTTGACCAGTTTTTGCTTTGGAAAATAAAAAACTACAAGGTTTTTCATCTGGAGCAGAGATAAGATGCTTTCATGCTCTGCCAGTGTATGCCAAACCTATTTGGAAGGCAGCATCACCAGGCATCTTTTTGTGAGCAAATCTATTAAAAGAAAGCTCTGTAAAGAAATTGCCTCAAGGCTCCAATTCAGTGGTAGCTATGGCAGTGTTCCTGCGCTGTTGGCTTGCACTCACTGTGGAAAGTCCCCATGAAGTCATGAATAAACGGAGCTCTTTATGCTTTTGCCATGGGATCACATGGGCATATCAGTCCAAAATGAACAGGAATCTCTTTTACAAAACCCCACTATTCTGAAGATAGAAGAATGGATTCATTTAAGCAGGTCTTCCCAATTCAGTACCTTTGAATAAGAACTGTTAAATAAAAGCTCATGTCATTTGTCAGCTGAAACGTATTTTCTATCTCCGTTGCTATATTTGAGTGACTAGGCTTTGAAAACAACTTCTAAAACTCTCTCCTAATTAACACCTTAAACAGAGATAACTTGGAGTCATGTGACTTAACAGCAACTACGTCAAGTAACAGTTTTTGCTCAATGCCAAGGACATTTTAAATTAAGTCTCCCACTGCATGACAGACAACTCTATTCACAGAAATGAGAAAGAAAAAAAACTAAAACAGTAAAAAATGCTAAAACAAATCCACGTGCCCTGTGAGTCTGCAAATGGAAACATCATTGTCCTTACTCGGGCACAGCAATGCTAAACTGAATATTCAAGCTAAGATCCATCACACTTTGCTTAAGCCATCTACAAAGTAGCAAGGTAGAAGCTCTTGTAATAAATTTTACCTGTCTGATCTGCAGCACCTCCCTCACAACGAGTTCAGCCATAGCCTCCGAATCACCTCCAAAAGGAGCTTTTGGGGAATCTCTCGGGTACAGCATCCATAGCACACACCTCCACAGCATAGATAGATAATTAAGCAAAATGACTCCTCTCCATGGAGCTGGAAAGACAGTGGAGTTTTCCTGATACAAAGAATTCTGTCACAAGCTGTTGAGAGCAAGCTTAACAAATCCTCAGGCAGTAGCATCTGGCCAGTCACTGAATAGAGTACCAGGCATTTTAGAGTTTGAAAACTGGCCATCAACACTCTTCTCTCAGAGAGCTGACTTCAACAGCAGCAAAGCCCAGTCTGTGATGAAACCTTTCAAAAATCCTACTTGTGATTATGATGTTCAGGTTCAGGCCTTCACTTGAAATTGCTGGTTTTCTCAGTTGCCCATTTTGTTGCGTTTTTTTTGCAACTGATGGCTCAGGTATAATTTTCTAAAAATTGATTTCAGATAAGACTATAGAACAAGGCTTGACTTTACAAGAGCTTGCAGAAGTGTTTCAAAATAAAAACTTTACTGAAAACAATAGTCTATTAAAAAGGCATTTTTAATGGGCTCGACTATTGCCAAGAGCTCAAAACCAATTCCAGTTCATGACCAAGAGTACTCAGTCTTTCTCCAGTGCCCACTGTTTCACCCTGGAGAACCAAAAGTATTTGTAACCTCTTCCTCCTTCTCCTTCCTGGAGTGCCAGGCAAAAGGCTGCCTCTGCTCTACCTCAAGGAACTGAGCTGTGACCTATCATTAGCACAATCTCAAACTCAATCCTGTGTAATGTCATGTTCTCTATCAGGGTTTCTTAACCATTTCTAGATTAATAATCCTTCAGAGAAAAACTAATTTAGGGTCCATCCAACACAGTGATGACACTGTCATGTCTCTGTGGCAAACTCTTGCGCTCCCAGTGTTTTCCTTTCAAGCATATGCTCCTGAATCTTTACACGGCCTTTTGTTTCAGCACAGCAGTGCTCATTTCAGGCCTAAGACAGATCTTAAATCTATACAGTCTATATAATCCTAGGCAGACATAATTCAATAAGCCTATTTTTCCTTTTCATGCTACTGGGTTTGAACATTTTCTTTGCTAAACCTGCCCACAACACATCCTATAACACCAAAAACCTTGAGCTGACTACCCATAAAATATATTGCGTCAATGACCAGACATAAATCTGCGCTGATGCTGCAGCAAAAAGAGCCACTGCTGAAATGAATGTCACATCAGGTTGTGGTCTCAGAAGAATAGACAGAAGAAGAGACACTATAGGGCAGAAACAATAAAGGACGAAGCCTTCCTCTATCCCCCAAGCTGCTATGAAGCAAAAAATTAGGCCAGAGACTGTCATTAAAGCAGTATTGTAATTACAGCTTCTAGAACCCTTTACCAGTAAGTTGAGGACAGATAAAAGTTTCTTTAGAAGGTGCCGAGCTTCTTTCAACAGAAAACAGAAAAACATCTCTCAATCATCCACTCAAAAATGTGAAGTCACGTCAGAGAACTGTGTGCATACAGGCACAGTGCTATCAGATTTATAAAAGCGGTGCCTCACACAAGTGCAAATGAACCCTCTCAGCTTTGTCTGGTGGAGGCTGGGAAAGAAAGCAAGTAAGCCAGCAGCTGTTATTCCTCAGAAACCTGATCATAACCTCATCAGGATCTTTGCTTCCCCACTCAGTTACTCAAATTCCAAACCACTACACTGAACCACAAAAGAGCAGATATGACATTAGTACCAGCAAGGCTGGGCATGGAGAACAGATCAGTAGGTGTCCAGCTGAACTTTGGGTAGAAACAAATTGTGTGCTGTGGATCCTAGGAAAAGAAAGAAAGGAGGAAAGAGACTGTGGGAATACAGGGGAAGAAAGTAAGGATGCCTTTATCCTCTAATTTCCCCTCATACTTCTTTATGAAGCACACAGCAAAGCTTTAGAAGACAAAAATACTTCTATGTCTATATTCCCACAAGTAAGCAGAATTACAATAGTGTTGTTTCCCTCCTTTCACATTAATTTTATGCACATGTCTCTTAACCATGTTTGTTGAAGAACTCTTCGTAGATCCAGAGTCAGGATCTCCTAATTGCAGTAGTAAGAGTTCTTGAATAAGGAAACAGAAACCATCCAGACCCAAACAAGAAATTCTTCCTTCTTTCTGCTCTGGCTGCTCTCCCCTATCCTCCTGAAATGCTGTGATGCTATCTGTTTCTTCATGTTCCTGAGAGTCTCCCAAGATACAGGAACTGGGAGAGCCAATACCTACGCAGAGTTATACACAGAACCATAGAACGAGGTGGGACACCACCGTCAGGGATGCAGCAGATAAGGACAGCCTTGAGGAAGAACAAATCTTTTCCCACTTTTTGCATGTCACCTCCCGAGATTAAAAAAATAAAAGGGGGGGGGGGAATGCTGCAAAGAAATAGAAAGAAATAGTAGTTTCATGAGAAACACATTTCATGGTGGGAAGCACAGAGCAAAAAAAATCACTGCTTAAGAACCAGAAAAATTAGAAAGAAGCAACAATTTAAACATCAGTGACATTTCTGATAATGTGTCTAATGGCACAGCACAGAAGAAAATTAATCCTTAACTTTCTAATTTGGATTTATGGGAGAAGTATAATTCAGTGGATCTCCAGTGTGTAACATACAGGGAGTATTTCAGCTTTCCAGAAGCATGTGCTGCTTCAATCAGGATATGTCATTGGAGTAGGTTGGGGAGTACTCATTAAATCACTTGTTTATTATTCACACTACAGGAATGTGAGTTCTATTGGTAAAATGAATCAATCAGAGAGCAAAGAGCTATTCTCTGGAGTCTGCATTAATCAGCCCGACAAGCTGTCACTAAGGATTGGGTCAGGCTCATAACATAGCATCCAACCAGTGGGGAAAAAAATCCCCGAGACGGCTGAAACAGGGAACAGTTCACCCATTTAAAGCTGTCCCCAGAGGCTTGTGTCAACCATTTATTACTGCTCACACACAGCTGCAGAAGCTTTTAAGTGAGAAACCTGCATTCTCGGACGTTCCAGAACTGCGTGGAAACATGCTTGATCCCAGCTAGTTCTGGGAGGACAAGCAAGATGAAGTATCCTGAAAGAAATACTGCTGGGCTTTAATACAGCCCTCTGAAGAAAATGCATTCATGAACCTGGAAAAGGCCTAAAACTAGGACACATGTCAGAACAGATACACTGTTGGGAAACACTCAGAGCTGTCATGCAGTCTGCACTTCAATAAAACGTTTTTTAAAAAAACTACTATTTTTACAGACTATTTTTCATACAAGCACAATGTTTTCAAGGTTTAGCTGTTGCCCAGACTCCCTCAATGTAAGACTAAAATATAAAGTATCATTTAAAAAAATGAGAATGCACCAAAAAATATAGCTTTTTGGTTTTTTTAAAAAACCCAAACGAAAGAAAAACCCACAACCATTAACCTGCCCCACTCCCTGCCCTGCTGGTAAAACTCATGAACCCCTAAAATCTCATTATTCAGAGGTATACACTCTGTTAACAAGAATAAACATAACAGAGAATACAAGCACTAGCCAGGCTGCAGGAGCCCTAAAAACAGACCAGAAATGTGGAACAAAAAAAAAGCACTCAGCAGTTCTGGTAATACTGTGAAGCCGTGTAACACATATAGCAACGCATAAAATCAATACACCATACCAGAGGACACAATCACACACTGTGGTCACTTGGATGGAGGAGTGATAAGATCAATGTTTCTGTTCTTGTCAGCACTTGCACCAGCTGCACCTTCAAGCTGGACGGAGTTTAAAACTGAGCATGACCTACAGGGCCAGAGCTGCAGGATGGGCTACAAAAGTTGCTGAATAGCTCAAAGAAGGAGAAGTGGTTTAGCTGAAGTGTACTTCAGGGAAGGCTGCCAGGGAAGGCAGTCCGGAGGGAAAAACAATAAAAGGATGAGTGTCTAATTGCAGCGATGTAATATGAGTGCAAATGCTCAGAAGTGGGGAAGAAAATCTTTCTGTCCTCACAACAGAGCTTCTCCATCTCACTGAACTCTGTATGGAGCGCTGTGCATGCTGCTGCTCCACACTTGATGTTAAAAGCTATGCCACAGAACAACAGAAATATTAGTGCAAGCATTTAAATACAGCCTCAGGCAGCATTGGCAAGACTGTATCCTGCAGATCAAGAGATGTGATTATTCCACTCTATCCAGCACTTGTTAGACCACACTTGGACTACTGTATCCAGGCTTGGTCATCCCAGCTCAAGAAATTGAAGACCATCCTGCATTGTTCCACCAAGACAAAGAACGAGCACAGGTCGCTTCAGAGAAAGTTTTGGCATGTCTGTAAGAAAAACTGAGAACAAACTGAATGAATTGAAAACAAACATTGGAATAGATTACCAAGAGAAATGGTGGCATTCCTCTTGCTATAAATACTCAGTGCTGAGCTTGATAGGACCCTGGGTAACACAAACTAAGGATTTCCCTTCAACAGAAGGTTGGACCAGATGTTCTCTAGAGGTTCCTACCAACCTAGAGCTTTTTCTATGATTCTGTGATCTAAATATATGTTATGCTATATGCACTTCTAAATACTACTTTTTCAGTAAACTCATTTTAAAATAGAATTTCTCAGATTTTTCTTCCCATTCCAGCAATAATAAAAAAAAATTAATGACAAGACAAATGGAGGACTGTTCACTGTTTTTCAGAATTACTGTCAGCATCTATTGAAATTAGCAAGCACAAGACTTAAAAGGAAATTCACAGAATACTTAATTAAACAAATGGACTTTCTGCCAGAGAATTTTGGATAAATGGCTGAAAGGAGTCCCATGAATTCATTCAATTCCTTTAGTGTCTATTAAGCATTTTTTACCATCCACTTAAAAAGACAAGATACACAAACTTTTGGTCTGATCCAGTACATCCAATTTTGCATTTGAGTCTCCTGAATGGGAGATAAATCAAAATAGCAGAAGTCAAACGTAGCAGCATTAAATTGTAACTTCACTATGGTTTATTTGGATCATGAATTTAAATACTCAAAGCAGAACCATGGAAACCCTACCACTAATAAGGTGAACCTTACCACTAATACCTAGTAAATCATGAAGCACAACAATTATTTATTTCAATTAAGCCATAAATGGAAGAACAGACTAAGAGACAAAACAAGAAGAAAATCCAGCAACAGTATCAGGTTCCACTTCTACCTAAAAGCAGAAAGACAAACTCAAATTTCCAAAGAAACTGGGATTCCAACCTGCCAAAGTAACAGATAGCTCTATCACACCAAGATCATACATCATAGCCACCTCCACAGGCGTATTCTATTAAGAAAAAAGAGCCTAAACAAACACAAAAATAAACTGGGAGCAAATCTAACTCCGTATTTTAAACTGCATTTTAAACTGCATTTTAAACTGCACCCTGTAAGACACAAAACCAGTGCTGCACTGAAAGACACCCCAGCACCTTCCCAGATGCCAAAAGTGCAAGGAAAGATCCCACCTGAGAGTTTCCTCTACGTTCCACATGCTGAAAAAGCTGTTAGCACAAACATCGCTCAGACAGTAAAAGACTCACGTATGGCGTGAGGGGCTATGGAAAGTAGGAAGAATTGTTACTGTCAGCCATGCAACAACTCCACCTTCTGTAAGTGTTAAATCCAATGCTGGTTTATTTGTTCATTAATTATGGAATATACTTCATTCTCTGGTTTGAAGTCATAAAAAAAATATTACAATGTAATCAATAAAGAGATATGTCCCACAGCCAAGTCTTCACCTTGACTGTCATCTGTTGGATGACAATCTCAAGAAGAGACCTCCAGTTAATTCCGTGACACTTCGCAGGTTGCTGGGGAGGTTTAGGGTTCATGTTGTGTTATGAGAAAACTTCCACTCCTCTACGTACTTCTGGATGTCAGTGGCATGATGCCAGACCTCTAGAGTACACAGCCAAATAAAAGGATGCTGTACTGGTCCTAAACCTGTTGTGCCTGCAGACAACACTGCACAAGCATGTGGAGTTCTGAGGTGGCTTGGCTCTGAAGTCTCTCACAAGGCACACAGCATGTAACAGATGGTCTGTTGCTTAAGACACTTACCAGGGGCTTCAGGGATCCAGATTCAATTTCAGTTTAACTTTGTACAAGTCTCTTAGAAGGACACATCTACACCATGGATATAGACAGATTTAAGCTGTCTCTGCCCAAGTTAATCTGGCAATGAAAGTGCAGGAAGACTGCTGCAGAGACACCTGAGCTCGAGGGAAGTGATCGGCAGGATTTCTGAGCTTGTGGCCACTGCCATGAAGATCTCAACACAAGCCTCTCTGTGCTGAACTCTGCTGCATGTGGACTTCTATAGTGGTTTTGGCTGGGATAAAGCTAGTTTTCTTCCTAATAGCTGGTACAGTGCTGTGTTTTGGATTTAGTGTAAGAATAACATTGATAACACAGAATCACAGAATGCCTTGGGTTGGAAGGGACCTTAAAGATCATCTAATTCCAGTCACACTCCCATGGGCAGGGAACCTTCCACTAGACCAGGCTGCTCAAAGCCCCATCCAACCTGACCTTGAACATCTCCAGGGATGGGGAATCCACAACTTCCCTGGGCAATCTGTGCCACTGCCTCACCTGTTGCTGAGCAGTGCTTACCTTGAGTCAAGGACTCTTCAGTGTCTCATGTTCAGCTAGCAAGGAGGTGGAGAAGAAGCTAGGGAGGGAACGTGGGCAGGACTGGCCAAAGGGATATTCCCTACCATAGAATGTCATGCTCAGTACATAAACTGCAGGGAGTCAGCCAGGAGCCACCAATTGCTGCTCAGGGATGAGCTGGCTGGGATCATCAGTCAGTGGGTGTGTATTGTGCATCACTTGGGGGTTTGGGGATTTCATTTATATCTCTCTCCCTTTGTTATTTCCCTTTTAATTGCAATTATCATTATGTTGTTATTGTTATTATTATATTTTATTTCTATTATTAAACTGCTTTCACCTCAACCTATTTAATTTTTTCGTGATTCTCCTCCCCATCACACTGGGGTGGAGGGGCGGGGAAACGAGCAAGTGGCTGTGTCAAGGTACTGCTAGGGTTAAACCATGACAACTTGCTAGTTCTGGTCTCTAATGACTCTCAGCCCTCTACCCTATGCTCCAATGCAGACATTCTCTTTGTTTTGGTGTCTCAGCTTTCCATCTGTAGCAGGAAGATAAAAGCACGGCCCATACTTACAGGGTGTCAAGAGGATAAATACATTAAGTGGTCATAAGGCACTCTGGGATTATAGCAACAGATGTAATATCAAATCCTTAAAGCAGTGAAAATGGAGAAGACTGGGCAACTGAAACTCTAAGGAAAGAGCAATTGAGAACATGAAGTTTATTTTTTTCTAATTTAACTGTGTCTCTGCATCCAGAGGACATTGCAAAAGAAAACGGGAAACTTTGGAACACAGAAATTGCTTGATGAAAGGGAAAATGTGGGGGATGGGCATAGAAGTAAAGGATAATGAGATTCTTCACCATCAATTCAGTTTAAAACTACTATGAAATGAGACAAAAAGAGATGTTTACATTTCTGAATTACAATCTATTCATAGACACCTCTCTTACCTGCTTAAGAGCATAACTAGTTGGAAACTCTCCAAGGCAATACAGAGGAAGAAAGGAGTCTTGTGAAGAATCCATGCTTCGTGACACAGCTACTAACAAAATGTAAGTATTCAGCAGCACCATTTAAAACAAAGTGTGCTTAATACATCAATTAAGAAGCCTAAAAGAACAAACCTCTGATTCAGAAGTAGTCCCTCTAGTAACTTCCAATTCTCTAAGACAGCAAATTAGGTGAGGAAATTTGATTGACTAGTACAATGCAAATTCTTTTCCCTCTGCTTCATTTTTGCACTGCTTCATTTTTGCATCATTTCAGCCTCCGTGATTGTACGTTGTGGTATAGAGACACAACTATATATGATGGAATTACTCAAAGTTAACTGCTTCCACTGTTAACCATTTCATACATTACTTACAGAGTAAACTGCATGGTTTAAGTTAACATGCTTTGCAGCACATCCACAACATGGGAGAAATGTGCACACAAGCAACTAATGCACCTCCTCTTAATGACTGGTAATTTGTTAAGCTGATGAACCTGTTCATAATCTTATCTTCATCCACAGCCCATTACTGTCTTGCCTCAGTCTTCTTCATGATAAAAAAAAAAAATTAAAACATTAAACCCTTCTTATTTCAGTAAAAAAAAAGTACTTATCAGTCACAACTCAATACAGTGTTAGAAATTAATAATTCTGTAACAGATGATTAGCATACCAGTTTCTGCTGGTTTATATTCCTTGCTGCAACTCTCAATACATGTCATACACTTTTAAAAATCAACAATAATGTAATCATTTCCTACTGCAGACCTATAATTTGTACCTACAGCAGCAGAAATTGTACCAAAATGCACATAAAACAGAAGTATGGGGAAATCCACAAAAGAAGTAAAAAAGATACAAATTCAGTCTCTGATGCTTTGTGACTTGCCAGTGTTGTATGGGAAGAAAGACATGTAGAGACTAGTTCAATGTATTTTCAAAACTATCCCTGCTGCATTGATTACAAACAGTACAAGGTGTTTTCATTCAGGAGAGTCAGAAGACAGGACTAACAAAAGGAGCTTGAAATGAGGACCAAACAGATTCAACAGAATCCACGGGTACAGAGTTCTCTCCCTACTAAAACAAGCAATATTTTTAAACATTACTAATTCTTTTGATTCTGAAAAGTTAATTCTCATCTCCTACATTTAACAACAAAAACATAGCAAACACAAGGAAGCAAAGAAAGAAATAAAAGAAATGGCAAACTAGTCTTCCTGTGCTTCAGCTTCCATCCCTTTCCAAAGGGTAACCCTCAGCTCTGTTCCCAGACAGCACAAAGGTTCTGGGTGAGAGAGAAGAGACCCAGCATGATAACTGCATAACCAAACACTTAAAGATGGGTTTGGATTGGTTACTAAGACTGTAGGGACTTGGCTGTGACTTGATTAAGGACAACAACAAACAGTGACTGGGTGTTCTGTAACCCTGTGCAGAACCTAGCTCTAGGTGTGTTACTTGAGCAGTGATAAAGCCATTGGCCAGGGCACCAAGTTTTGAGAGACAGTACTGAAGATGAGCTGTAGATGACTTTTAAAATTCAAACTGGCAGCAAGTCCCACAAATATTCCCAATCCTTGCTATACTGGATGCAGTAGTTAAATGAAGGCGGCTGGATAGCCACGTGAATTTTGGCCTAGCTCATTAAAGGCAGCAGGAAAGAACAGTCATTCCAGTCAAATTTCCAAACAACTGGAAGTTCAATTATCTCTGCTGAATAAATTCAGCAATTTAAGTTGCTCCTAAGCAGTAAGGGACCAAGCTAAATGGAGATCTGAGTTGATTTAAAGCTAATTTGTGTCAGAAAGTTCTGAAATGGCTTTCAGTTCAGTGTCTGCAGTCATTTCTGTAAAGTGGTATTTATTATCTCACATTAAGTTTTATGTGAAAAGTCTCCAACAAGTTCAGCAAACATTCACCATCTAATAACACACCTTCAGCCATATGAGATCCCTTCCCTTTGTTTGAGAAGTGTGGTTTGTTTATTTCTGCAAGATATTTAAAGCAAAGCACAACATAAACAGCAGAATTCTTCCTTTTGTTAACAGTTTTCATAAGTTGCTGAAAAGCTGGGTAACTTTACAAGTTATAAACACAGAGGAGCTATAGTATTCCATAATATCGGTGGTGACTTGGCTACCGATTAGGAACATCCCAACTATGTGTACAGCAAAACCCCAATAAACCACACTTTACTTTCCAGAAACTGGAATGCATCCTCCCATCTTTTCTACCCAGGTCTTGTTCTGTGTCAGCAGCGTTTAAATAAACAAATTAGGTGCCTCCTTGGACAGCCAGATAATGGAGTTACAAGCTCATCCTCTACTCACATGAGAAAGATTATACCCCTTTGGATGGGCCTCTTGCACACCTACTTACCTGGGGGGTAGCAGGAGCAGACAAAAAGGGACCCTGCTAACCAAGGCCCTACCAAGTGGCTTACTGAAATGGGTCTAGGAATGCAGAATCAAGTAGGAAATATCACAGTTATTATGCTTATTCAAAACTGACTATAATTGTACCCCATGATTAAAGCCATTGCTCTATGAAAATTTGATACATCCTTTTTTTAAGGTTAGGGGAGTTGAGACATAGAAGGCTGAAGAAATTTGTTTAATGTCATGCAGCCAAAGGATATGAGGAACAGAACCTGACTCATACATTTAAAGATTTAACTCTGGGAGTACAAGGGTGCAAGGAGAACTGGAGGGGAGGAATTTGTTTTTCAACTTGAAATTCTTATTCTGCTTCTCACCTTCAATGACCATAAACCTCCTCATGTACAAATGAACAAACTGTCCAGCAGGCCACATTATAGCATTTGTGTACAAGTCTGCTTGAGTGATGAATCAACTCGTTGTTTATCCAAAATAACAGACACAAATGGCTCTCACACCTACCTACAGCTAGAATTAAAATGCTTCCACACTGAAGGAAAACCAAAATAATTTTAAAATCCCCCACACCTAAAAAAAACCCCAAAACAACCTAAATAAAATATAGTGTTAGCAAAGAGTAGTTAGTGAGAGGAACACTGCAAAAAATGCTGTATCTCATGTCTTCCCTATCATGTTGAAACAGCTTAGACCCTAAAACGAGTTATGGGGCCCTCACCACCTGAATTAACCAGTGTAACTCAGCTCTCAAGCAAACCTCAATATTTTAAATTAAAACTAGTCTCAGGTCTCCAATAATGTTTGAATATTATTCTGTAATGTCATCATGCTGTTACAAATGGACTTCATTTACATCCCATTCATTAGGACACCACACTGTTTGAACTCAGTATTACCATTCCTTCTCCCAGCCAAAACATTGTCATGCTAAAACGTTTGTCTAATAGTTCTCCCCCACCGAGCTGCATGTTTCCATAGGGACACCAACAGTGCTATACCATTTGGAGAGGAAACTAAAACTAATAGCTGGGATCTTTTCACAGCTTCTCAAATCCCTAAGAGAAAAAAAGAATTCTCCTGCTAATGTCACTGAAAACATTAGCTTTTCCAGAATTCACTGTCTTGTTGGTTTCTTTTGCGTTTTTTGTGGAGTTTTTGATGTGCGGTTTTTATGGATTGGGGGGAGGGGTTGTTTGTTTGGGATTTTTCTGTTTGCTTTTGGTTGGTTGGTTGTTTTTGGATAGTCTTATTTTCACAGGATTGTACCGCAACTGTCACCACACTTATGTCATCAGAGTGAAAATACAACAGAAGTAAATATCACTATTATGTCAAGAGACAAGCATCCCAGGGTCACTCACTGTCTCTCCTTGTCATTATCCCCTGTGTCAGAAAATGGGGAATATCAGATAATGCAGCCAGCAGGAGGGCAACAAAGAGACAGAAATTTAATGTGTTTCCTTTCCAAAGCTGTTTGTCATTAGCAATTTTGTTCTCATATAAGGGACAAACTGTCCACCCCTTTTAAACCTCAGAGATTAATTTTCAGTTATTTGTAGGGACAAAGTCTCTTCACATGATTTAACTGTCTGTCCAACAGGTTCAGTTAGGCATTAAAGCTTTGTACTTCAAACTAAACAGTGCACTATATTATTTATTCCAGTTTGGCATAAATAAGTATGGCTTACCTTATGTAAACCATTCTGAAGTTGTTAGCTGCTTTACACTACCAAGAGCTCTGACAGCAGCCAGACCCAGAGAATGGACATGCTCCCTCTCTGTTAGTCTGATCTGAGACTTTAGTAAAAGTGACCTGAATGGCTGCTGTACTACTGTCTTTATGCTCATTGATAAACACACAATATTGGTTGTGATCTACAGAAAAAAAATATTAATTACTCCTGCTATATATTAAATTGCACTAATAATTAAGGCAGAAAAATATTCTCCAGGAACAATAGTCTTTATCCATTATTGAATAACAGAGCATCAGTGAAAAATTTGCTGCATTTGACTTTTTGCTGCTCCTGCTGGACCAACAAGCTTCCAGCCCATCGTTTTCTCTTCTAGACTTGCGTTTCAGTAAAAGGAAAACGCTCCCAACCTAGTACAAAATTTACTTTGGAAGTAAATATTAAATAACTGGATTTGTAAATTCGGCTCCATTTAAATTAGATAAATTATAACTTCTGCTTATAACTTCTGCTTTTAATTATAACATTAATATACAGGTATTATTCTTATCAGATTTTTTTTAATAGTTTAAAATTAAACAGTTTAACAAATAAACCCCATTAAGGATTTCCTTGACTATGCTTAGCTTTTCCTTAGCTCTTCTTGAAACACAGAAGATCAGACTTAATAACCTTGCTATATACTCCCCTAATTAAATGCATTTTATATTAAAATTAAGCAACAGTAAAAACTATCAAGATGTCTATTATGAATGCTTCACTGTATGCAGTCTCATTAACCTAAGTTAAATTAACAGAACAAGCCAAAATGTAACCACGACCACTGAGTGCTTGCAAAGTTCCCTAGTGAATCTTTGATAACTTATTCCAGTCACTTCAAAATTTCCCTTTTAAGACCATATGAAATTCTCACTTCATGAGTCAATTTTTTTAAAATATTCATGTTTCATAGAATTTCCTTTTTATAACCAGTAATATTTTCTGATACATTTTGTGAAAATAATTATTGTAATCCTTTTCTCTAATAACAATGAAGTGAAATCTACCATAGAAAGACATATACCCTAATGTTTCTATTTGGTGATTACCTTCCTTGACAATTTAGCTGCTATCTGTAGAAGCAAAAATCAATACTTTATTTCTTCTGCAGAGCGATATCAGCTACTTTGCAATCTCTGCATGTTTGCACATAAATATTCTTGAAGGCAAACTAAATCAATTAACATTTGTAGTTGTCCGGTCCCTTTGCAAAACATATTATGCACTTAGGATGAATTCAGTGTAAATCATCATCCTAGCCACACAATTAAATACTATAAGCTTCCTTAACCCTCAGCTCAGACTTTCCTAATCTCTAAAAGAAAGCAATGCCAGATGGCCATGAACAACTGTTAAGAATCAGAGGGGCACAGAGAAATACCTGAAGCTCTTAGTAATTCGGTGGAGAAACACCTTCTGTTCCAACTTAACGCTAGGCCCCACTGAGATAAATTTGCTTTGCACAACTCATGGGTGATCCTTCCAGGTTAACTGATACACATGCTACTAATTTTCAAAAGCTGTATTTTGTTGTCATGAACTGAATTCACAGACACTGAATTTTTGCTACAACTCTTGGTTGCAGTTATCACAGTGACAGCGTGTTGGCTACAAAGCGCAGAGAGAATCAACTGACCACTGCACTTCTCCATCACCCTAAAACAGATAATTGTGTAAAAGTATCTATGGATACACATTAAAATATGTAAAATACATTGTATGTAAAAATAATGTCTGCAAAATAGAATATTCATCTATAATTAGTTGTCAAATCTGTGTGAGTTGGCTGCAAGGCTGCAAGAGTAGTAGAGCTCATTGGCCCATGAGGCACAGACTAAGCCCCAGTCGCTTTCTCTGCCTTAAGAAGAAATAGCGGAAAAAGGTTCCTCTTCTCCTAGAGAGGAACATTCTCCTTTGAGCCAACACTAAGAATCATTCAAGACAATTGTGCCCAGTGTGCTGGGATGCCAAGGGGCACCTCCTGTTTTCATTTTCAGAGGAAGCATCTCACAAGCACCATTTTATATGGTAACAGTGTGGAAGTGGTCTCCTCACCTCTGAAGAGCAGGAGCCTCAGTCTGCTTTAAATTACAGCTCAGGAAGTTTCATATTTAAAAATGAAGCTTCTCTCTTTAAAAATAAGTCACCTTGCATTACAAAAGATGATAGTCACTGCTCAAGAGCAGGCCACAGCTTCACGTTTTTGGACTTGGGTTTCTTAACAGAAATTCAGAAGGAAGCAGTGAGAACAGGCAAACCTGGGAATGGAAAAAGCAGGTTAAGAAGAAAGATAGGGCTGAAATAGCAGGGAGAGCTTCAGGACAGGGCAGGGCAGGAGCGAAGGGCACTGGCAGAGCTGTGTGGGGAGTCCACAGCTGGGCCAGCAGGAGAGTTCAGGGCAGGAGTGAGAGATGC
This sequence comes from Corvus hawaiiensis, assembly GCF_020740725.1. NCBI lineage: Eukaryota > Metazoa > Chordata > Aves > Passeriformes > Corvidae > Corvus > Corvus hawaiiensis. Next base: position 32,671,802 of record NC_063214.1, read on the forward strand.
TCTGGGTGCACAGCATCAGCAAGGAGCACACACAGAGACAAACATTCAAAACCTCTCAGAGAGTCATGGTGGAACTATTGTAGGTTCCAGATATGAAGCCAGATGTGGCAAACTACAGAATACATACAGTGTGGTGTGCCTCATTCTAGCTGCATTTCCATGAGTAAAAGGATAATGTTATTCATTTGAAGGTCTCAAACAATAAAATAGCCTAGTTAAAAAAAAAAGAATATAGCAAAACTGGAAGAATGCATGGGAACATCATTCTGGCTCGCAAAATTGACTATAAGACAGCTACAGCGAAGAAGGGGGGACTTCTGAGCAATTTAAACCAGGCTGAAGGATCAGGTCTGTTGTAAACTACTTTGAAAAGTACCTGACATCTTGCATTTAGCATTTTTCAATAATCGCTCAGATTCACCAGGCCAGAGTATCATTTTCATTCTGAATAGCACAGTTCACACACAAAAACCCCATTTTTAGAGTATAAGATAGAGATGTGGTGACAAAGTTTAGTAACAGAAAGAAAAGTAATATAAGCCTCACAACAGAAGACAGGGTAAGGAGAGTGTGAAGGGGATTAAGAGGTAAGAGTAAGACCTGAAGCAGCATGGGACACTAGAGAACTGTTCCAGATGGTAGGCTAGTTTTAACCTAAGCAGCAGTGTGTTTGTATAAAAGTCCAGTGGGAGCTGAGCAGACAGAGATGAGCACACAGATGAAGTCTGAAATGTTTTTGCAAGTTCAAGGAATGGAAAAAATGGACTCTGAGGGTCTGATGCAGAGTCAAGAAAATTGCTGCTTGGGAAGAAGAAAAAAGTCAAGGAAAGATGTTCCATCTAAGGAGGTGAGGAGTAAGAGACACCTACACAACTGATCACAGAGGACACGAGTAATGAGACCAGATAAAAGCTTTTCCAAAAGTCACCACATACAGATATGGAAAAAAAAAATAGTTCAAGGTGTCAAAGTCATGCAGCATTGGGACAAATAGCCAGTTTGATATAAATATGGTATGTTTAAAATTATTTATTCCAAAAATACTTATGGCAACTTTCTAGTAGGGTTTGTGTAGCGAAAAAGAAAAAAAAATAAAATTGTAAGTGAACTTTGATCAGATGTTCTTCAGTGATCAGTTCTATCTTTCTATTTCAGTAAGATGCCCACAAGTTCAGTAACTGGAGCAGTACTGTCTATTGCTGATAAAAGCTCACTGTTGCGTGAGCGCTTCAACACTGTACCAAATCTCCCATTAACTCTTGCTCTTAGAGGTTATTTCAGTAAGTGGGTCAAGATAAACAGAGAACCTGCTAGTAAGGCTCCTAATTTGATTAATGATATCTATACACCAGAGGTAGCTATTTGAACTAGACTGCTAATGCCCCTTTTTCCAAAATAAATCCCAGGATGGTGTTTTCATTTATTTATGAAGCTTACTGTATGTTTCTGGATCACAACCATGAATGGTTTTGTTCACGTGCCCAAGCTTTGTAACCACCAGGAAAGCAGTGACCTTTGCTTTCAAACTAAGCAAACCATTTCATATTGGGTTATATTCATGCATACTCAGTATCTCAATTAGCCTGTGACTTCCTTACAAATACTGTACTGAAGGATGCTTAGCTGGCAGATGAGTTAACTTTTCCTCCCTCCCTTGTACGTGACAATACTTTGCCCAAAGTAGCCATTACGCCTTTAACTTGCTTGCTGAGGCATTCATTGTTACAACTCCTCACGCCTCTTGGCTGATGGAGGAAAATCAATTTTGATCCCTGAGAAGCAAGTGCAAGTCTCCAACTTCACACACCAATGTGTACAATTGCAGCTGCAACTGAATCCAGATTAATTCACCATTCCAGGCATTTCACATTTATGCTGAGACCTTAAGAGGTTAGAACATACACGATATATACTGGTTTTAATTGGAGAAATGGGACAAAACTTCCTTCAAATGAAAAAGCAGTTTGTCAAATGAAGTTTACACAAAGCCAATGAGATTTATGGTGACAATGAAAATATACTTAAAAATTAACCTGCAGCTTTTGCAACACAAGTATTACAACAGAATGCAAAAATCCAGCCACTGCAGGATTTTAATGCTACAATAATTCTGGTCTTCCTTAAAGGGCAACAATTCTGCCCTTTCTTAGATAACCCAGTTCAAAGCACATTAGAACAGCAAGTCTGAGCAATTAGAAGCCAAGCTACAGTAACCAGGTAGCAATAAAGATATAGAAAGCATGTGCATTTCCCAACAGACACAAGTTTAACACTGAAAATATTCCAAGCAGGTATGAGAGGGAGGGGAGGAGAGAACTTACTGTACTGCTTCAAAGATGCACCATATACATAATGCAGCAGTACAGGATACACTAACAGATGAAGGCAACTGAAAAGGCAGTACTCACCCAAAATATTAAATTGAAAAGGAACATCATGTATTTCAAACAACACAGGCAGCCTCTTGCCATGTTGCACTTCTTAAATTCTAAAAGGAAAACAAAGGATAGATCCAGGTAAAAGACCACGTATTTGCTGCCTTTGGGTGCACTGTATTTTTCACTTTTTACGCCAGTTCCAGTCCCAGTGCCGGTCCCGGTTCCGACCCCAGTGTGGCTCTGTGTGCGTGATCCAGTTGTACCATAGAAAGCTCCTGCAGTAAAACCTCGACCAAATTGCCTCCCTGAGGTAGAAGGTTTAGCAAAATCTGAGTCTTTGCTATCCAAAGATGGACTCCGGTGAATTGAAGAATCCTCACTACTTGACTTCTCCATGATCTCTCTTTTCACAGTTGTCAGATTTAATGTATAGCATCTCTCAGCATTAAATGCAGTGCCTTGCAAATGCCACAGTGCGCTAAGAGCTGTCTGTGTTTTGCTTCTCTTTTTCTTCGTACATAAATCAGATAATCACTGCAGAATTTATTCACTGCATTGTTGCTGGGTTTATTTTTTATAGCAATGTAGGCTGTACTCTGTCTGTCTGAAGCATGGATTTATACATTAATATCCCATGCAAGAGCACACTCATGATTTATCTTGATGAATCAGTTATGCAGAACTTTGATTTTTATTAAAAAGAGCCATAAGCTCTTTCTCTGCACTCCTAGTCTACAGTCCTCTAATCTATAGGCAGCAGATGGTCCTTGCATCCATTTCCAAAAAGCTTCTGCAGTACACCTGGGAGACTCTCCTCGAGCCGGAGCACTTTCCTTGCTCTCAGCTTCCCTCTCTGTGTCTCTCTGACTCTCTCTCACACGCTGTCTTTTTTCTTTCCACCCATTTGCAGTGTCTCATTCAGTAACCAGCTACCGGAGCGCACTCTGTGTTTCATTGCTGTTGCCGTGAAATCATCAGCAACTGCAACCACTGGGCATTTCCCACAGAAATCCCTGACCTAACTATCGAGTAATAAATCCGCCCTCCTGCTCGCCCCTCCCCTCTGCTTTCCATCG